>NC_070611.1:56255178-56560578 GCF_027172205.1 Podarcis raffonei
CCTCTCCACTGTGTGTGCAGGTGCTGAATGTTGGGTGAACCTTCAATGTGGCCCTCAAAGCCCTGCAGTAAGCCTTCCATTTTTGTTGCTTGCCTTGGACTGGGGAAAAATGGAGTTCAGCTACATTTGGCTCAGATGGTTCATGAATTGTGGATATCTGATGCAGAAGAACCATAGGAACACAGGAAACTGTCTTATGCAGAGTTGGACAATTGGTCCATCTAGCTCATTCTTGTCAACACTGACTGGCAGTGATTCTTTGGGATTTCAAGGAAGAGTTCTGCCTGGAGATGCTGGGGATTGAACCTATGAACTCCTCCTACATGTGATGTAGAAGCTCTATCACTCGGCTGCAGCCCCTCCCCAGCAAAAGGGGGATACAATTTTTTTTTACAATTCAGAGCTATGTTGTTGTTTTGAATATTTTTATTAGGAATTTCAACATAACAATTTATCAAAAACATATCATCCTCACCCCCCCCGTTTTTCCCTCCCTTCTCCCAAAAAAGAAAAACCCACCCACCCATCCCCCAGACTTCCCTCAGCTCCTTTCTCTGGTTTTTCAGCACATTTTAATTTCTGCATATTATAAAATTGTAAAGAACCTTAATTTATCTATCTATATATCACCAATAAGAAGTTTGTGGATATTTATTCAAAACCCCTGCCAAAGAGTCCAGTTCATTTTGTTGTTTCTTTAAGTACTTTGTAAAAGGTTCCCATTCTTCTTTAAACAATTCAGAGCTATGTTGGACCCCACAGAGCCAGTCATCAGATGCAGAGAATTCAGTCGAGTATCACATAAAAGGAGCACAGATACTGTCAAATTACTGCAAGAACCAACTGACTGTGACTCAGCCAACTTCACCAAAGCTTTGCTACTTTCCTAGAAGATCTGAAAAGTACCTGGGACCTCTATAGCTGCTTCGAAGGCAAGTCTGGATTGTTGGAGATGCTCTCCAAGTTGCAAAACTGCTTGGAAAGTAGCTACATAATCCAAGTGGCTGAAATTTGTTCACTGGAGTCACATGGGACCATGGGCGGTGCGTGGTTTTTTAACAGTAGCCATGCAACCTCAAATTGAACATGAAGATTTATTAGTGATGCAGCAGAAACTAGGCACAATTATCAGCAAGCTGGGAACTGAGATATGCGCATCAACGGAATGAAAGCAAGCGGGCTTCAATTGTGATTTTATTTTATTTTATTTCATTTTATTTTGGCAGCACAGCATCCATAAGAGCTTCACATTCGCTCGCTGCCTGGTGCGAAGTCACTGCAGGTTTCCAAATGCACTCAACACAACCCGACAGCTTTGTGCAATTCAGGGTTCAGCTTATAATGAGCCTTATTGTATTGTGCAGCATGAGTTACATTTCCAAAGTCCTTGCCCCTGAGTAATTTTCTCATCACACTGTGAAGCCCTGTGTTCTCGGTATCATTCTGTTTCTATTAACCAAAATATGTTATCGTCTAAGCACTTAGCAGTTGGATTCATCAGGACGTATGTATATAAAACTTTTGATTGACCAAGCAAGTGCGCTGATTAATCTGGCACACACACACACACACACACACACACACGTTCACAGAACTACAGATGACAAGCATGATCTTAGAAGAGGTGCATGTGCCCTTCTCTCTCAAACAGGAGGAAAAAGCTCTTTTGTGACACCTTAACCGACTGAATGTTCATGAGCATTGTTACCTGAACAGTCATAGTCTGCATTGCATGCATACTGTGTTCAGTTCCCAACGTCTCCAGATAGGGTGAAGACAGTGGGTCCTCTACCAGAAATCCTGGAGATTTGCTGCCAAGCCATAGGGGCATTACTGAACTAGACAGACCAGCAGCCAGACTCAGTATAAGGCATCTTCAGCAGCATGAAGTTTGCTTAACTTCCAACCATATTGATCAGCTATAACAAAAAATATTAAATTGTCAGGGGAAAAATGTGGAACTCCTTGCCAATAGAGGTCCATCCATGCCCAATTTTAGATGCCTCCTAAAAACTATCATTCAGACAGGCCTTTGGAACCTGAGATTCTTTGCCAACTAGCTCTTATTGAGATGTTTGACGCTTTCATTGCAAGGTGGTGGTTTGAGTCTTGTGATAGCTTACAGGAAGGTGTAGTTTATAAGTATCTAAATGAAACAATAACAGCATATATCCCAGGTTTCAACGTTTTGTTTCTGGGAACAATTCAGAGTTGTTGGTGTGCACTTTTCAAAGCCCTGAATGGCCTAGATTCCGAGTACTTTTCTCCCCAATTATGCTGCCTGCTTGCAAAGATCTGTTGGAAAGCCTTTCTTTGTATTTTTAATCATGGAAGCACAAGTGAGCAGAAGAGGAGGAGGAAGAGGCCATCTCAGTGGCTGCTCTCAGATCGCAGGACACCTTGACCCAAGAAATGCAGCTGACTTAACAGTGTTCTGAGAATTGTTGAAGAAATTCTTGTTTTATGAAGGAGACAGTGGGTCATAGCAGTATGTTAGTCCTACTCAGAGTAGAGCACTTGAAATGAACGGATGTACCTAACTTATGTCTGCTAATTTCAACAGGTCGACTCTGGGTTGCATCCTACTAAATTCTACTCAGTGTGATTTATGATTTAATTTTAGTAGCTCACCTTGTCTCTCTTACTGGCTGTTTCGTTTTATTATTTTATTTATTAAGTTATATATGGCCTGCCAACCCATCACAATAGTTCTGAGGGTGACAAATCTCTCTGCACAGGTCGGACAGGCAATACTTAATTGCTGCAAAGCAAATAGGAAATAAACCCAAATAAAAGGGGAAAAAACCCTTCCTAATGAAGCACAGTTAACACTTTCACGTGTGGAATAACAATGGGTCTCTGAATGACCTTGTGTAAGAGCACTTGGCATCCACTCTTATGACATAAATCTTAAATAATAAGCTTTTTCTCTTTGACAAAAAGGCACCTGCTCTCTCAAGGTTGCTTGGGCACAGGGCAGATAGGAAGAAGCAATTAGTCCATTCCATGTATTTATACACAATAGACAACAGAGTAGTTGCTAGTTAGGGTTTGGTATAATTATTTTGTTAAGAATAATAATTAAAAAGTACAGATTTTAGCTTCAAAGCCTATTTTCCAAAATGATATGTATTTTCAAAGATGATATGTATTTTCAAAGATGATAGTACAGTCGTACCTTGGAAGTCAAATGGAAACCGTTCCAGAAGTCTGTTTGACTTCTAAAATGTTTGAAAACGAAAGTGCAGCTTCTGATTGGCTGCAGGAAGCTCCTGAGGCCAATTGGAAGCCGCGGAAGCCCCATCGGACGTTCAGCTTCCAAAAAAAGTTCACAAACCAGAACAGTCACTGTTTGCGGCGTTCGAGAGCCAAAACGATCGAGAACTAAGCTGTTCAAAAACCAAGGTACGACTGTACTTGATTTATTTCAATATATCTTGAAGAATTTATATGTTACATGTCTGCCTTCAGCTGGCTCCTACCTGCCTGGCTCCTCAGAATATGTTTTTTTAAAACAACAACAACAATGCTATAATCCTGTGTCTTTTTATAGCTGCAGGTGAGTTAGCAGAGGATTTCAACCTGCAGTCCTATACCCATTTAACCTGGAAGTTACCTTCATTGAATATATTAGGAATTCTTTCTGAGTAGAGATGTGTAGAATTGTGCTGCAATGACTGATATAGTCTTTCCATTCAAAGCTGCAGGCCAGGGATCAGAATAACTTCCTAATACCCAATGTATGGGTTTTATACTGATGCACGTCACCCCAATCTCTGAGTGGTGGGAGATTCCAGGGTTTCCAGATGCTGACCCAGGGCCTGACACAAAACCCCACACATACATTAAGCAAATTAGAAACATTGCCTCCCTACCCCACCCCCACTCGTCTTTCCCCCCTCCACCTCTCCCCGCCCCTTCTTACTAATGTAACCTAATGTCTCAACAAATGAAACTGACCTATGGAAAATGTAACTTGAAAAAAGAGACATTGTGCATACCTTTGTAAACCAAGAAAACTATAATAATAATAATAATAATAATAATAATAATAATAATAATAATAATAAACATTGAAAAAAGAGAGCTTATTACACCAAACAGCACTCTAATTAGTCTTTTGTCCAGTCATATAACTATCTGACTTCTTCTAAGACATCTGAAGGCAGCCCTGTTTAGGGAAGCTTTTAATATTTGATGAATTATTGTATTTTAATATTTTGCTGGAAGCCACCCAGAGTGGCTGGGGAAACCCAGCCAGATGGGCGGGGTATAAATAATATGTTGTTGTTGTTGTTATACAAGCAGAATTGTACAGAAACATGTTTTCTTCCTCAGGAAAATTGCTAGGAAATTTACCAGACGAAATAATATGATGAGCTGGATTTTGGCAATGTATAGTACATACGCATTTGATCCACACTGTTTGCGAGCACACTCTGAGTCACAGGTGAAAATTAACCATAATATGAAATCTCCACATCAGTAATAGAACCAGAAGCTGAGTATTGTTCTTGCCAAGTAAAGTGGTGAAGCCATCAGAAAAGTGCTGTGGCGTCACTGTAAACCTTTGCTAAGTGTCATCTTGATGATTCATCATGGCGGCAGCCGGGGCTTCTGGGAGTTGTGATCCAAAGCATTTGGAGAGTTCCAGACTGGCAAAGCCTGTCAGAACTGGCTGAATCTGAACCATTTTTCAGGAAATACTGAAAATATTTGAGGGTGTAAATTTTTACAGCTACATACTCTAAGAAACATCAACTAATTATTTCTTTATTTGACACACCTCTGAATATTAAGCGCAAGGCCCTGGGAGGGTCATTAAGTAAGAATTCATTTCATTGCTGTTTGTCCTGACATGTCAGTTCTGAGTGACTCGTAACATAGCAACAGGCTGCAGCTTTTCATTATCTTCATAATCTGCTACCTTTCTAACATCCGAAGGTGACATTTAAGTCAGGCTGAGCTTTGTTCTTAAGCTGGCAAAAGCTTTACTCTTCTTATCCGAAGCACGGAGCAGGTTTTGAGCACGCTCATCACCCAAGGCAAACTCGCTGTGCTTACAAAACAGCTTAAAATAATACTGATATTAAGATGAAGGAGGATAAAATATAATTACACTTAAAAAATAGCAATTATGAGGCCAGCAGGAGTGCGGCAAGATTAGGCCATTTTTGCCTTCCAGGTCTACAAACCCAAATTAATTTCTGCCTATCGTATCCAGTGAAAATATTTAAACAGAGGGCAAAGGCACATAAAACCCTGAGAAACTTGAGTAGCAGAATTAATTAGCTGGATTCACAAAACAAGGAAACATAATGCTTGATAAATGGTGAGATTTTGGCTTCGGGAACAGTTTACCAATCATAATTTATGTAATTCAAGTGGGACACTGTGCAGGAAAGGACAAACCAGGTGGAAAATGAAGGGAGAGAGGTTTATGATTTAAAGAGCTAGAGCAAAAATCATGAAGGGTTTGAGTAAACCAGGAAATGTTTGAAAGGCTCAGTTTAACTTGTGACTGGCATATTTAATGTCCCAGAGGAAATCTAACTTGCGGCATTCCTGTATGGCTCAGCATGAAAATCTTTGGAGCTATGAGCTATGCTACTGAGGATAACAAACATTCGGATGGTTCTATCCAGATATGGAAGGCTCACATGTGGGGAATTTAAATGACGTTCCTCGTAACTCCTAACATGGGCTGCCATACATATGGATTTTCCCGGACATTTTGGTGATTTCCGCCTGGACACTGCTTGTGGCTGCAGTATTCCGGATATGCCCGGGAAATTCCGGACGTTTGGCAACCCTCCCTAACTGGCGGTGGTGGGGGGCATGTGTCACTAGTTTTGGGTCCCAGCAGCTGCCCAAGGGGGCACACCCTTCGAGTGTCCTTATTTTCCAGGAACAGTAGCCGCCCAGTTTCTGATTTGATTATGGAATATCCTTAGGATGTCTCTATTTTCATCAAACTGTAATTTGATGAAGAGCAGCTTTTTGAGTTGTGGTAGACTAAGAGATTGAGAGAGAGAGTAATCGACCCACTGAGTGAATTAAGAGCATATGGTCTTACATGGCAGCATTTGTAAACAGGCCAGGCCTTTATTATTATTATTAATAATAATAAAAAAACAGAACACTAAAAACAGAATAAAACTTCAAACATTAAACATTTCCCTAAACTTCTCTCCCCCTCCCCCATTTCCTTCATTGTATAATGCAAGTTATGTTTTTATACCCCCATTTATAATTTTTCCCAGTTCATTTACTCCCAGTTTATTTAGCCTTTTAGACTCCATCATTAACAAATCCATGTTGTATTTACATTATTTTGTTGTTAATGCACATTTTTCTTTTCATGTTTGTTGTCTGCTTTTGATGTTAAGAAAAAAAATATTTTTTAAAAAGAGCATTTTTCTTGGTTGCTTTTTATACATCATAACTACGTTCATTCTTGTCCTGTATTCGCCCATTCTGCTTCTGTTTGTCTTCTGCCCAAACTAGTACATAATTTGTCTGTCTGCTGTAGCAAAATTATGGAATTAACGTAAATTACATTGCTATTATGTTATTCCATCTGATTCCTTTCATGGCAAAGAAAACACAATGCAAATTGGGGAAATATTATCAGTTTCATAGCATTTGCAGGCCAAAAGCAGCAGCAGTGAATAACCATCACATTCACTGGATTGAGTTCCAGACATGGGGCAAACCAGTGAACACTGGGCTCTATCCGCTCCCATTTCTGTTTTTGTCAGATTTCTATGACATTCCCTAGGAATGAAGATGTCCCTGAGGAATACTCATGTTACCTCAGCCACAGGAGAGTGCTTTGCACTGTGACATTTTAAGCAGACTCTCTGGATGACAATTGGCATGTTGTACCAGAGATGAGGAACTTATGGTTCTCCAGATGTTGCTGGATGCTACCTTCTATTGACCCTAGTCAGCATGGCCATTTGTTGGAAATTATGGGAGTTGTAGTCAAACAACATCTGGAGGTTCAAAAGTTCCTCAGATCCTTGTTAAAAGGTGGGCAGACACTGATCTTATCTATTAAGTACTGGAATATCACTCTTCAAGATCAGAGGCAACCATATTTGTTTTGCAACCATATTTGTTTTGTAGTGAGATTGTGATCGTTTTCGCACCCACCATTTGTTTTAGTTTTTAAAATAAAAAGTTTTTTTAAAAAAAAGTTTTAAAAAGACTACAGTTTGATTCCTGGGGAATGCGTTGTGTATGCAGCAGTGTTGCTTAACTTGAGAAAAGACGTGTAGATCACCCAGATGTGCTCATAACTCCTAAGTAATTAAAAAATCACTTCTAATTAATAAAGCGTGACAGGAAGAGCAAAGGGCTGCAGAGAAGCAGGCAGCTTTGCAGATGTTAACAATGCACAACAGGATTCTGATGGGATCGTAATTATGAGCCACAGGGAAAGTTGCAGCTGGTGAAGCAAGCATGCCCTTGTATTCAAAGAAACAACCCACTTGTAGTTTCTTGTAGTGGACATGTGGATCTGTTGGCGCAGGATAGCAAAAATATTTGGAATTTGTAGACCAGGACTGAGAGGGGGGGAAAGGTCAATGAAAAGTAGCTTGAGAATGCATTAAACAAAATGTCCATGTCATAAAAAACATGTTTTTAATTGGACAGTTCAGAAATGTATTGTGAAAGCCTGATATGCAAATAAGGGATCGAAAGTAACGTTCAGTGATTGGATAGTTACAGAAAGTTGTTACAGTTACGTTGTATTGGAGCTCTATATAAGCAGGCTGGCTGAACCCTTCAGTTCAGTTCTGTTCCAACCTGTGAATAAACAAGAGGTGTTTGGAGAATCGCTGTGTCGTCTGATATGTTCACTCACAACTTAACAGTTTCCATTGAGGGATGAGAATTGCAGGTGTGTTTCTTGTATTTGGAGCCATGTTGACTCTCCCCTCCAAAGTACTGTTCTTGGGGGCCAGTTTTTGTCCTGGTGTCACTGTCTGGTTCTTCCAAATAAAACTTGGAAGGATGAAAGCAGAATCTTCAGTCACATTGACACCCTACATTTAGGGCATTCGCCATAGTGGTGGCTTCCCCCCAAGAATCCTGGGAACTGTAGTTCGTTAAGAGTACCAAGAGATGCTCAGAGACCGCTCACAGAGCTAAAGTTCCCAGCACCCTTAATGAACTGCATTTCCCAGGATTCTGGTGGGGAAGCCATGACAGTTAAAGTGATATAATAATGCTTTAAATGAGGATGTGGCTGTGCTCTGGGTCCTGATAGGGATGTCAGAAGCCCTCATTTTCTGTTCTGCTCTGTATGTGTTGCATGCAGCATGGTTTCTGTTCCGTTGCTGTTCATCCTCCTCCAAAAACCACATTATTCATCTCGCTGTTCGTATTCACAATTGCAAAATTTGGAAAAAAAGATGCCACATTCTCAAAAGTTGGCAAAATTTCAAGCAGCCGCTTAGAAGCAGCCCTGTTAAAAGGGCCTTCAAAGCCATTCCAGAACTCACTCTTATTTCCACCTTGTATTCTTTTGCTCTCTCAAAGCATCTTTGTCAAAATGATGTCTACTCGGATTCAGGGGACTAGAATAAAACCATGTAGCAATCCCACAGCAATCACACTGGACGGCAAAAAGAAATACTACCCAAAACAGTTGCCTGTCTGGGATCACTGATGCAGAATATCACATCTCGCAGGCTTTCCTTCATGAACATCATGAATCTTTTTTTTTTTTTTTTTGCTTTCTAGTTCCCTGTCAAAGTGTCTTTGTGCCATTACTATATACAAGCAAAGGTCTTGCTCCAAGGATGCTTTTAAATTCTTTTGGTTCTTATTGCAAACAATCAATAAGGACTCTTTGAAGTCTGGGATGATCTCAGTCTAACCTTACATCCCCCCGCACCCTTGTGAAAGCAGAGAATAGCTTCTGCTCTGAAATAGTTGTTCCAACGTAGATTTATTGGATGAAAGAGCTTGGTCTGCTTATGGTGTTTCAATTAATCGGTTATTATTGCCCAGCTGTACAGCATTGCTTTCTAAGATTTGTGCAAAACCATACATGACTGACAGCTCAGAGTAAGGTTACCAGATCTTTTTTCAATGAATCTGGGGACACTTTAAATAAATAAATAAATAAATAAATAAATAAATAAATAAATACTACACGTTCGGGACTTTGATGCTGCAGTGATGGTAGTGGCAGAGGGGCAGCTGCCACCTTGACCTCAACCGCCATGTTTCCCCTTCCTCTGAGGCTTCTATCTCCTTTCTCCATGAGCCTGGGCAGCCCCTGAGTTGTTGGTTCTTCAATGGCGGTGGTGGGGAGTGGTGCGCAGTGGGTCAGGCATGGAAGGTGGAGAAGGAGGGCCGAGAGCAGCGGTGGTGAGGCCATTGGAGCATCCCCAATCCCATTCCTACTTGCATGTAAGCAGGAGGGGGCGGGGATCCCTCAGCTGGGAAGGGAGAGATCGCCGCCCCCCCTCCTGCTTGCATGCAAGTAGGAGTTGGGAGACTGCTCTGATAGGCAGCATGAAGCCTCCCTTCACAGCTTAGTTGCTGGGGTCAGGGAAGGTGGAGGCAGCCCGGAAGCTGCATCTTAGAGCCCCTGCACCACCATCATATGTGGGACATCCGAGCAGCTCCTGAAGCCAGCCAGAGCCAACTGCTCCGGACTGCTGAGACTGCTGCTGCTGCTGCGTTTCCCGGGGATATTGGATGAAATCCGGGGACATTCCGGGGATGGAATTTATAAGGGGACTTATTCACAAATCCGGGGACTGTCCCTGGGAAATGGAGACATCTTATAGAATCATAGAATCATAGAGTTGGAAGAGACCACAAGGGCCATCGAGTCCAACCCCCTGCCAAGCAGGAAACACCATCAGAGCACTCCTGACATATGGTTGTCAAGCCTCTGCTTAAAGACCTCCAAAGAAGGAGACTCCACCACACTCCTTGGCAGCAAATTCCACTGTCGAACAGCTCTTACTGTCAGGTAGCTCAGAGCTCAGAGGCTCAAAATGAGATCTGGCTGCAAGGTAAGGGACAGGCAGTTGAGCATTTCCCATGTGTCAGGGGCAGGAGTGTATTCCATACATCACTGGGAACAGCCTAGGGCTGGCACTACCGTGAGCCTTTCCAAGGCAGTCAGCTCAAGCAGCATTCTGGGAGGGGTGGCAGATTTGGATCTGGCTGCTGCACCTCCCTCCCTGCCTCCTTCCTGCTTGCTTGCCATAACAATGCTTCCTTCTCCCTGGGGCAGTTCCTTCATCTATGCACATCATTTCCTATCCTCCATTCAGGCAAGTGCTCGTGTGACGCCACTTCCTTGCCCCTTCTCCTTTCCGCTGACCGGCCTCTCTCGTCCTTTGCAGCAAGGCTTGCTGGCTGGAGACTGCAGCTGCTCTCCTGTGAAGCTGGGCGTCTGTCTGCCCACCAAGAGGAAGCTATTCACACTGAAAGAGGTACGGAAAGGAAGGGGAAAGAAGACACTGTGAAATGGGAAGGAGAAATGCAACAGGGACAAACTGGAGAAGGAAAATGTGGAGTATCTCTTTAACAAACTTGGCACAAGAGTTCCCAGGTTTCAGGAGCGTCTTCATCGATGTTTGGATGCTGTCCGCCATTTTAAATCAAGCTGGCAGACCAAAATGTGCCTTTGGTGTTACTTCAGCCATTTTTGGCATAGCACAATCACACGATCCATTTGAAAACCAGATTTTTTTATTTTTTTATTTGCTTATGTTTGGTGGCAGAGGATGTGCCTGACATCAGCTTCGGCTGGGGGTCTAGCTGCAGCCATATCTGGACAGGGATAGCCTAACTTCTGTGGTCTATGCTCTAATAGCCTCTAGGTTAGATTACTGCAGCGTGAAGCTGCCGCTGTGAGAGGTCCAGAGGGTGACACCACTAGAACAGGCCTTTCCTGTGGTGGCTCCCCACTTGTGCAATGTTCTCCCAAGGAAGGCTCACCTTGTGGCTTCATTACATATCTTTAGTCACCAGGCAAAAGCATTCCTCTTCTCCCAGGGCTTTGGCTGATTAAGCAATCTATGAGCTTTTAAACTGTGAAGGGATTGTTGTTGTTGTTGTTGTTGTTATTATTATTATTATTATTATTATTATTATTATTATTATTATTATTATTGCTACTACGTTATTATTATTGCTGCTATTTTTGTGTTTTTATATTGTAAAGTGCCTTGTGATCCTCGCATGAAGAGTGGTATAGAAACAGAATAGATAATAAATAAAAATCTGTCCCTTTTCTTTTCTCCGTCTCTCTACAGTCTGCACTTTGGCTAGCAATCAGGTCAACATGGATCTTTTATATTTAGACACATCTTCAAAACACTGTGCCTTTTAGCAATAAACATGTCCAAAGACTGACAAGAAGAGGAGCTAATATTGTATTTCCTTATTAAGATGCATCTGCTTGAAAAACCCAGGGTCTTCGATCTGTCAAGGGTCTCCCCTGAGACATCGAGGAAAAGCCTAGCTAAGCCATGATGACTTATTGCAGAGGTTAAAACCTGCAAAATGTAGTCAGACAGAGTATTGTTGCCTTGAGAATGTCTTTGGCTATATTAAATGGGTGTACAAGGAAAGCTTACTGAGAATTCGAAGTCCTTCTCCAGAAACCCAGAGCTAAGCCCTTGATTATTATATTGTGCTGCCTGCTCTTTTGACAGCAATTTCACTGGCTTTCATTTCAGAAAAAGTCATGCAGATAACAATATGTTAGGAGCTGCTGGAAAGTTTTTGCACAGCTGTTTGGAGTTCTAGTCCACTGGGATCATTTAATAAGTAATCTCTGCATCTCAAATTTTAAAAAAATTCTTTCCTTTCTTTCTTTTACTAAGAAATCCAGCTACTCAGCGTATTACAGAATCTCAAGGCAGATTTGCACTTGATGTCTCCCATATTGACTCAGTTCCTTTTATTTTAAAGAGGCAGGCATGCATGCCTTTTCTATTTGACAAGGTGTGCAACACTTTGAAGTCACCACCTCTGGGCACTTCTTCTCTAGAGCAGAAAGTTAATGAATCATAATTGTAGAGTTGGAAGGGGGTCATCTAGTGCAACCCCCTCCAGTGCAGGACTCTTAGCTAAACAACCCATGGCAGATGGGTCCTACCCTCCAGGGCAGGAGGAAACAAGCTTGCTCCATCTTCCATGTGCTGGCCCTTTAGATATTTGAAGATGGCTATCATATCTCCTCTCAGTCTTCTCTTTTCCAGGCTATATCCTATGTGCCCTTTGCAGGTAGGTGAATCAGCTGATCACAGCAACTCCCTTTGGGCTGAGCTAGGTCTTCACCTGCCCCACACCTGATGTCATACACAGCAGTCCTTTTAACAAAATTGTTAACAGTACAACAGATCCAGAAAAGAAATCAGGACCGACACAGAAGCAGTAGAGACAGGGAAAGTAGCAGAGTCATCAAAGAAGGTTGGTTGCGTTCCAAATGCCTGGGTAAATGGAAAAGTTATTACCTTATGCCTAAGTGATACTGAATGTCACATAATCATGGGGCCACCACCAAGATATCCCTGCCTCATGTTGCCACTTACCCAGGAGAAACTAAGGCTGGGGAAACAAGCAGGGCATCTCCAACATACCTTAATAGCTAAAAGACATTTTCTCTGGTACATGACTCACCCAGTTGCTTACCATTAGGCCAGAAAAAGAAGACAGGCAGGAGGCACTCCTGAAGCAGTGGCTCTCCAGCAGAGTGTGCTTTTCCACTGAGAGTGCGGCTTAGATTACTAGCTCCAGCACACCCAGCTCCTCCTGACAGCTCCAATGGCCTCACACCCATAGAGAGACCCTAAAAACGTGCAGTTGTGTTGATCCAGGTAGAAAGATAGACCTGTAGATGCTTCATTCCAGCAGGCAGTTACATTTTAACTATGGCTGCAATGAAAGCACATGACTTGCCCCAAAGAATCCTGGGAGCTGTAGTTTGCTATGGGTGCTTGAAATTGCAACTCTGTGTAGCATAAGCCCCCAGGATTCTTTAGGGCAAGTCATGCACTTTAAATGTTTGGTGTGTTTGCTGCTTCTGTCCTGGCTTATCAATTGTAATCATCTATCTATCATCTATCTATCTATATCTATATCTATATCTATATCTATATCTATATCTATATCTATATCTATATCTATCATCTATCATCTATCATCTATCATCTATCTATCATCTATCTATCATCTCTGTAAAGGTTTTGATTTAGATGTTCTATTTTTAAAAATGTGTTCTTCTAACCCTCCTCCCGTCTCAGAATCTCTTGCAGCAGGTCAAATTTCTGGAGCTTTTGGAGTTATTTTTTTTCCCTTACTGTAGCCTATTGGCAACATAATATTTTGCATTTGGAGAACAAGCACCAGATACTCCTGACTATTTGCATGCTTGTTTTGGATTGGGGGGGGGGGTGACCCTACACTGCTCAACTGAAGGCAGAGGAGGGAATAATGTGGCGTCTGAGGTCTGTGCATGGCATTTGTACAAATCGAATTGGACATACTGTTTTCTCCAGATGTAAAGCCCAGTCGTAAATTACATTTGACCAGGCTAACTTCCTGACTTTTCATTAATAACTTTGAAGGAAACTAAAAAGAATCCCATCAGGCATTGAGGAAGGAATTGGGGGGAGGGGGAGAGGGAAGCATCCATGCAAAAAATGAAATACACGATTCTCTTCTCTTCTAAGAATGAGAAATAAAAACCTCCTCCTTCCACTTCCCTCTTGCCTTCCTCTGTAGTGATCTGGAATCCAATAAGCAGCGGAGGTCTCCTACTTCAAACTGCAGCAGTTTGGTGGGAACGTCTAATGGCAACCAGGAAATTAAGCTGCAAACACACCTCAGCCTTACAATTTCTCATCTGAAAATTTTCTGTAAAGGGCGGGGGGTGGAGGGGGACTGAAGGACCTGGCTGTAGCGCCAAGTGTTACAGCTAAAAGAATCGTGCATGATAAATCAAGAGAAGTTGTTCCAGATGACTAATTCATACAGATACCTGATAGCAGTGAAATGAAGTTTCCGTATGAATTCCTGCTTCCCCAGGGACAACAACTTGATTTGTGCTGGAGATCATCACCTGCCGCCTGAAATAGGTTTTGGATGGCAAAACATTGCTTCTGCCATCCTCGGTTTTCAGTAAACAAAGAGGCAATCAGCCCCACATCTGTCTTGTGATGAGAGCTGGCAATGATTGTGTCTCTGGACGACATGACCGTTTTGATATACTACTGTGTCATGGCAAGTGGAGTTGAATGTTTTCGTCTGGTAATCTAAATGGTGTGATACAGACACCAGCACATCTCCAGTACAGTGGTACCTCTGGTTACGATCTTCATTTGTTCTGGAGGTCCGTTCTTAACCTGAAACCATTCTTAACCTGAGATACCACTTTAGCTAATGGGGCCTCCTGCTGCCGCCATGCCACCAGCGCACTATTTCTGTTCTTATCCTTAGGTAAAGTTCATAACCTGAGGTACTACTTCTGGGTTAGTGGAGTCTGTAACCCGAAGTGTTTGTAACCCGAGGTGTTTGTAACCCAAGGTACCACTGTATGTGCAATGGGTGCATCTCAGGACGTCTTGCTCCTTGCACATTGCGAAGGGGCCAAAACCCCATGTAGTACAGAATTCTTGGGTCCAAGCTATTTGAGAGACTCTATTCCTTCATACGAACCTGCCCAGGTTATTCCTCCATTGCAGAGGGTTGGACCCTTGAGGTCCCTTCCAACTCTAAAATTCTATGATTCTATGAGATCTTCAGAGGAGGCCCTTCTCTGGGCCCTGCCACCATCATAGGCATGCTTGGTAGGGACACGGGAGAAAATATGATGGAACACAACATACAAAAACAAAACCAGCAAAGATATCCATAAGAACATAGTTTTAAAAACATTGTTGAATTATGACTGGGTTAAAAAGAAAATTCATGGTCCAAAGAAAGTAGGGATGGTTCTCATTGAACCTCTACAGGTAGGGAGTTCCACAGGGCAGGACCTGACACACAAAAAGCTTGACCCTAGTGATGATCAGCTGGACTTTGGGGTTACGGGGAACAACCAGAAGTGTCCCATCGGAGGATCTCAGGGATCAAGATGGAGCATAAGGAACCAGCTGGTCCTCAAAGTAATTTGGACCCAAGTTGTCTTGGGCTTTGAACCTGGCTTGATAGCAAATTGGCAGCCAGTGCAGCTCTCTCAGCTTGTGATGAGCTGATGAATTTTGAAATGTTGGTACTCTCTCCTCCATTAGAGGGCTGTAGCGCTCAAGAACATCTTCTTTGTGTCTTGGTGCTTTTTTACATGCTTTGATTGCCTTTGCCAAGGACTTTTTAATTAGTGTTATGAATGTGATCAGGTCATGTCCAATTGTGTTGCCATCTCACCAAGTGGAAGCAACTGTACTATTCATCGCCAACACTGGGGCTGCCTATAAACAGGGATTGAACGGGAAACATTGGAGATAGTCTACACTGCTGAACTGTTAGGCTAGGGTTTGGTTGGTTGTTTTTGTTTGTTTTTTAAGATTCTGCTTAGAGATTTCCCCTTGAAGCAAGAATGAGTTTCTCAAATACATGGGTCAACGCTGGCAAACATTGGGGTCCTTCCTCAGGTATGAGGAATTCCAAGTGAAAATTTTGGACAAAATGGATTGTTTCAAGAAGTGGCAGAAAGACATTTCTAAATTGGTCTGGCAGGGCAAGAAGCCTAGAATAAAATTTAAGATATTAACTGATGCAAAGGAAAGAGGTGGATTTGCCCTGCCAGACCTGAAACTTTATTATGAATCAGCAGCATTTTGCTGGTTGAAAGATTGGCTGCTTCTTGAAAACACAGACATTTTGGATCTTGAAGGTTTTAACAATGTTTTTGGGTGGCATGCATATTTGTGGTACGACAAGGTGAAAGCACACAAAGCTTTTAAAAATCATATTGTCAGGAGAGCACTGTTTAATGTTTGGACTAGATATAAAGATCTACTGGAAAATAAAACTCCAAGGTGGTTGTCACCAATGGAGGCTAAGGCTCAGAGAAAACTTAACATGGAGGCTAAATGGCCAAAATATTGGGAAATCTTGGAACTAGAAGGGGACAGATTGAAACTGCAGAGTTTTGAGAAATTGAAAGATAAAGTGCGAGATTGGCTTCATTATTACCAAATAAGGGAGGTTTATAATTTGGACAAGAAAGTTGGTTTCCAGGTGGAAAAATCTAAATTGGAAACAGAATTGCTAGAATCCAAAACTTAGACCTTGTCAAAAATGTATAACTTGCTGCTGAAATGGAATACTCAGGATGAGACTGTTAAATCTGTAATGATTAAATGGGCACAAGACGTTGGACATAATATTATGTTTGCTGACTGGGAACAGTTGTGGACCACCGGGATTAAATTCACGGCATGCAATGCCTTAAGAGAGAATATTATGAAAATGATATACAGGTGGTACATGACCCCAGTCAAGCTTGCAAAAATCTATCATTTGCCCGACAATAAATGCTGGAAATGTAAGGAAAATGAAGGTACATTCTTTCACCTTTGGTGGACGTGTCCCAGGATTAAGGCGTTCTGGGAAATGATATATAATGAATTGAAAAAGGTATTTAAATATACCTTCTTGAAGAAACCAGAGGCCTTTCTCTTGGGCATGGTCGGCCAAGTGGTGCCAAAGAAGGACAGAACTTTTTTTATGTATGCTACAACAGCAGCAAGGATACTTATCGCAAAGTATTGGAAGACGCAAGATCTACCCACTCTGGAAGAATGGCAGATGAAATTGATCGACTGTATGGGACTGGCAGAATTGACGAGCAGAATCCGTGACCAGGGAGAAGAGTCGGCTGAAGAAGATTGGAAAAAATTCAAGGACTATTTACAGAAATATTGTAAAATTTAAGAAAGTTAGACGGTGTTGGATTGAAATTGAGAGGTTTCTAGCTGCAATGATATATAAGAACATAGATGGGGGGGGGAAAGGGTTTGAAAAATAAGGTAATGTTACAAGCTGTAATGCTTTAAATGAAGCATTTGCTGAACAAATAATCTTAATTGGGATACAAGAAGGAGAAGTATGAGGAGGTCTGAGAAATTTGTTATCTAAAAGTATGGTTTATGAATTTTATGCCTTTGTTTAATGTTTCTGTTTGTTTTGTTTGTTTGGTTTTTTTAAAAATTGGAAAACTTAATAAATATTCTTTTTAAAAAAAAGGAATTCCAAGTGAAAAGAGTTTTGATATGACTGTGCAAATGCACATTGCACGTATGTGTATTTGTTTCATTTGTAAAAGTTGCATTCATATTTGTTAGAGATTGGGAAGAGAAATTTTTGTGGAAGGGCCTAGGTCAGCTGCAGAGCACATGCATTGCATTCAGAAATCCTAGATTCAGCACTTGGTGTCTCCAGGTAGAGCTGAGCAAAGACACCGGCCTGAAACCCTGGAGAGCTGCTGTCAGTCAGTGTTGACAATACTGAGCTAGATAGCCCACAGATCTGACTCTGTGCAAAGCACCTTGTATAGATGTTGGAGAATTGCTTTATGTCTCAGAAGAATGTGTTGCAGTCCTAGGTTGCCACGGTAGGAAGAGCAAAAACTTGCTGTTTGTCCCTGGCACGGCACTATTCTTTGAGTCTTTCCCAGTTGTTATATTTACTCAGACTCAAGACAAAACGAAAGCAAATGTTTTGCCTTAGCCTTCTTTGTTCATTTTAGTTGGTACTCCAGGGACCTACAGCCCTTCTGAATGAAATGTTTATTGTTTCTGCAAGGGCTACAATGAAAAAAGAACCAAAAACAACACAGTGCCCGGCATGTTCTGTCATTGCTTGTTTTTCTTTCCTGCTTCTTTTATGTCAATTTGCAGAATTCTATTTTTGCTAGTCAACAAGCATAGGGAGTTTTTATTCCTGCTTTTGCTTGCTTGCTTGCTTGCTTGCTTGTTTTGTTGCATATTTCTTCCAGCTGACCACAGAATCTTTTTCTTTGTATCAAAGCATAAGCACTGGGCCACGTTTGATGCAATTAGTTCACGCCATTGCAACCCGGGCTCCAAATTCAGTCTACTGTTAGTGATGCATAAGTCTTTGTAGACTGCTTTCCCTCACCACTGAAGTTTGGTCAGTTTTATCATCCCCAAAAGCAGCCAGCAAAGTGGCTTGCTAGTATGAACCACTGGCCAACACTGCAGGGCGTTTGAGGAAGGTGAAATGAATTCCCATCTTTAAAAGAAACCAGGAGGTGGCAGAGTGCTGCTCCATGCAAGTGCACCTTTTCTGGATAGTGAGGTGCCCCTTGTCGTAGACTGATGACATCAGCAAGAGCAGCTAGACAATTAGTTGCACAGTGCTCCCTGATTGGCCTCCTGCACCAATTGCAATCTCTCTCTCTTTAAAAAATGCCTCTTCCCTCTTTGACCCCTAGACCTCTCTGGCTCTCCAACCTCGACAGGTTCAGAGGAAAGGAGTAGACGTCATTACAGATTATCCCGGGGAGTGGGGAACATGTAGGCATGTGTATAGCAGCACATGGCATCTACCAATGTGGGACGAGGGTGAGGCAATTACGTTGGGTGAGGCAATTAGTGTTGGGGGGGTCCATTGTAAATAGGAATATTAGAGTGGTCCCAAAAGCAGGGCTACTGCAGGAAAGTTTTAAGGAACATTGTAGGGACTAGGAGGAAGCAAGGACATGGAGAAGCCACCTGTTCCATTGGGGCTTCTGATGCACAAGGGATAAGGCTACATAAGGTAAAGTCTCTTCTGGAATGGTCATGCCAGGTAAAGGTCACATCTACACTACACATGGAAAGCACATGGCTTCCCCCAAAGAGCCCTGGGACCGGTAGTTTGTTGAGGGTCCTGGAAGTTGTAGCACTGTGGGAGGTAAAATACTGCCCTCAATATTCTTTGGGGAAGCCCTGTGCTTTAAATGTCTGGCATGGATGGTGTGGACATCTCAGCAAGGTCATGTCAGACAATGTCAGATTCTGGAGAGTGTGCCCTGACTTGTAATGCACATTCAGATTCAGCACCATGGAAAGTTCCCAGTAAGCACTGCTGGGTGTGTTTTCTCTAGTGCTGCTGTGCCACAAATGTATCCCTCTTCCCCCCTACAACCATCCTCCATCAGTGAATGAGAAAAGCAACTACATTCAAAAACTATCAAAAGGGTAGATAAAATTCCAGTGAAATTCCCACAAGTGTGCTTAGGAGAATCTTTTCAGTTGTTCCTTCTACAACGTCCCATCTACATCTCTCTGTCTCGTTGGCGGTTTGCACTCTGCTGCCTTCCCAGGTGTCCACTCTTCAATGAGACAGTTCCTTCCATGTGGTATTTTCACATCAATAAGCACAGGCAGTTGGGGAGGCTGCAAAGTGCTGGCAGAAACGCTTACTGGGAAGAGAAAAAGAGAGACGATGAAATATTGGTCTTCCTGTTGACAGTTCAGACCCATTGGATTAAATCCGATCTAGCCAGCTTCCTAGTTGCAGTCGTGTGTATTAAAGTGTAATGGGCTGAATTCCATATGGTTGACCGGCAATAATAATAATAATAATAATAATAATAATAATAATAATAATAATAAATTTTATTTATACCCCATCCTCCCTGGCCAGAGCCGGGCTCAGGGCGGCTAACACCAGAAAAATTACAGTAAAAACATAATAGGGGGGAAAAACCAATTTAAAATACAGGTTAAAATGCAAATTAAAATGCAGCCTCAATTTAAAAGTAGCCCATAGATCAAAACCATAAGGGGAGGGAAACACAAGGGTCAGACTGAGTCCAAACCAAAGACCGGCGGAACAGCTCTGTCTTGCAGGCCCTGCGGAAAGATGTCAAGTCCCGCAGGGCCCTAGTCTCTTGTGACAGAACATTCCACCAAGTCGGGGCCAGTACTGAAAAGGCCCTGGCCCTAGTTGAGACCAATCTAACCACCTTGCAAAATGTCCTCCACGGGGCATACCAGGAGATGCAATCTGGAGCAATGAAAGCAGGGAGGAAAGGAAAGAGACAGCTGGTTGCCAATTCTGAGTTAAAAGTACTGAGTCAAATTACAAATATGTTTTCTTAGGGCAGGGCAGGGGAGTAGGGTTAGGAGAAACATTACCTAAAACCCTGGAGAGCCACTGCCAACCAGTGTGATCAATCCTGAGCAAGGTGGCTCAATGGTCTGACTCAGTATAAGGCAGGTTCCTATGCACCTTTCTGTAGGAAGTTGTTTTTTTGAAAACAGCTGGTCATTATCATTCAAATTACTTTACTCACTGGCTCTCTTTCCTGCAAAAGAAAAAGCATTTGAGAGATGGAATGTCCTGTACTCTTGTTTGATCCATCCAGTTCCTGTGGAGTCTATTAAACCTGGTAGCCTGAACTTATAAAAGGTATAATTTCCTACTTATCTGTGTGCAGTAAATGCTGGGTGGGTGACCAAGCTTGTTCTTCAAAATCCCTGCTTACTTTCAGATAAAGCAGAGGGCAGGTGTGCATCAGGGAAGATGGATGCCAACTCATGTCTTATAAATGGGCGATCACAACTTTTTTCCAAGAAATGTAAAAGGTCAGCTGTGGAAGGATTTTATTAGATGATGATGATGGGGGACAATTCGAATTTCATTAAAGTGATGGCTTATTGCTTATATTCCTTTTGGGGGAGAATTGGTTGGGATGATGTGAACATCTAGCATACTAAGTTTGCATTGCTGTCCTGCCTTCCTCTAGCAACTTCAGTCTATAGATATTGCGCTTATCGCTCACTATCCTTTGCTGTTTCTGCAATCTAGTCTCGAGTCATGTAAAAGCTTGGGGCGGTACTCACCAAATTGGTATCGAGGCCCTTGCAGAGAATTACACAATCCTTTCATTTGTCAGTGACCTTTGCAGCAAAAGTGGAGCCTGCTGCTTATTTGCCAATAAACTTTTGTTAGCATCAGCTCATGTGCTAATGTACAATGTCTTGACAAGAGGTCTCAATTGTTTAGCTACAGTTTTCTCATTACTGGTTTCTTATTTAAACATGCCAAAAGAACTAGCTTGCATTAGTTGACTCAGTCACAATGGTGTAAATTGCCTTTTAGTTCACTGAACTTGTTTCTTTCAGGCATCACATTTTCCATCCTTGAATGGAACTGCTCCAGCAAAAATATAATTCTACAAGTATCTCAGCTAGCACTATTAGCTTGAAAATGATCTGCATTTTATTCCACTGTGGAGTAAGGGACCCAGACATCTTTCTTTATCAAAACAGGGATATCAAAGCATTACGGTGCCATACCCTCCAACATTCCTGTGATGAAAATCAGGGCACATGTCGCACTTGCAGGAACCAGATAACTCTCGTGAGAGCGCAACACCACTGCAAATGCCAGCACCAGATACAAGTGCCACCTCATCCTCTTCCCCAAGGTCTTCTTCGAGCTCAGCAGTGGTGGTACTGGAGGGGGAAAACAGGAACATTCCTGGATCAAATCAGAAGCCGGTGTGGCTTCTGTAATTCCATGATGTCCCAGGAAAATCAGGACACTTGAAGGATATGCAGTGCTTCCTGAAAAGAGGTTGAGCCTTTGCGATTGTCATTGGGAACATGCGGTTGTAACTGTGTAGCATGTGATTGTAATCAGGAACATGTGATTGTAACTGCGTACCAAGTGATTGTAATTGGATAGCATATTCAAGAGTCTCTAGGCTACATGTCACCAGTGTGGCACTCACAGGCACTAGCATGCCCTGTACCTCCTATGGTGCCCATGAAAGCTCTCAATAAATAGCCCTCAAAATCCCCACGGAACAAAAAACTGTTTACTCTTCTTTGCACTGGCTCAGCCTCTCCCACCAGACATGCCCATGTCTCATTGGATGCCAGAATTGGACTCCCGCCTTCCAATTTGTTCTGAATGGAGGAGAGATGCCCATAGCTTCTCTCTGTGAGTGGCTAATATAGGTGCATTTCCCCCCATTGATGGAACAATGGGGTGGTGAGGAGCCATTTCTGAACCATTCTGAGCTCCTGTCTCTTTTTCTGCTCTTTTAGTTGTGGCAGCCATTTTGTTGTTGTTACATCACACCCCATGGCACCTGTTTTCAGCTAGGCCATGCCCCCATGGCTGCCATCCTGTGACCAGTGCCCACAGCACTTTATGAAAATTCCAGACATACCCATTGGCCACAAAGGTTGTCAACCCTGTTCTAGACGCTCATGTAGAAGGGAGTGTCTTGAAGAGGAGAGTCTGGAGTGCTCTTTGGAACCGAACTCAATAGACCCCCATGTTAAAGGAGTGGTGCCAGGCTTTTGCCCAGTCCTTGGGCTGAGTGCAACCTCTGCAGGAAGATGTCATACAATTCCCATTGGGGATATGAAAATACTGGGTCTAGTTCAGGGCCGGATATAGGTTTGATGAGGCCCTTTATAGGTAATGGGGCCCTTTATATGTCCAGCTGTCCTTTGTCAACAACAAATTGTCACTGTTTTTTGTGTTGATTATATGCTAAATGGTAATTTATGGACCTAATAGGTATCTAAAGCCATTTGCACATAACAAAATATGTATTTTATCAAAGTAATTGTTTAAATGAAATACAATTAAGAAGAAGTATATTAATAGTGAAATAATTATTAAGCTCTAACTTAAAATGATTGGGGGCCCATTATTTACATCATAGGAGCCTACACAACACAAACCACTATTGCTGTATGTAGGTGTTATTTAATTGGTTTTTTATCTTATATTTTGGAAATGTACATCCAGTTGTTTTTTCCTTTAAATTTTTTTGGGTCTCCCAAGAGAGTTGGGCCCTAAGCTATAGCTTGTTTAGCTTATAAGTAAATCCGGCACTGGTCCAGTTCATGGCTGCATCCTGAGGTGTTACAGCTTGAGGGAGAGTGTAACAACAAACAAAAGTTGAGAAGCAGCTGTACCTGGTGAAGGTCTGCCTTGCCAGGCTGTTGCCCTACCCTGGAGTTCCTTCAGAGGTGTTATGGAACAGGACAAGCTGAGTGGCACTCACAGCTTGTTCTGCTCTGTGACCTCAGCATCTGCCACCGGAGGCAGCTGCCTCACTCTGCCTAATGATAAGGCTGGTTCTCAGCTGTGATAGTGGGATCTTCTGAAACTTGTCAAGGTGATCCGTAAACCCACTTCTGTCCACTGGCTTATCTGACTTGTGCCAGCAGTGAAATGTTTGTGCTTTATGCTGCTATTTAATCTGTCCAGGGAGTCAGATGTGCAGCTGTGAATCAACTGGCTTCCACAGCTTCGTGTTGGCAGGCAATAATCACCTTTGCTCATACTTGTGGCCTCCTCCTTTGGTTGCTTTTCGCCAGGGTCAAAAGTGACAGCCTTCGACAATGAAATCAGCAGGTAGTTTAAAGGTATCACTTAAAGAGGAGATAGAGGGCTGGATTAAGCATTGGCACTCAAAATGTGTGCTCCAAATGGAGTAAAAGCACATCAGTAGCATCTTAAAAATGACAGACATCACCTTGCCAACAAAGGTCCATATAGTTAAAGCTATGGTTTTCCCAGTAGTGATGTATGGAAGTGAGAGCTGGGCCATAAAGAAGGCCATAAAGAATTGATGCTTTTGAATTATGGTGCTGGAGGACTCTTGAGAGTCCCATGGACTGCAAGAAGATCAAACCTCTCCATTCTTAAGGAAATCAGCCCTGAGTGCTCACTGGAAGGACAGATCCTGAAGCTGAGGCTCCAATACTTTGGCCACCTCATGAGAAGAGAAGACTCCCTGGGAAAGACCCTGATGCTGGGAAAGATGGAGGGCACAAGGAGAAGGGGATGATGGAGGATGAGATGGTTGGACAGTGTTCTTGAAGCTACCAGCATGAGTTTGACCAAACTGCAGGAGGCAGTGGAAGACAGGAGTACCTGGCGTGCTCTGGTCCATGGGGTCATGAAGAGTCGGACACGACTAAACGACTAAACAACAATAATCAGAAACTGCTTAACGTTTCCACAATAAAGCTATTGTGATGCAGGTTATGGAAGACCATATGATAACAGAAAACAACTTGTACAACATAGACCATTCTCATGGCAACAACAACAGAATAACATTTATAGAAGCCTGAGGTTGTTGGGGAGGGAGGATTTTCCACCAAAGCTCCCATTAGCAGTAAGAAAACAACCCCTTTGGCCAATTGTTCAGAGAAGGGGGCTGAAAACAGCAATTCATTACCCTTTCTCTTGCTTAGCTTTATAACACTGGATGAACACATGATGTCGCATTCAAAACAAGAGGTAGAAGCAGTGCCTTCACTCTAAATTGGCTTTGTCTGATGGTCACTAAATATGGAGATTTCTCCTGTTCCTTTTTTGTAATGCTTCTACATTATATTCTGCATTGCCTGTCCTCCAAAAAGGGAAGGCAAATTTCTATAATTAATTTCTGAAATTAATTGCTCTTGCATCAGCTCATTGTTCCTGAAGCAATTAAAATGATTTTTTTCCCCATGTAGAAGAGCCGCTTACAGTTCTAGCCATACGACTTGGTAATATTTTTAGTCAGTAGAATGGTCCCATCTGAGCATGGATTTGAAAGCATAATATTTACTTCTGTTAAAAATACCAAAAGGGCTGTGTTTTACTTTATTTTTTAACGATATTTTGCTTATGATTAAGCAAACTTATCTCAAAAGGATACATTCAAACCAGCCTAGTGAGTTTATGAGAAAATTGATGTTGTATTTCTTTTAATATATTTTGAAACAAAAAGTTCAATGATAATGTCCAACATTATGCTGCTCTCAAACTCCTGTAATGGTATTTCTTTATGCTCTTTATATTTGGTTTATTAATAAACTGTTTTTTTTAAAAAAAATGACAAAGAAACAGATATGCATAAATGATTCCACTTTTTGAAAAAAAAGGGCTGTTTGGGAGAGAAGCTACAGAACGGGACCTATAATTGTATTTGAATCTTGACTGGGGTACACTTTCCATTGCCCATTTAACATCCTCTATGATCTATTTTAGGGACGCGGGTGGCGCTGTGGGTAAAAGCCTCAGCGCCTAGGGCTTGCCGATCGAAAGGTCAGCGGTTCGAATCCCCGCGGCGGGGTGCGCTCCTGTTGCTCGGTCCCAGCGCCTGCCAACCTAGCAGTTCGAAAGCACCCCCTGGTGCAAGTAGATAAATAGGGACCGCTTACTGGCGGGAAGGTAAATGGCGTTTACCTCGCCAGATGCAGCTTTGTCACGCTGGCCACGTGACCCGGAAGTGTCTCCGGACAGCGCTGGCCCCTGGCCTCTTAAGTGAGATGGGCGCACAACCCCAGAGTCTGTTAAGACTGGCCCGTACGGGCAGGGGTACCTTTACCTTTACCTTTATGATCTATTTTGGAAACACGCTGCCACCAACCCGTTTCTCACGGGGACACACGGAGATCAGACAGTTGTTAACATTAACAAATAATCAAGTTTATTTTATAGGCATGAATAAGCTTATGGTTTCAGTTAATTTTTCTTGGCAGTTTCTTAATCTTAGTTCCTTAACTGTCCTATTCGTTCCTAACAACTTCAAACTGATTATCCCAACTTTCTATCTATCTGACTCCACCTAACAGTTCCTCTCACTCTCTCACCACACAACTCGGCCAACCCACAGACTTATATCCTCCCTCTTCCTTCTTCAACTCCCAACCCTCGACTGACTTTCACACAACCCCCACTCTCACTCTAACTCCTCCTATCAGTTTCCACTGGCCAATCACATCACACTCATTTTAACCCTTTCCTTATGACCCACCCAGGAGGCAAACACCACAGGGAGAAATGAGGAAGCATCTCTAGATGCCAAGGTCCCATCATATCAGTTATTGTTGGTTGTTGTTGTTTATTGAATTTATATACCGCCCTATACCTGGGGGGTCTCAGGGCGGTTCACAGAATAAAATCATATAAAACGGCAAGATACTCAATGACAATAAAACAACAGATCAATAGCCCCCTCTCCCCCCCAAAAAAATCACATTTTAGAAGGACATAGCATGTAAATCAGATCAGCCAAAGGCCTGGTTTAAAAGGAACATTTTTGTCTGGTGCCTAAAGGTGTATAATGAAGGCGCCAGGTGAACTTCCCTGGGGAGAGCATTCCACAGACAAGGAGCCACTGCAGAGAAGGCCTGTTCTCATGTTGCCACCCTCCGGACCTTTTCAGGAGGAGGCACACGAAAAGGAACCTCAGAAGATGATCTCAGGGTCCAGGTAGATTCATATGGAAAAAGGCTGCCCTTGAGGTTAAGAGATTTCTTACTATTTGGGATCACCTGAGAATGAGTTCCAAAGCAGAAACACAGCCTAGGTTGGGGGAAAGCTGTGAAGAAGAGCATAAAAAGTTATGGTTGAGGCTATCTCAGGCCCTCCTTATCCTGAAAATCTTTGCAGGAAAATATTCCATGAAGCACTGTCTAAAAAATGCTATTTGCAGTCCAACTTCAAACCTACTTGAAGCTCAGTTGGAACAAGCAATGCTCAACATAATTATATCACTGACCCAAAGCTTTGGACTTGATGTGTATATTGCCTTCAAGCTGGGTAAACAAGAGCAAATGTACCAATTATCAGACTTCTGTACATTTCGTTTATTTCCCGGAAGGAGCAGAGGCCAGCCATAAACGTGTTGCTGTTTTCTCATAAGACTCTGAATTCACTCCTCTAATTTATTCATGGAGTAAGCTATTGAAGAACTTATAAATAAGTCAGGGTTTGGCACAAAAGGCTAAAAGATTAATGAACTGAAGGAATAAAAATTCTCGAGCTGATAAAATTAACCTCAAAGCAGTGGAAACTGTTGGTGAATAGTACAGTGCTCAACTGTTTAAAAATGCATATTTGATCCTGTATCTGACCTTTGATTTATTAAATGTAAGTGCAATGTGCAAAACCTCAATTTGGGTGCCTCTCTCTCTCTCTCTCTCTCTCTCTCTCTCTCTCGGGGGGAATGCTAAAGAAAGTCTGTTGCGTTAGGAGACCAGAAATAACGAGACAAGATACTGAATATGGTGTAAAACTCAGGCCACTTTATTCTGTGGGTTAAACCACAGAGCCTAGGACTTGCTGATCAGAAGGTCAGCGGTTCGAATCCCCGCAACAGGGTGAGCTCCTGTTGCTCGGTCCCTGCTCCTGCCAACCTAGCAGTTTGAAAGCATGTCAAAGTGCAAGTAGATAAATAGGTACCGCTCTGGCGGGAAGGTAAACGACGTTTCCGTGCGCTGCTCTGGTTCGCCGGAAGCAGCTTAGTCAGATACTCAGCCTCTGTTTAAAGGAACACGGGAAACTGCCTTACATTGAGCCAGAATCAACTAGCTCAGTACTGGCAGCAGTGGCTGTTCAGGATTTGGGGCAGGAGTCTCTCCCAACCCTACCTAGAGATGTCAGGGATGGGCAGGGTGTTGTGGATAGAATGAAAGTGAAGGAGGGAGTGAGAGAAGTGGCTTCATGCCAATCTTCTGGTCCCCATGCAAATATACTCCTACCCAGATTGCTTCTGGAGCAAGACACAGGAGCTGTATTGTGGAGCTAATTGGCAGTGCAATATGCTATCACTTGTTGTTAGAAGAAAGAGACATGATTAACATTGCTCCTGATGCTGGAGGTACCATCTAGCCAACGGTGGCCAGGACCAGTGGCAAACCGGGTTGGAGCAAGGAATGTAGGCTTTATCCAGTAGGCTTGCTTCTCCCTACTCTCACATGCCCCTCTCAATCCTCCAGACAAACAAGAGAGGCATTCACAGAGTTCAAGGAAACATTGCAGCCAGGGAAAACACTCAGGGAGGGTGAAAAAGGAGGGCTGGGGAGGGGTGTGTCACCTGAAGAAAGTCTTGACTTAGAAGGCCTTGTTTGGCCTCAAGGTCTGAGGTTCTCCAACCCTGCTCCCATCTGTCTCTGCATCCCATTCTATCTGAATTTTTCTGTGGCCTATCAGAAACTGCTTAACGTTTCCACAATAAAGCTGTTGTGATGCAGGTTATGGAAGACCATATGATAACAGAAAACAACTTGTACAATGTAGACGATTCTCGTGGCAGTCTTACGGTAACGGGATATACATTCAGCTCTGTGTAGCTGTTTCAGCCTTCAGCCTTTACTCTGTTGAGAACCTTCACAAAGGTACAGCTGCAGAAGAGAATGTTCTGAAAGAGCTATGGAGCACTAAGTGCCTCTGATGAAGATTTTGCGACAATACTGATATGCTTTGAATGCACACAGCTTTTTTTTCCTGATCTGCTCAAAGTGCTTCACTTATTTTAAAAGCAACAATGTGTCTTATAGCACCAGAAAAACAAACCAGTATATTGTGGCATAAGCTTTCATGGACTAGAGTCCACTTAATCTGAAGTGTCATCTTCAGTTCGTAGGTATGTATACATGTCAGTGTAGAAATGAGGGTGTTGTAAGCAATATGATCAGAGGGAAATAAAAAGCAGGAAGTATGGAATGTGACAATGACATTTAACATACATTTTAATCACAATTAGGTTAAAGCAGTACTGCTCACATAGTGGTTTCGATGACAAAATAGACTCGCATTAGTAAGCCAGAGGTCGTCACTGACCAAAAGATTTGGTTTGGAACCCAATTTGGCATTGTGGAAAAAAGCAGGATTCAGCCCAAAGCACATCAGAGACAGCCCAATTCAGCTCAGGGTCTAAATTTGCAAAAAGTTAAGATTTGTGCATCCTTGATTCACTGTTAGGGGGGATTTTTTTAAAAAAAGCTGTTGGAAATTTGCAGTGAATTTTGCAATGAAAATGAATTTCTTTGTCTCTCTGTTGATGTTTTTCTCAATGGTTTTATTATGAAAACGCCATACATTGTGGAGGTGCACCTAGGAAAGTAACACGCTGAATTTTAGAAGGGTGGGCACTGAAGTCAAGATCATCAAAACACACACACACACCAGATTTGGGGTTGTGTTCTCAGTTGAATCATCTTACCCTAATGTGAATACTTGCCTCCTTCAGCCCAGAGCTGGAACTTTTACAAGGGCCATTTAATGTCCATTCCTCACTTGCAAGAAATTAATCTTTCCATGTGACAGCACCTACTTTGCCTATTTATATCAGGCAGGCCCCTTCTCTGTTTTGATTCTGGCAGGCTCTATTGTTTAGCCAAGCCTACCCAGTCATGTAATTTTATTATGTATATTTGTTTTAAAACTGCAAATCACTTCACATACTTCAGGATACTGTTGCATTGGTGGAGTGGGGGTGGGGTGGGCTGGGGGAGGGAGCTAACCTACAAAACCCTGGAGCTCTTCAGAATACCTATTTTTCGCTTGTGACAGATAACAGTGGTTGCTTTCTGTCAAACAAGTTTTTAACCTTGAACAATCCAGCAGCAATCTATTAGACTACAGTATGTGGAACATGCCTGGCACTCATGGATGTTTGCTGCTGTTCAATTAGCCACAGGACAGCTATTTTATTTACAATTTAAATGATATTAGAATTAAATGATATTCTGCACTGCAATAATTACTGAAGGAGGAGAAAAGCCATGCAGACAGCAGACCTATCACGAGGGTTACTTGGGGACTTTGACTTCAATAGCCATTGTTCACTCTAAAATAATAATAAATGCAAACTGCTAGGTGGCCTGAGGCAAACTGGTCTCTCCATCACATCCTAGATGACTTTTTGGGGCTTGCATTTTGGGAAATTAGCTGTAATTGCATGAGGGTAGGGAAATCACTTTTTTCTGGTGATTTTTCATGTTGTTGCTCTCAGTTGTGTTCAACAGGGCCGGCCCAAGACATTTTGCTGCCTGAGGCAAAGGAAAGGATGACACCTCTGCCTCCCACCCCATTCCACATGCAAGTGTCAATCAGACTGGCAAATCTCTCTTACTTCAGCACTGTAAAAGGGGACAGCACCTTCCATTGCACCTGAAGGGCAGCAAGCTCGCTCTGAAGGCAGGCAGCATGGCCCCACAAGGCTCTGTCTTCCAAACTGCCTACTCTCATCTGCTGTCTGAGGAGGCTGCCTCATTTGGCCTATTGGTAGAGCCGGCTCTTGTGTTAAGCAGGTTAGGCTATTTTTAAAAACATGTTTAATTTTAAATGTTTTATTGTGAGCCATTTTTTTTCATCTCTGGATAAGCTGCATGTATGAGTACCTATACATGTCTCATCCCTATACAGAAAGATTGTCTCACCCCTTATATACCCAAGTGATAACAGTACAGTGGTACCTTGGGTTAAGTACTTAATTGGTTCCGGAGGTCCGTTCTTAACCTGAAACTGTTCTTAACCTGAAGCACAACTTTAGCTAATGGGGCCTCCTGCTGCCGCCATGCCACCGGAGCACGATTTCTGTTATTATCCTGAAGCAAAGTTCTTAACCTGAAGCACTATTTCTGGGTTAGCGGAGTCTGTAACCTGAAGCGTATGTAACCTGAAATGTATGTAACCCGAGGTACCACTGTACCCTGCTAGAAAGGGAATCCTAAAGCTAAACCTATGACTCTTCACCAGCCTGACTCATCTCTGCTTCTTGGCCTCCTTCCTCCCTCTCTCCTGCTTTGTGTACCTTTGCTTTTCCATACCATAAATATGCATGCCATCCAAATCTATTATCATGACCTTCTAAATCTAAAATATCTGCATTTTTCAATATTATCCATTCCTGGGTCCAGCAAATGCAGGACACTTCATGATATAGTTTTAAGTCTGGCAGGGCGAAGCCTCCTCTCTCTTTAACATCTGTTGACAGTTTATATTTTATCCTTAGTTTCTCCCCTGCCAGATAAATCCAGAAATATCTTTTTGCCATTCCTTGAAGTGTCCTGCACTGCCAGTCACCGGTATCAACTGAAATAAAAACAACATTCTTGGCAATATGTTCATTTTTATCACTGATATTCTTCCCCAAAAAGATAGATTCATTCTATCCCAAATCTCTAAATTTCTCTTTATCTCTTTCCAAATATTTACATAGTTATGTTTGAATATGTTTATATTCTTAGTTGTCAACCAAACCCCCAGGTATTTAACTTTTTATGTATAAATAAGTCTGTAACTGAAGAAGTGTGCATGCACACAAAAGTTCATACCAATAACTAACTTAGTTGTTCTCTAAGGTGCTACTGGAAGATTTTTTTTTATTTTGTTTCGACTACGGCAGACCAGCACGGCTACCTACCTGTATCTGTAACTTGTTGTAAGTCCTTTTTATATTGTTCTGTTGATTCTGAGCTTCACTCTGCCATAGGGTCTCCTTACTCACTAATCCCTGTTACCAATTTAGCCTCTGACACCTTCTCCCCCTAGTTTTCTCCCACTTCTCCCTCTGACCACTCATTGTCATCCCACCACCACTTCCTGGGCTCTCAGCCTTTTCCCCCAGCTGGTTCTTCCCACCATTCCTCTGCATCCAACCAGCCAATCACATCAATGGATTTGGTTGATTCAATAATATATGATATCATTCCTCTTTAAGATTCATCCCACACATGAAAGCAATGAGTTTTGTTTTATTCTGTATTTAAAAGTATACTCGGCCTATTTTTATTGTACCAGCTGTAATATTTGCTGCCATTGTTGTTACCCCAGTAAAGAACAACACAAACCCAGACTTTTAAGTGGATATTTACAAACCCAGACTTTTAAGTGGATATTTTTTATCACAGTCTGTGCCTGTTTGGGGTTTAAAGTTGTTGTTTTGTTGGGTTTAAAGGCGTTGTTGGAATGGTTTTATATGTGCTTTTATTGTTAAATCTCTTGGAGATGTTAACAGGGAGCAGTTCATAGTTGGCAACAAATAAATGCCTTATATAAACAAGCAAAGAGATACAGCTTCACTCCTTATCTGTGCTTTGAGTGTATTTAAGCTACCTCACAAGGTTGTTGTAAGGATTATCGAAATCATGGCATGTGGAGTGCTTTGAAATGTTACATACGAGTTAAAACCAACAGGCATCACTCTCCTAATTGCAAGATAGCTCCTTCCTGCAGGCACTGCTGCTTTTGAGCTGCATCATGGTAGCTTGCACTGTTTGTGGTTTTCAAACCATAAGAGGTTACGCAATCAGGCTGGCATCTCTAATCTTACATATGTGGCAGTGCATTATATACCTACCAATAAGAAAGAAAAGAAGAGAAATTGCTTGCTTTTCATCTCTTCCTTTCATGAGGTTATGTTTTGCTTCCCGTACTGTCGCCTAGCAACCTTGTGTGCACTTTCCAAAAGGATGGTGCAAACAAATGCTGACCTCCAGAAGGATTTGCATTTTGGAGGGCTATTACATAAACACACTGTTGTTATCAAGGATCTGTCCTTACTTGGGCCCAGTGCTTTTGGCGGGGAGAGGAATGTCGGTACTCGCCATGAAGTTGCAGCAGTAAGTGCCACACGTTTAACAGTTTGGGGGGGAGGCGGTGCCAGTACTGTGTACATTTGAGTACCCCCAGAAAAAAGTGCTGCTTGGGCCTGGTTTCGGCTCAAAAAGTGAAAATTTGGTAAACTCTCATTAAAATAAAAACCAAATGGTTTGCCTGCTCCAATCCCTATTTCTATCTGCACTCCCTAAACTGAACAAAAAGTCTCACTTCTGGCCTGATAACAGGTGAACACAGACAAGGTTGCAGCATGTAAAACTCAAAAGCATCTGCAAGTTAAGGCATCTCCCATAACTTTATATTTTCAGTCATTTATGACTCAAGCAGGGAACAAGACTTTAATAGCTAATCCACTAGTCTTCTTCTGAACTCCTTATCTGTACCATACATTATTCCTGTAACAGGCCTCAGAAACATAGGCAAAGGCCACATTCGAACAATACGTTGAAAGCGTTACCATACCACTTTAATCAGTCAGTGTCCCTATTCCCCCCCACAGAACTACAATTCTTAGCAATCCTTGTAAAGGGGAATTGATCTTTAAACCACATTGGAGTACTTTGTCAAAAGCTTTTTGAAAGTGCATAACGCATAACCGCCAACATTTCTCCTACAAAAATAGGGACGTCTTAAGGGAAAGCGGGACATTCTAGGATCAAATTAGGAACTGGGACGTCTTCTGTAAATCTGGAACTGCCCTGGAAAATTGAGACACTTGGAAAGTCTGCATAATGCCAACTGGATCATTTCTATCTGTAGGGTTGTTGACACTCTCAAAGAGCTCTAATAGGTTTGTGAGTTCTGCTTCAGTAAGGCTTGATCTTCTATATGCTTGGTTATTTTGTCTTTAACAATGCTTTCCACCACTTTTCCCGGGACATGTTTTAACCTAACCAGCCTGTAATTCTCAGGGTCCCATTTCTTAATACTGGTGTTGCTGCTACGCACCTGGACAGGGTGACGGTGGGGGTGGCTCCAGAGTTGGGGTTGCATGGGTGCGCCAGCAAGACCACCACCCTAGAAGTTCTGGCAGTGTGCCTGCATGGCCTCAGCCTTTCCACATCTGCTCCAAAGCCCCATCCAAGTAAAGCAGGGGCAATGCCGGTGTCAGCAGGAAGGTGGATCTGCATCTCTGCATGTGCCATTACTAGCAAGAGCACAAAGGGGGCAAAAATGAGTGCTAATCCATTACGCAGTCAAAATGGCACCACCCATGCACAGGGGAATGCTGAGTTTTTGTGGAAGTACAGAAAAAAAAAGAAAATTGGGCACAGGCTGCCTCCACCAAGGAGCTGTCGGCCAAAAGAAGAAATTACTGGTCATTTCACCCTGGAGTTTGAAACCTCAATCGTGGCTTTTGCCACCACTTTGCTTTTCTAGTTCTTCATGCGCTGTCCCTAAACCTGAGTGTCTAAAGGCAAAAAAAAAAAAATGTACTTGGGAAGCACTGAGGAAGCAGCTTTTCTCGCCCCATCAATAATCAATAAATCATTAAATATTATACTGACTTGCCTTCAAGAGATACTGCAAGGTATCTTGCAGCAAAAGTTGAGAGACACTCTACCAGTGAAATGTGCTGTAGGAGTAGAAAGGAGGAAAACTCCCAGTCATTTATGTTCATAAAGTTTTCTGCCTGATGTTGCCCGTCCCCCCTCTGCCAAGCTCTTTGACGCTTCAGCGATGGAGGTTGTCATGACAACTTAAGGCATGTTTACAGCTATGACAACGTACCTCCTTGTGAAATCTGTGGCGATAGGCACACCCGTTCCTTGTGGGGAGAGCATTTCACAAAGCGGATGATAATAAACTGGGCTTGCACAGTTTCCATCTGCTTTTGGTTTCGTGAATATACCATGGGAAAGAGATCCTTTCTAAAGCCATGATTATCAGGGTTGTTGTTTTTTTAACTTGATTTTAATTAATTTTTATAATGAAATATTTTTAGAATGTTGGTTTATTTGATTGTTTGATTATTTGATTGTTGTTAGCCGCCCTGAGCCCGGCTTCGGCTGGGGAGGGCGGGATATAAATAAAATTTATTATTATTATTTTTATTATTATTATTATTATTATTATTATTATTATTATTATTATTATTATAACGAAATAACCACCAGTCTCTACTCTGCTGTGCCTGTCATCTGTGCAAAGATCTGCTTTGCACTCTGAGCATGCCCCTCAGCTCTGATAACGCCTCTTGTCTGCCTGGAAGAACAACAAAGAGGGGTCTGTGACATTGTCTAGAAATGGGCCTGCTGCAGAAAAACAGCATTTGCTGCTCAGTCCCCTTTTGCCTCCAACTCTGCTCATGCCTGGCATGTGGCCCCTAGAAAGTTTCCCAGGAAGGAATATGGCCCTTGAGTTGAACAGGGGCATCTCCCTTGCCTGGAGTAGAGGATGCAAGGCTAGGTGAACGGTACAAAAAAAACCATGTAAGGCATTTCCCAGTGTGGTGTAGTGGTTAAGAGCGATAGACTTGTAATCTGGGGAACCAGGTTCGCGTCTCCGCTCCTCCACATGCAGCTGCTGGGTGACCTTAGGCTAGTCACACTTCTCTGAAGTCTCTCAGCCCCACTCACCTCACAGAGTGTTTGTTGTGGGGGAGGAAGGGAAAGGAGAATGTTAGCCGCTTTGAGACTCCCTAGGGTAGTGATAAAGCGGGATATCAAATCCAAACTACTCTTCTTCTTCTTCTTCTTCTTCTTCTTCTTCTTCTTCTTCTTCTTCTTCTCCTACCGCCCTGCTCTAAGATGTTGCCATGAATTCGCCTTCAGATCAAAATTTGAAATAGAAGTATTGAATAATGATTGTAAAATATTGTCTAAAATGTATAAATTGCTGCTGGAATGGCATTTGAAAGATGAAGAGGTAAAGTCGGTTATGATACACTGGGCCAAAGATTTTGGGTATAATATACAGTTAAAAGATTGGGAAAAACTTTGGAAAGAAGGATTAAAATTTACAACATGTAATGCTTTGAAAGAAAATGTGATGGAAATGATGTATAGATGGTATATTACACCAATGAAATTAGCCAAAATGTATAAAATAAGTAACAAATGTTGGAAATGTAAAGAAAAAGAAGGATCTTTTTATGATATGTGGTGGGAATGTAAGAAAGTAAAAAACTTCTGGGGGACGATATATAATGAGATGAAAAAGATGTTGAAATATACATTTATTAAAAAAAAACTAGAAGCATTTTTACTTGGCATTGTAGGAGATGATATTAATAGACAAGATTGTAAATTGTTTTTATATGCAACAACGGCAGCAAGAATATTATTGGCACAAAACTGGAAACAAGAAGAATTACCAACAAAAGGAGAATGGCAAATGAAATTAATGGACTATGCAGAATTAGACAAATTGACAGGAAGGATTTGAGATGGTTCACCTTCTAAGGCTCATGGCTCCAGGTGTTCACCCAACCAGGCTGCGCCACATCAGGAGATGCTGCACAGCCCGGAGTGACTTACTGTCAGGCCTCCTTGGCCCCGTCAAGATTTGGGGGAGCTGAGCCCCATCCCAGTGGACATTAGGGGGCTGCAGAGGCCCCAGCTCTATGGAGTTGGTGCCCCTGATCTGACTTGGAACTTCCCTGGTGTTGTGTACTAAGCTTGGATCCTAGATCAATAGGCAGGTAGGCTCCTGGAATGCAACAACCTGATTGGCTTTCAGGAGCAGCCCAATCAGACCCCAGGAGGAAGTTCATCAGTGTTATGTACTGAGCTGAATCCTAGAACAATAGGATCCAGAATGCAGCAGTCTGATTGCTCTGCAGGAGCCACCCAATCCAGCTCCAGGTGGAAGTGAATCAGCAACCTGATTGGCCTGCCAGAGCAGCCAATCAGGCTCCTGGATGAAGTGAATCAGCAACCTGATTGGCCTGCCAGAGCAGCCAATCAGGCTTCAGGAGGAAGTGAATCCACAACCTGATTGGCCTACAGGAACAGCCCGGAATTAGCCAATCACACGGGGCCCATTGTGTAAATAATGTATATATAGCTTGTCATTTTGGGGAAAGCTTCATTCATTGCTACTATGAGCTCAATAAAGAGCATGAAATTCACACTCGACTCCGAGTATATTTCAATCAGCCTATTAAGCCGGTAGGATCCTAGAATGCAACAACTGATTGGACTGCATGAGCAGCCCAATCAGGCTCCAGGAGGGAAGCAGAATCAGCCACTCAGATGGAACTCATTGTGTAAATAATGTATATAAAGCTCGAGTTTTGGGGGGGTTCTGTTTTACGAGCTGCAATAAAGAGCATGAAATCACTACGCAACTCCGAGTATGTTTCACTGGCGACATAGGTGGGATTCAAACCCATGCATGCAAAGCACCATGCAGACATTTCAGCAGACTTTTGTTCCAGTGAACATTTTCTTTTTTAGCCAGAGCCGGTCACAATCTCTTTCTTAGTCTCCTATCTCAAGCAGGCCCGGCTCTACCATTAGGCAGAGCTAGGAAGCTGGTTGTGGGAGCAGTAGCTGGGGGCAGGGCAGGATGATGCCCTGTGCCTCCTAAGCTAGCCTGTTGCCCTCAGGTACATCGAAGCTTGATGTTGAAGAAAGAGTTAACTTCTGGTATACATGGCGTAATTATGTGGAGCTTAAGGGGAGCATCTGGTTCAATCAGTACTTTGTATATATATCCTGCTAATCATTTTTGGTTTGCACCTTAAAATAACTGCTCCCAGACAGCTGTTCTCAGGAAGCCTTATACTGCTTTAATCATTTTCAGGTTTCTTCCATAGCACTACATAAGTATTATTTCACTGTCAATGTGCCATATCTCTCAGTGGTGCGTCTGATTCACTAGCAGTCAAGCTATGAAATCACGGCAGAGTTCAGTTGTGTGAACAGACTGATGTGTTATGACAGCGGGGCCCTTTTTAAAAGTGAACATAGTTTGATCTCTGCCTTCCTCCTCATCTCTTGCTAAGCATACGGTCTGGGCTGGCTGACTTTACATCTCAATACAGCTCAGTCACATACCCGGAACAGAGCTTATTTTTAACTTCCTCCAAATGCAATAAAGCAGCTTATGGTTGCCCTTCACTTACGAGGTTCATTAGCTGCAATTTTGAGATTGACAGGACAGAGAAATAAGAAAAGCAATTGATTGATTGATTGATTGATTGATTGTCTGTCAATGAGCACATTCCTGCCTCTGTTAGCTCCTCGATACACTAGGCAGGAGACTGTATGAAATTTCACTGATGCTTTATTCGTCACAGAATGAAAGAAAAGCAAAGTTAGATTGTGCAAAGACTGGGACCCCAAAGGAGACTTGTGAATGAGAGAGACACATAGCTGCTTAAGCTTAGCCTTCTGTATTTGCTTCGGCAGTTCCCATTCTTTCTTTAAAAATGGCTTGTCTCTTTGGCAGTGGGACACAAACACATGCATGCATATCAGACTCCAGCAACCTATGTGCATTTGTGCTTTCCCCATGCAAATATGGTGCCTATGTCCAGGGAAGAAATTCATTCAGTTAGGATTTTAATGTGAACCAGCCTAAATCCTGACTCAATATGCTACCCAAAATGCTGTTTCTCCTCTAAATTTGCACTTCTCTGAATTTTTAAAATTCAATTCTCTAACCAAAAAAGGCCTACAAAAATACATTTTTAAAAAAAAAACAGGAGTGTGCTATATATATATATATATGAAAATAATGCAGAAAAATGCATTGCATTTGGGAACGTTGCTCACAAAAAGTATATATTGGTCAAAATGGAATAAAATGCATATAATAGGAGAAATGTGTGTGAAAATGCACATGAATGTTGATTTGTGTGGGGGGTTTGTTTGTTTTTTAAAGTAAACTGGTGTGGAAATGGGATGAAATGAACTGAAGACTGGAAAAATGAGAGAAATCAAAGCTGGCACTTTTGTCCCTCTCTTACTCGTACCATATCTTCCCATCAACCCCTCATAAAGGAATTCCACCCTGTTAGCTATTGAAAACATATTGGACAACAGTAAGTTGCACCGCAAATGTTAACTAACATAACTGTCATGACTTCCACTAAAGAGATTCAGGAACTGTAGGCTGCCATGGGCGCTGAGCATTTTCTGTAATAATAATAATAATAATAATAATAATAATTTCTTTATACCCCGCCCATCTGGCTGGGTTTCCCCAGCCACTCTGGGCGGCTTCCAACAAAACACTAAAATACAATAGCCTATTAAACATTAAAAGCTTCCCTAAACAGGCCTGCTTTCATATGTCTTCTAAAAGTTTGGTAGTTATTTTGGAAACCAGGAAGGGCCTAGGAGCGAGGGATTCAGTCCTGCCTTTTATCCATTGGGGTTTTTATTTCTCTAGGTCTTTAGCATAATGCCAGGAAAAATCTCCAGGACCATTTTTAAGAGCTAGTCTTTCTAATGAATAACCATATTTACATGCTCATGTAAATATGTTGCAGTTTTCCGGAAGATAATTAGAACTCTGTTTTAAAAATAAAGGAAAAGAAAAGCAATAACTCTTCTTTTTTTCTCTGACAAAGTTAAAACGGCTCATTAGTGACATGCAAATAAGAGGGGAATGAGTAAGCTGCATGGAAAGAACCCTCTCAGCTATGAAAGTCAGTATCCCTGTTGCTGATGATGAGTTTGCATGTGTCGGAATTAAAAAGACAGCTGAAGGTTGAAAGCTGTTTGTCAGAAGACTCTCCTGGGAAATTGTTGATTTTTTGTTTCTTTCGTTACTCAGTTATTTTTTGCTATTAAAAGCCTCATTCATATAATATGAACTTTGCTCCAAAATGCTTCAAAACTTTGAAAATCTTCTTGAAAACTAGGCTGGAGGAAGTTAGAAAAAGGCCAAATCTTCAGTTGGGTTAGGAAATAACAAGCCTCTCATTTAAATTACTCTGATCTTAATTCTTACTATTTTCTAAGTACTGGATTACATTTTCTTTATGTTGCTAACCCTTTTCTTCAACGATCACAATATAATCTTCAGTATGAAGATAATACAGTGTGAATTAAGCATTGTGTATGAATACTAGTTCGTTTTTTATTACAGTGAGTCAGTGGTCGTTACTGCAGGTGATGCTTTAACCTGCTGATCCCACTGTGTTGCTAAACTGCAAATATGAACCCAGATTAGATTATCAAATTTAAAAAAATTATCCATTCACTAAACTTACACTCATTTTCATTCTCCTTTTTCCCCAGTGAGAGACTTAGTAGCTCTAATGTCTGTGTTTTCCACCCCCTTGGCATGCACTGTTAAGGCATCTATATACCTCTCCAAAGAATAAGACCTGTCAAATTTGAGGCAAGAAAGGGGACTCGTGCAACCATCACATCACATAATGACTTGGTGCTATGGGGCAACCTAAATGATGGTGTGCTCTCCCTCCTTGTCCCTCACCCCCCCCCTCATCTGCTCCATTTGAACTGCACAAACTATGGTTTGTGCAAATCTATAATGAAAAATTGTATAGTTACATCTGAAATTGCCGGTCTAAAATTTCTGCTATGTTTTTGGGGTGGTTTTATTTATGCTAATTCCAGTGGCAATGAGAACCATAGATCAATCATGAAGAAGTACTTCTATTTCTTTAAAACCTGCTACCCAGCTCTTTAGAGGGGACGCGGGTGGCGCTGTGGGTAAAAGCCTCAGCGCCTAGGGCTTGCCGATCGAAAGGTCGGCGGTTCGAATCCCCGCGGCGGGGTGCGCTCCCGCTGCTCGGTCCCAGCGCCTGCCAACCTAGCAGTTCGAAAGCACCCCCGGGTGCAAGTAGATAAATAGGGACCGCTTACCAGCGGGAAGGTAAACACCGTTCCGTGTGCTGCGCTGGCTCGCCAGATGCAGCTTTGTCACGCTGGCCACGTGACCCGGAAGTGTCTGCGGACAGCGCTGGCCCCCGGCCTCTTGAGTGAGATGGGCGCACAACCCCAGAGTCTGTCAAGACTGGCCCGTACGGGCAGGGGTACCTTTACCTTTACCTTACCCAGCTCTTTACATCTTCCTGACATACTGTCTTTCACTCAGGTCCTGGTATGTCCCCAAACTTCAGATAAAACCAAGAATTTGTTTTCATTGTACCAATTAAAAAAGCAATGGGGAAATGACCGCTGTTTCTTCTTTTGCAGCTATATTATTAACACTGGAATTACATTTTCGGGAGTGGAACTCCAGCAGCAGCACAACAGAAAATGATCTCCTACTTGGGTGCTCTATTTGAAGCCCAGCGTGTTCTCGTGACTCTCAAGAATGCCAAATTGCACATAAACACAGAATTGAAAAGTCCAAGCCTTTCAAAACAACCACTGCAACTGGGCAATTTTTAAATAGCATTGCCATTATGGAAATCAACGAAGGAGTGCAGCAACTGTGAAAAGTCACCATGGCTTGACACCCAACGCTAAGCTTCCATCAAGTGCAAGAAACATACAGTCCTCCAAATATTTGCTAGATTTCAGTTCCCATTATCCCTTCTCATTGGCCACATGGGCTGAAGTTGATGGGAGTTGGTGTCCATGTCAGGGACTGGGCAGAGGAGGAATGGTGGAGACTGCCTCCCCAGCCTGACCCTTCCAGAGAAGAAGACAGTTCAGAATTACAACAGGGGTCTGAGGGAGAGCACAGCTCAGAGGCAGATGGGGGGGGCGGAAATGGGAAATAATGGGAGAGGAGGAGGAAGAAGCACCAGAGAGCGGACAACTGATGAACACAGTGTCTTTAGGAAGCATTCCAGACCCCCCTCTCTCCCAGAACCCAGCGAGCATTGAAAGTAGGAGAGCAGAGAGCTCAGAGGCAGAAGGCACTTCTCAGAACCCATAATAAGGATGCATGAAGGGAGAGAGGGAGGGGGTGGAGAGTCATTCAGGGCAACGCCATTATTTCAAGAGGCAAAAGTCCAAGCCTCTCTCTGTGAACACTGAACAAAAAGAAGTTGGTAAGAACTTTTCCTTGTCTTATCCGTTCCTTGCAACCTGCCATGGGGGTTGGATCCACTGCTGCTGTTAGGGATTTATGACTCTCCTCTCACACCAAGACACAGCCAGTCGACAGGTTTATAGTTTCTTGGATTTCTTGGGTAATTACACAGTAGCTCAATTGGAGCTCCTCCTTAATCATTCCTCCTCAGATGAGTCAGATAGCCCAAGTGCCACACCCCCTTCCAACAAAGTAACTTCCGACCCAGACCCCCCTTCCTGCAGAACTAACGTCTATCCTGGAGTTTGCTTCTTCGCCTAGTGTGAGGAGATCCTGGGAAGACTGGCTCCCCCTCTTCCCCTTCCACGTACCTACACGACTGCCTCTCCTGGTATGCCCCACAGAGGACCTAAGGTCCACAAATAACAACATTTTGGAGGCCCCAAGTCACAAGGTGGTTAGATTGGTCTCAACTAGGGCGAGGGCCTTTTCAGTACTGGCCCCAACTTGGTGGGACACTCTGTCACAAGAGACTAGGGCCCTGCGAGACTTGACATCTTTCTGCAGGGCCTGCAAGACAGATCTGTTCCGCCTAGCCTTTGGTTTGGACTCAGCCTGACCCTTATGTTTCCCTCCCCTTAAGGTTTTGATCTATGGGCTACTTTTAAAATGAGGCTGCATTTTAAATTGCATTTTAACCTGCATTTTAAATTGGGGCTTATTTTCCTATTATGTTTTTACTGTAATTTTACTGGTGTTAGCCGCCCTGAGCCTGGCTCTGGCCGGGGAGGGCGGGGTATAAATAAAATTTATTATTATTTATTATTATTTCCCCTCTTCGGCCGATCCCAAATCAGACTCAGTCAGCCTCACGCTATCCTTGGAATCTGCAGCCAGCATTCCTGAGAGGGGAGGGCTATTGTCACTCTCCCTGTGTAAAGAAGCTCGCCCCCCCCCCCCGCTTCTCCTTCTGAGGTCTCACTGGCACTTGGAGGATGCATGCTGGCAGAGGGAGAAGGCATGTTCCTGACAGCCGCCTGACAGTCCAACAACATCTGGAGGACGCCAATTTCTGAACCCCCTTTTCTGAACCCCTGGTTGGGACTGGGACAGTAGAGCCACATCTGATACATCTGGGCTCGGTGATATTTATTTCATTTTCAACCACCCTTCATCAAACAAGCTGCCCCAGAGCACAGACCATAATACCACTGTGAGAACAGGATGCTGGACAAGATGGGCCACAGATATGATCCACCAGGCTCTTCTTATAGATCTTTCCACTTTATTCAAAATGAGCAGGTTTTTCTCCAGTTGCCCAGTTACAGCTGCCACTTTTATTATCATCTTATTGAAACACAAGTTAAAATAAAAACACATACTATTCTCCAGTTTCTCTCCTGTTCAGCAGAAGGCCAAGGCAAGCCCTACATATCACTCTAGCCTTCAAAATACGGGATAAGTGGATTTTGAAGTAGCACTTAGTTCTTGGCTCGGTACAGAAATTACTTTTTAGTTATTTCTATGAATTATCTCCTTGATGCATCTCTGTTGCTGGGGCGCAGGCCTGAAAAATGGTAACAGCTTGTGTGCGCGCTCTCTCTCTCTCTCTCTCTCTCATCAAAACTCTTACATTAGAAAATGGTGCTTTCAGATAAATTCTCCTCTAGCTTCTTTAAACAACAGGCCTTTGTAAGGCTGGACTACTGGCATAGGAACATTAGAAGTTGCCATATGGTTCTTAATTGTAAACTATATGCTGATCTCCATCAGCAGTTTCTAGATCAACTCTGTATCCCCAAATGGAAACCAGAGGTCATACATTTTCTGTTAGTGGGGAATGATCAGGAGCTCATCAAGTTAGTGGCTAAATATCTCTGTTTGGTTTTTTGTCGTCGAAATACACTGCAGACATCTGATCTCCCTGGAGACCTAGAGATGTGACGATAGACTGCTCTGCCTCCTTTCTTTTAGCAAATGTTTTGTGCCACTGGGGAAGTGGTAATTCTGTATTGATTTGTTTTGGATGTTTGTATGTGATACCAATAAAAGGTTTGATGATGATGATGATTAGAAGTTGCCTTTAAAGGATACTTGCAAAACCATATTGGAAAATCAGAACTCATATTAGAATAAACAAGTTCCGTTTTAAATACTGAAATACTAAATAAGATGGATAACAATGTGTAATAGAAAAAGAAGCATGAAATTAGGTTAAAGGTGTGTGAAAGAAAGTAATAGAAGTGGAAAGAAGTTGCAATTGGAAGTCTAACACAAAAGTGGGGTGAGGGGTGGTGGATGGTGATGGGAAAAGGAATTATCTGTGGGACTGAATGTAGGTATGTTTGAATATTTTAAAGGATTGTATGAAATGTATGTTTGTATGCTTGTATAAAAGAAAGGGGGGAGATAAAAAAAGAAGTTGTCTTTTATCAAGTTGGACCACCTTGTTCATTATTTACAATTACTGGCAGTGTCTCTCCAGGGTATCAGGCAGGGGACACTCCCAGCCCTATGTAGATATGCCTAGGATTGAACCTGGGACCTTCTCCATGTAAAGCAGGTGCTCTACCCCTGAGCTGTGATGCAGCCGGTTTAGTTATGAAACACACTCTTAGCTGCTTCTCTGGGGCTACATGACTGTCACGATTCCCGGCTCAGCAGACGTGAGGTGGTTGCATATGTACCAGTATATTAACCTCAGACATGGGACTTGTCTACCACTGGTCTTCAGAGGTGCCCAACTTCTTCTGCTTCCCAGTTTCCAGTCATTGGCCTAAGACACGTTTACTTAAGGAAGATCACAGAGGGCAAGTTTTCTGTCCCCTCCTGCTGCCCTGCAGTCGCAGAAAACTGGTCAAGAGGGATGCAGCCCTCCTGAAGGATGTGAGATGAGACACAGGTTGCTTCTGATGAGATGAAGGTACAGAGATGTCAGGGGCCGGACTGAGGAGGAATGGTGGGAGCCCCCCCCCCCTTCACCTGAACCTTCCCAAGGGCAGGAGGACAGTATTGATTTAGAACAGTGGTTTGCAGAGGGGCATAGTCCAGAGGGAAAAAGCTGGGAAATACTGTGTGAGAAACAGCTAGAAGAGGAAACACCAGGAGAGAGACAGCTGGCAGATTCAGTCTCCTTCTTACCCCCCCTTCACCTAAGACTAGATGGGCTTTGAGAGTGATAGAACAGAGAGCTCAGCAGCAACAAGCTCAGATTACCCAACAAAGGAGTGACGTAGATTAATGGGAACGGAGGGGGTAAACCTTTACTGGAAGCAACGCCATTTCTAGAGAGATATGCATTCCTTTGTCTCTCACTGTGATTATTAAAGAACACTCCTTTCATTTGATCTGCTTATTTACTGCCACTGGGGGAGGGATCTGATTCCCCAAAGCCTGACAAGAGGAGACTTTCTTTCCACAAACTTCCTAGGATTGTCTTAGAATCCAAGCACCTTCCAAACTGGGCAAAATTTCTATATTAGACAGCAGGTTTGAACTCTAGCACTGCTCCTTTATATATTATTAGGCTTTGTTCATACAGAGGTGTGCCAAGAATGCACCATGCAATGTAGCATGCTTAGGATATGGGTTCATCCAGACCTGCTGCCTAATACAGTTCCTTTACATCAGGGATGGGAAATTGTGGCCCTCCAGATGTGGCTGCACTACTACAGTTCCCATCATCCCTGGCCATTAACCAGGCTGGACGAGGGAGATGGGAGTTGGAGTCTAACAACACTATCACTTTAGAACCTGCTCAACAGTACATTGCAGTTCCCTCATCGTTCCATCTTCACTGCTGGCTGACTGTTTTCTTCAATACCAGGGGTGTAACAGCAGGTGAGACCTGATTATAACTGGAATCCTGCTGTTAAGTTAATCCGTTTTTTCCAGCTGAGATTTCAAGCAACCAATTTAATTTATTTATTTATTTAAAACCCAAGTTAATGTGAGATGTGTGTGTTGCTTACCATTTATTCATTTAAAGCTGTTACCTTTCTATATAGCTTTTTAATACACTCTCTAAAGACTGCCACCAAGGTTTCTGTTCTTACATTCATTCATGTGTGTGTGCGCGTGCTTGGATTTCATTTACTCATCATCTTATTCATGGAATTGTTTCCGAATGATGCTGAGATCCAGAATTTGGTACATCCACGATCCCTTGATTACAGAAAAGGTGAAAACAGGACATTTGTACTTCATACTTGTGCATTCAAACATAGGGTCTCAAAGTGTTTGCAAAATATTGAAGGTATCTCTGGGCCCAAAAGCTAAGCAAACAGACAAACAAAACCTTATTCAGGCACAGGAGCTCTGAAAGAACAAATAGATAACAGTACAGTGGTACCTCGGGTTAAGAACTTAATTCATTCTGGAGGTCCTTTCTTAACCTGAAACTGTTCTTAACCTGAAGCACCACTTTAGCTAATGGGGCCTCCTGCTGCCGCCGCGCCGCCAGAACACAATTTCTGTTCTCATCCTGAAGCAAAGTTCTTAACCCGAGGTAATATTTCTGGGTTAGCGGAATCTGTAACCTGAAGCGTATGTAACCCAAGGTACCACTGTACTGGGACCACCTGGTCACAGCTCAGGATTACAGCTTCTGTATTGTGTGCAGAAGGTCACAGCTTCAATCCCTGGCATCTCCTGGTAGGGCTAGGAATGTCCCCCATCTGAAATTCTGGAGAGCCACTTCCAATAAATGTACTGAGCTAGAGAGAGCAATGATCTGACTGTGCATAAGGCACCTTCTTATGTTCCCCTCCTTATTATCATGCAGGTCCTTCCAGGTCCACCATTTTCGAGTGTAGCCTGCATTTCTAGACTCCCTAATCATAATAGGAGACTTCACAAGTGGAAAAGGTTCCCAAGGTTTGAGGAGGACAGCTGTGTATGTGAGGGGCTTTCTCCATTGGGGCAGGAACCCACGTTGATTCTCAAATCAGGACTCAATCTGCACTATACACCATGCCAGTTTAAACAGTTGTGGTTTTTCCCAAAGAACCCCCTACAGGAGCTGTTGTTTGTTAAGAGTGGTGAAAGTTGTCAAGAGACCCCCTATTCTCCTCACAATGCTATAATTCCAGAGCATCTGGGTGAAAGCGGCTGATGATTAAACCACTCTGGGTATTGTAGCTTCTACCAGGATTCTTTGGTGGATAACATGACTGCTTTGTGAGGGGTTCTCCTCACAACCCTCAACAGTCTTAGCAAACTACAGTTCCCAGCATTCTGTTGGGCAGCCCCTCAACATATTACACCATTTGCTGGGCCCACAAGCCTCTTTCTGTCCATAGCTGCAGCATTTCCGCAAAGATTTCTGGAAGCTGTTTCAGATCATGCAGTAGCTGGAAACATTGTTCTTGGCACCTGCAGACTGCCTTAAAAAAGAAGAATAACTCTGACCTTGTGCAATGCATTTTTCTCATTGTCCTCTTTCCTCCTGCTGTTCTGGCTGCAGTTTGAGATTTTGACTGCAGTCCAGCACACAAGTGGGCTGCTAATTCCTATTCAAGTTAAAAGGATTTAGGTAGCCTAACTGTGAGCAGGTTTTCCATTATTATCCTCTACCTGCCTCCTAATCTCACAAGGAGTAGCTTGTCCATTGATTCCTCCTTTTCATTGGCTTTGGAGTCCTACGTATCACAGTATAATGTTGGCCAAAAGCCAACAGTGCCTCGAACTATTATGAGTTGGGCCCAAATGCTACTACCTGGCTCCTTTATGTAATAATAACATTTAAGGTCTTATATATATAATAAATGTTCATAAATGTACCAACCAAGCACGTACATAGATCAGCAGAGGAAGACCGACCTGAAACCTTTTTGACTCCCAAACTGACCAAATGTTTTCTCTGCAAAGAGGGAGGGGGTCAGGGAGCATTCCCATAGTTACAGGAATTTAGTAATCACCATTTCAAAGGGTGACTGACTATCAGGAAAGGCAATCAGATAAGGCATTATCAGATAACCTGGCAGACAGGAAAAACAACAACATTCAAATTTCTGTTGTAGACCACCTTTTCTGTGATGTAGGTATGATGTTTGTGGGGGGTGGTCTTGGGTATGTATGTATGATGTATGTTTGATGTATGTAGGGGTGGTCTTGAGCTCCAGGGCAGGGAATTTAAAATGTCTGTATAAGGGCAGGCACACCTTTGTTCGGGGTCTTCCTCCTTTCCTGCGTTTGAGGGGAGCACCCTGTTGCAACAGATCAATAAAGATCAGGCTTACGAGCTGCTTTGCTTCTCAATATTCTCTGCTTGGCCTCTGTTATTTTCTCCTACCAATAGGGAACCCACGTAAGGACTCTATACGGGCTCTTGGATACCCCATAAGGGAAAAGGGGCAGATTTTGTTTACAACATTTACAAAAGAAACCTGACCAGCTTGAGCAAACCACCTGAGGCTGTTTCCTCCCCCCCAAAAAAAAAATATTTTTAACAATAATAAATAATAAAAACACAACAGTAGCTTCAAAGCAAAGCAATGGGGGTTTTTTTGCTTTTGCTTTTTAAAAAGAAACACTCCCAAATTAATATATACAACTTTAGCATTGATTTTCTTAGTGTGTTGCACCTGGGGTTTCTGGTAAAAAAATAATGGGGCCTTTCATTGATGTGAAAAACTCATTTAAATCAGGATCTGTTCAGTTGCCTTCATTCAATATATTGTAACAATATTGAATATTTCATTGGCACCGTTCATCATTTCTAAAGAATGTGACTTTCAGTGGAAACAAATTGACGCACACAATCCCATAGGACTGTGATGTGCTACAAACCCCGCATGTTTGAGAGCATGTATGCACATTTCTTTCCTTTCTTTTTTAAAAAAACACCTTTCTCTGTATTCAAAGCCAATGAGATTAGGAGCATCTTCAAACACCAACCACTGGGCCAACCCCCTTTGAAGTGAAGTCTGAGGCTTTGATTTCAGGTCACTCCCCATGTGGCTATCTTTAAAGTTCATCAGAATTAACATTTGGTGGTATTTTTTCACCTCCCAACTCTGACAGTTGGCACAATCATTAAGAATGGATAATAATGCAACTAAGCCTTCAAAGTTCCATTAAATCATTTAATGCCACATTGTTCTGTAATGAGCATGGCATTTTAGTCCTTCTATAACATCGAATGCTTTCTTTTCAGTGGGTGTTGGGAGGGGGGAATTTTGATTGTGATTGCACCAAAGTGGACAGAGGTGGTCTGATAGCTCTCTCAGACTCAGAATTGAGGATTCCTATTTAAATTAAAGATAACAGGTGGGATTAGAGAAGGAACAGTGTTAAAGAAACCACAAAAAGGGAATTTCTAGCTTGGGGTTTATGGAACTTGGTGTTCCAATAGTTGTCATTCATTGCTCATGAATGAATATCCGAATCTCATCTGACCATCTTGAGAAGACAGATGTTTTCGAAGTCATGCAATGGATAATTCCACCTCATTCTGCGGGGAGGGGAAGGACAGGGGCAGTTAGGTATCTAAAAATTATTCTATTCTATTTGTTTTGTTTTATTTCGGTTGGAATTATTTATCACATTACCTTGAAAACATTTGTCCTATTCTGTGTATCTCTTTGAAAAATGTCCCCTACTGTGTTCCGTCCAGCAGGTGGTTTTAAATATTAAAACTGAAAGACTTAAAAAGAGATTCTGAAACCCAGAAGGCATAATTTGAGGTGGAGCAACATTTATCAGAAGGATATGCAGGGAGTTATCATTGTTACTTCTAAATCCAAGTGGATTCAGTGAATCATCCCCACTCTCTGTGAGATGTTTGCCTCCTCCCCACCACATCTCCCCCTATAACAACTTCAATTCAAACATTTGTATAACATTTTACCTCTTAATCCACTGTGGGTGTTAAACCTGCTATGAATATTATTATTACCGCTAATCGAGATTTGTAATCTCCTGCTAGCTTCAAAGTAGAAAAAAAAAAGATTTGCTTCTCTGCTTTGTCATCAAAACAACTTATGTGATGTAGACCACTATTATTTTCACAGGACATCTGAGGAACTTCAATTAAGTAGGGCAGAGTAGAAGGCCCCAAACTACACATTACATTAGACCAAAATGCTAGATCTGTGTGTGAACCCTCATACTAAAGAGTAAAGGACTTTGCCCTTTACTCCCCACTGTGATCCTGGCCTAGATCCCTCTATCACCACCCCACTGGTAATTTGCATTGGTGGAGAATTTCCATTCTCTTCAATTATCCCCTACAGTGGTACCTTGAGTTAAGAACTTAATTCGTTCTGGAGGTCCGTTCTTAACCTGAAACTGTCCTTAACCTGAGGTACCACTTTAGTTAATGGGTCCTCCCGCTGCCGCACGATTTCTGTTCTCATCCTGAAGCAAAGTTCTTAACCCGAGGTACTATTTCTGGGTTAGCAGAGTCTGTAACCTGAAGCGTCTGTAACCTGAGATACCACTGTATTCAAATTTATGGAATAGAAAAGCCTGGCATTGATACATAGGTAAAGTAACACACAGCTTGATTATAGTACAGTATTTGAATGCCATCACACCACACCAAATCCTACCCTCACTCTTACCTGCAAAGCTAGACATTATTTGGGATAAAGGGTGAGCTGCAAGAGAAAAAGATAGAGTTGAAATAACCTAAAAATATACCTACTGGGTCAAGCCAAAGGCCTATCTATTCCACTATCTTGTTCTAATTGTGGCTAACCACAGTGGCTAGCTAACCTAGGGAAAACCCACAAGCAGACCCCAGCTGCAACAGTCAGTGGCATAGCGTGGGTTGCCAGTGCCCGGGCCTCATGGTGAACTGGGGGGAGAGAGGAAAATGGACAGATTACACACGTGCATTCAACTGCCTAAGGCTGGCTATGTCACCCAGGAGACCACAGCTACAGAGATAAGAAAAGAAGAGTTGTTCCGTTGTCTGGAGAGGTCACTTTCAGGTTCTAATGGAGAAACCATTTTTAATGGATCCCAGCAATGGAAGCACACAGCCTTATTGAGGCAGCACCAAGTGTTGAAATTCTGCACCTGGGGAAACCACCCCTGTGGCCCCCACACTACACCACTGGCAACTGTACTCTCCCCATTTGTGTTTTCCGGGAAGGCTGAACAGTAGTACCTCTGGTTACGAACTTAATTCGTTCTGGAGGTCCATTCTTAACCTGAAACCGTTTTTAACCTGAGGTACCACTTTAGCTAATGGGGCCTCATGCTGCTGCCACTCTATTCTCATCCTGAGGTAAAGTTCTTAACCTGAGGTACTACTTCCAGGTTAGTGGAATCTGTAATCCGAGGTACCACTGTAGAAACTCTTGAGCAGATGCTTGGAAACTGTTTTGGAATTCTTAAGGGTTAACTAACTGGAACCTGATTTGGACAAGATGGAAGCACTGTGGGTCAGAATATTGTCTGTTCAGGATGGAGTTGCATTCTCTCTCAAAAATTAAGTAGTACAAAAAGTACCTGTAGAATCACAGGTGGTGGTGGTGACTAGGAGCATCATATATCAGTTTCTGATGGACTGATTCTCCAGCTGTAACCCTATCTAGTCTCCAGAGATTTTATTGCAGCAATCCATGCCTGGAAAATATATCCAGACTGGTCTACTACAATGTACTCTACATGGGACTGCCTTTGAAGATGGTTTGATAGCTTAATTTGGTGCAGTGGCTAAAGGGCCAAACTCTTTGACTATATTACACTTATTTGCACTGGTCCTAGAATCATAGAGTTAGAGGGGAGCTATCAACACCCTCTCCGTATCTATTATTGTAGGACTGTGAAGACATAACTTTCAATGCGACTGCATATCTAGAGCAGTTCTTGAGCACTCCTGAAATCATCTCTAGCTCCAGGTATTTTAGTCCCTTGTGCCAGTGTAAGCAAACATCAACAAGGCCTCTCAAATCTTTGCCAAACAGCAGAGCGTCACAGCAGCTTAATCAAAGAGAGAATGTCCTCTCTGCAATGGAATTTACAAAAGGGCAATGTTACAAAATGCAAAGTGACCTCGGAAATATCAAATTCGCTTGGCTCCAGAGCCTCATGCCACAGAGATATCATTCGAACTGACAGTTTTTAAATGTTTGACCTGATCTGTCACATTGCTACATGTAGCATCAGTTTGCAGAGATGTGACTTTATCCCTTCAGACATTGGAGGATGTGGTAGCGGCAAGCTCTGTAATACATCTGTAGGTGTTTAGCTCATGGTATTTAAAGAGCGTCTCTGAGCAGGGATGCCATTACTTTATGCAGGATGAGAATCAAATTTGGCATTCCTTTGCTGTGGATAAAGAGATGAGATCCAGAGCTCAGCTTCCAGGAACTAACTCCATTAGAGAGGATAAACAAACCCAGCTTGCTGTCCCTGCCCCCCCCCCATTCATCTCTTCCACTTTTAGCCTGGAAATTGACTAGATTGTTAAGACTTCTCACCCTAACCGATCATTTCATTCTAAAGCTCTGCACTTGAATGCAGGTCTTTTTGTTTATGTTTTAAATGCAAATAGCTGCTGCCAGGTGATTGAAATTGATTGAAATACTTTATTGTCACTTGTACAACTTGTATACAGTGAGATTACACAAGCACCCCCCACTCAGCACTCTTAGTCTTAATTCCCCTCATTTACTGACACTCACCCACCAAACCCGAAAGTCAGTTGCCCTGTTGTTATCTTTTCATTCAGTAGCCTAACAGCCCACGGATAGAAGCTGTTCTTTACCCTGTTAGTGTGACTAATCATGATTCTATATCTTCTGCCTGAGGGCAGGAGATCAAGAAAGTGCTGGCCAGGGTGTGAATCATCCCTGAGAATTTTCCTCACTCTCCTGAGGCAAAGTTCTTCCGCTATTTCAGCCAGCGGATTCACGGGACAGCCCATAATATCTTGTGCTGTATTCACCACGCTCTGTAGGTACTTCCTATCAGTTGATGTCAAACCGGTGTACCACACCATGATGCAGTATGAAAGGACAATTTCTATTGTTGACCGTAGAAGGAGATCATCAAATGTTGATTGACATGCTCTGAGGTGGGGAGGCTAAGGAACAGTGGGACCGTGGAGAGGAGGAAAGGGGCAGGATGTTTAACTCTTTCCTGCTCTGCAGAGTCCTGAAGAAAAAAATAATCTGGCTTCCTGAAGCTGGATATTGTCTCCCCCATGCAGAACATGGGTTGTCATTGTTTTTTGGAGGGAACAGTTTTTCAACAGGATGAAGGGCAGGGGGAAATCTCCACATTAATTGCAGAATTATTATTATCAATTACTTTAATTTATATACCGCGCTCTATCCAAGGATCATAGGGCAGCTTACAATAGAAAAACACAATAATACATAACATAGCAACAAACAAAAACACACCCCACCCAATTTAAAAGGCCATAAATTGTGTTTAATACGCCAAAGGCTTGAGAGAAGAGGAATGTTTTTGCCTGGTGCCTAAAAATATGTAATGAAGGCGTCGGGGGAGCCTCCTTGGGGAGAACATTTCACAACTGGGGAGCCACTGCAGAAAAGGCCTGTTCTCATGGTGCTACTCTTCAAACCTCACATGAAGAAGGGGCTCAGATGATGGGCACAGGGTCCAGGTCAGTTCATATGGCGAGAGGCATACACAGACCCTCCAAGTGTCCCTATTTTCCAGGGTTGTCCCTGATTTAGATAAGCTGTCCCAGTTTTAGAATGTCCCACTTTCCCTTAGGATGTCCCTATTTTCATTGGAGAAATGTTGGAGGGTATGGAGTTTTCCGAACTCCCAAGCCATCTGAAGGTAATCCTGTATAGGAATTTTTTAAAAATAAATTACTGGTTTATTATGTTTTATATATATGTTGGAAGCTGCCCAGAGTGGCTGGGGCAACCTAGGAAGATGTGTGGGGTATAAATAGTAAAGGTATCATTATGGAAAGGGATGTCCCTATTTTCATCGGAGAAATATTGGAGGGTATGCATACATGCAATCAACATCATGCTTAACTCTTTCATTATCAGTGTATACATGCTTAATTTTGTATGGTAGAAATAGTGATGGGTGGAGAAATGAGTTTCAGCTCACATTTCAAAGCAAAGCTGCCAAATTTGCACTTTCTGCATGCGTTTTGGGGGAGGGCACCATCTTTTTTTTCACCTCAGGCAGCAAAATATAATGAGCCAGCCCTGTTTGTATCATGTAAGCCAGACAAATCAGGCTGCACACAGTAACAGTCAAGAATCCAAGGCACCAAAGCAAACATCTCTCTCAAATTAAGATCTAATTACAATAACAACAGCAGTTCAATTAGCCATTCAATTAAGTAAAAATGGGAGGGGGGATCATATTAGTACATTTCACAGAATGTATCCTTTGGCTCCATTCTTAATGAGGGGACGGATTGTTCTCCCTGCCAGAAAACAAAAGCAGGAAAAGAACATAAATGGCATCCGTATTTCTCTGAACATAAAATGTGCACCTGTGTGAGGAAGGTTTATAATGCTGACAAAATACTCAATGGGGAAATAAATGCAATCCGCTTGCAGCACCCAGCATTTTTCTTGCTTATATGGGCACAAGAGAGATCTCTCAAAAACCTTGATAATCAGATTAGCTAACCTTTCTGTATTTGGCAACCTTCCAGAAAACAAAATGAGCACATTTGTAATGCGGTCTTGGCTCACCACCCTGGCAGCAAGATATGGACTAGCAAATGGGTGTCTATATGTTGGCTTGGAAAAAGCTCAGCTGCTTTGCTCTGCAATGAGTGAGGCCTAGGAAAGATGTCTGTTTGGTAAACTCAAATGGAAAACATGCACCTTTTCTTTCAACATTGACTAGGCTTCAGCCAAAGTGCTGGGTTTTCATCTATAAGGTCCTGTGCAGCTCAGGACCCAAATACCTTTTGGAGTGCCTCTTCTGGTAGTAGCCTCCAATTATAGCTAGTCAAATGCTCTTGGGAAGCCCCAAAAGGAGAGTAAGAGAGCTGTCAGGGTTAGCTCCAGATCTAAGGGTGCCCTGGGCCCTGGCAGCAGCAGTAGCCAGCAGCCTTGTTTTAGGACCACCTTCCCACAACTAGCGGCAATGTAAAATAACAGGTTGAGCTGCCTGGTGCTGCTCACAGCGTGGAAAATGGGCGAGGGCAGGGATTAGTCTTGACAGAGTTCTGGATCCTGGTAGCAGCCACCAAAAGATGTCAGATGTGGACACCACTCCTGAGTGCCATCACTTTGCACAACCACAGGTGAAGCAGCCCCTCAGCTGTAGCAAAATTAATGTTTGAGGCTGAAGGAAATCTCCACGCAGCGGTGAGAAAACAAAGGGTGTTTATTGCTAGCAATAATGGCTCAGTGGGATCACTCTCCAAAAGCTGAGCCAACCCAAAAAGGGTGGGGTCTTCTTAATATACATAACTGTTATCTATTAAAGCAATACATATGCATAAACTTCCTCCAATCTAAAGTTACAACACAATACATTCCTTTCTACCTGAGGGGGTTAGGACATTTGAGCAGAGCACATCTCATTGTCAAATGTAGACACTTAGGAATGTTGTTTACAACCTTGGGACTAAAGCTGCTCCTAGCACAAGATAAGGCACTACAAAGAAACAATAGACACAAGGCCTCTAGCCTGGCTAGTTAGCTGAGCTTATAGGTCTCTATGTTCATCACAACCTTGGAGTGAATCTCTCATACACGCAACCCAAAATGCCCACAACTTGCTCTCTGTGAGCAGGATGGCAAATGGATCAGGACATTTTATTTAGCCCCATCACAAAGACAGCCCCAGGTTTATGATTTGCTTGAGAGATTCCAAGTCTGATCATGTTGTAGGCTGAGGGTTTCTAGGGTACAAACTAGAAGATCTCCCACGAGAGAGTTCAGCATGTGCTTAATTCATTCCCTCCAGAATCGATGGGACCTAAAAGTCTTGAACTTTGACTGGACTATGTCCAAAGTATTTGCCTCTCTTTCTGAGCCCGGGCCTTCAAGGCTTCCCTACTTAGATCTCAAAACTACTTGAAGCTGCAGCTTTGAACTCAGCTATCCAGGAATGCTCTTAGAATCATAGAGTTGGAAGAGACCACAAGGGCCATCGAGTCCAACCCCCTGCCAAGCAGGAAACACCATCAGAGCACTCCTGACATGTGGTTGTCAAGCCTCTGCTTAAAGACCTCCAAAGAAGAAGACTCCACCACACTCCTTGGCAGCAAATTCCACTGTCGAACAGCTCTTACTGTCAGGAAGTTCTTCCTAATGTTTAGGTGGAATCTTCTTTCTTGTAGTTTGGATCCATTGCTCCGTGTCCGCTTCTCTGGAGCAGCAGAAAACAACCTTTCTCCCTCCTCTATGTGACATCCTTTTATATATTTGAACATGGCTATCATATCACCCCTTAACCTCCTCTTCTCCAGGCTAAACATGCCCAGCTCCCTTAGCCGTTCCTCATAAGGCATCGTTTCCAGGCCCTTGACCATTTTGGTTGCCCTCCTCTGGACACGTTCCAGTTTGTCAGTGTCCTTCTTGAACTGTGGTGCCCAGAACTGGACACAGTACTCCAGGTGAGGTCTGACCAGAGCAGAATACAGTGGCACTATTACTTCCCTTGATCTAGATGCTATACTCCTATTGATGCAGCCCAGAATTGCATTGGCTTTTTTAGCTGCCGCGTCACACTGTTGGCTCATGTCAAGTTTGTGGTCAATCAAGACTCCTAGATCCTTTTCACATGTAGTGCTCTCAAGCCAGGTGTCACCAATCTTGTATTTGTGCCTCTCATTTTTTTTGCCCAAGTGCAATACTTTACATTTCTCCCTGTTAAAATTCATCTTGTTTGTTTTGGCCCAGTTCTCTAATCTGTCAAGGTTGTTTTGAAGTGTGATTCTGTCCTCTGGGGTGTTAGCCACCCCTTCCAGTTTGGTGTCATCTGCAAATTTGATCAGGATGCCCTTGAGTCCATCATCCAAGTCGTTGATAAAGATGTTGAATAAGACCGGCCCCAAGACAGAACCCTGTGGCACCCCACTAGTCACTCTTCTCCAGGATGAAGAGGAACCATTGATGAGCACCCTTTGGGTTCGGTCAGTCAGCCAGTTACAAATCCACTGAGTGGTAGCATAGTCAAGACCGCATTTTACCAGCTTCTTTACAAGAATATCATGGGGCACCTTGTCAAATGCCTTGCTGAAATCAAGGTAGGCTACATCCACTGCATTCCCTTCATCTACCAGGCTTGTAATTCTGTCAAAAAATGAGATAAGGTTAGTCTGACATGACTTATTTTTCAGAAATCCATGCTGACTATTGGTGATCACAGCATTCCTTTCTAGGTGCTCACAGAAATCCATGCTGACTATTGGTGATCACAGCATTCCTTTCTAGGTGCTCACAGACTGTTTGCTTAATGATCTGCTCCAGAATCTTCCCTGGTATTGATGTCAGACTGACTGGGCGGTAATTATTTGGGTCCTCTCTTTTCCCCTTTTTGAAAATAGGGACAACATTTGCCCTCCTCCAGTCTGCCGGGACTTCGCCTGTTCTCCAGGAATTCTCAAAGATGACTGCCAGTGGTTCTGAGATCACATCTGCCAGTTCTTTTAATACTCTTGGATGCAGTTCATCTGGCCCTGGAGACTTGAATACATCTAGACTAGCCAAGTATTCTTGTACTATCTCCTTAGTTATTCTGGGCTGTGTTTCCTCTGCTGAATCATTTGCTCCAAATTCTTCAGGTCGGGCATTGTTTTCTTTATCGGAGAAGACTGAGGCAAAGAAGGCATTGAGGAGTTCAGCCCTTTCTGTGTCCCCTGTTTGCATTTCACCATCTTCTCCTCTGAGTGACCCCACTGTTTCTTTGTTCTTCCTTTTGCTACGAACATACCCATAAAAGCCTTTTTTGTTGCTTTTAACCTCTCTAGCAAGCCTGAGTTCATTCTGTGCTTTAGCTTTTCTGACTTTGTGTCTACTCTTCTTAACCCAATTGAAATTCAGCGTTTTCAGAAGCACCCTTTAATTCCTTGCTACCACACTTGTTTATTGAAAGCAGGGGGTGGTGTGTGATGGACTGCACACAGAGAGAACACTTGAAAGGAATATGAAAACATTTCAGCGTTTTGCTTTAAGTGCAAATTATTTCCACCCCAATTCAATTTATGCTGCAGAATGAGGTAGAGAAAGAAATTTCAACCATTCCCCTCCACCTTATCAGATGAAAATAGGTATCTGAATGATGGTTTCCTTAGTTCTTTATTGCAGAATATGTCTTCTGGTTTCTGATTTCTACAGTGTTATTCAAAGGCCCTGGCTGGGTCAGTAGTTGACACAGTGAAACTGCCTCGATTTGAGTCCAGGACTTTCAGTTCTTAACAGCAAAATCTTATGCCTCTGAACTGGGTGGAGAGAGAGAGAGAGAGAGAGAGAGAGAGAGAGAGAGAGAACTGCTGAGTGATATTCAAGCCTGGGGAAATTAATAGAATTAAGAAAATTGCTAAATAATAATGGCACCATTATAAGTTATAATCAAATTAAAAATATTATGATTAAGAGATGTTTACCAGTATCAGAATACCTGCAGATTAATCACATTACAACCCACATATTAAGAAAATCTGTTTACTTTGAGATCTTACACCATGCAAGGCATTGCTAACAAATGCAAATCTCAAGGGCTGTTTGACAACATGGCAAACCAACCTCCCCAGGAGAAACATGGAATTGGTGATGGGAAAGGATCTGCATTGTACCTGAAATATGAATCAGAAATATTTTTTAGCATAAATTATTAGCAATGATATCTCATTCCTAAAGGATTAAGTAAAATATAACCATTTTCTTGCAATAATTGTTGGCAATGTCAGTATGCTGATGCAGACATTTACTCCCATCAGATGTCAAAGAGATAAACAACTACCTGACATTCAGAAGACATCTTAAGGCAGCCCTGTTCAGGGAAGTTTTTAATATGTAACGCTGTACGGTTTTTAACACCTGATTGGGAGCCGCCCAGAGTGGCTGGGGAAACTCAGCCAGATGGGCAGAGTATAAATAATAAATTATTATTATTATTATTATTATTATTATTATTATTATTATTATTATTACCACATTTTTTAAAAAACTGATCCTAAAATTAAACAACATTGGCAACAAATATTCAAAGAAAATAAAAATATGATAGAATAAGAACTATCAAATGACCCATTAATGGTATTATTTGTATGTATTAAAGTAAAGCCACCCAAGAGGATCAAGAACTTGCTTCCAGCTTGTATTACCATAGTGCAAGCATGGAGAAATTCTGAAACACTTAGATTGGAAGACTGGTTATATAAAATCGGGGATCTTGCATCAGTGGTCAAATTAACAAATATTATCAGGGTCAAGACAGGCTAGAAAAAGTGATAATAATTTTATTGAGAAACTGAGTGCATTCATTGCTTACTGCAATGAAAGAATGCAGAATGACATTATGCATATACACTTGAGACTGAAATTTAATATTAAATACATTCTTGGGTGAATTCTAATAACAATAACCTAATAAGAAGAAAAATCAGATGAGTGAAAGAACAATGATTAGTTAAATAAGCAAACAACAATAACTGGATGCACACTTATGTTGCAATTGTATTCCCTTTAGTTGCTAACTGGATTGTTGTTTATTGTCTGAAATATTGTCCAAATAGATTTTCTTGCATTAAATATGCACATAGATATATTTATACTACTTTAAGTTTTAGAAATATGTGTTTATTCTCTTTATACAGTTGAAACACATAAACTGAGAGAGAGAGAGAGAGAGAGAGAGAGAGAGAGAGAGAGAGAGAGAGAGAGTTATAGTCCTCTCCTCTTGTTACTCTCCAGCAACTTGACAGAAGTGGTTTCATTCACCTGTGCTGTTGGAGATTCTCTATAACCGTCATGGAAAATAGGAATTGAATCAGTGCCTAGGATCCTGTGTGTGCAGAAATAGAGGGTGTTTGGCACTCTCAAAATACCTGAAGGACTGTCACAAAGGTAAAAGAGGTAAAAGACTTTGCAACCCTAGAGAGCAGAACTGGAGTGAATGGGCTGAAACAGGGGTGCCAATTTGAATAAAATATTGGGGGGTCCAAGTAAGCCCCCCCCCTTGCATAATCGATCACAGGACACAGTGCATGCACACCATTTGAATGACAATGCCCATTAACTTTGCAGGGGGTGGCCCCCTCAAAAAAATAATAATGCTGGGGTTGAAGGGACCTCAGCCCCGAGGACTGAAATTACAGGAGGGTAGATTTTGGTTGAACATTGGGTGGAGCTTCTTAATGCTAGGAGCAGTTCATACCATTTAACTGGAGCTGGGGTGACCTCTCCATCACTGAAGGACCTCAAGCAGATGCTGGGCAGCAACCTGTTGGGCATGTTCTAGTTATGGGTGTCCGGCAATGAGCCATAGGTTGGGCTAACTGGCCCCCAATGTGCCTTCCAGCTACATCATTCCATAAAGAAACACAGGGCTGTTGTTCATATTATAAGTCACTCTCTCCATAAGCCCCAACAATGAATCCCTCAGGAAGCGTGCATTTGAATTAGAGCTGCCAAATGTCCAGATTTTCACTGGCAACCCTAATTTGAATAGATTGCAGAAGTCTCTGAAATGCGCAGGGTTCCATGGTGGAAAAGTTAGGAACATAGCAAGATGCCTAACACAGAGTCAGACTAACAGCCCATCTACTTCAGTATTGTCTACACGGACTGGCAGTGGCTCTCCAGGGTATCAGGCAGAGGTTTATTCCAGCTTTACCTGGAGATGATGAGCTTAGAACCTTCTGCATGCAAAGCAGAGGCTCTAACATTGAGCTGCAGTCTCCCATGTTCCTGCAGAAAAAGTGAAAGCTATCCCAAGACCAAATCCTTCAGCCACGGTGACTCAGGATCCTTTGGGTTCAGAAGTCCTAATTTGAGGGCTATTTTGAATCCGTGCATAACCTAATAGGTCACACATGCAATATGCAGAGCTCATTCTGGCATTTTGCAGGAAACTGCAATACATAGTTTGAGAACAATCCAGTTGTCATTTAACCGCCGCTCACTCCGGTAATGGTCCTCCAGGAAATCGCAGGTTTAGAAGCATGTTGCTAAATAATTAAATGACCCAGCTGCCACAAATCCAAATAACGGGGGAGGTGGGGGGGTTTCCCCCAAACAAAAACCTTTGCATTTGATTAACTGGCTTTTGTCACAACATTATCTGAAAGCCTGGAAGAAAGTGAGATGGAGGAGAGCTAATTAAAAAGATTGGACGTGACAACACTGATATTTTTGAGGAACAGAGATATCAGAATTAACGCAAACAGCGCTGTGTTTCCAGCATTTGTCACGTGAGGGTTTTAGATTGATAATTAACTTTTTAAAGGAACATCTCTGTGTTGCTTTTCTCACTCGTTTGCCCTCATGGTACTCATTACAGATGACATCATACAAGACGGATGCCATATTTCATGTATGCGCACGCCACTCCACACCTGGCCCCTTCATTCTCAGAATTTTAACAAGAACCCAGGGATTGAAATAAAGAGCTTTTTTGAGGATATGCATTGCTTACTAATGATGGAAGCAGCATCCTAATTGGAGCTTTGGAAATGTTAATGCAAAATGCCATAAATCACATGTTAATGTGTTTGGTTCTTCTAATAGCATATAGCTTAATGAAGCCATTTCCCTCCTCTCCTTGATGTGGGTGGTCCTGTGAAACTCTGTTGCGCATGATGTTGGATGCATGGCCACACTAGATTCAGCTGGTTGTTACTGTTCCCTTCTTGGGCAAGGTTCTTGAGCAGGTAAGCACTGGCGAGATCCAGGCTTTCTTGGATGAGACCAATTTTCTAGATCCATTTTAGTCAGGTTATAGACTTGGCTTTGGCACAGAAGCTGCCTTTGTTGTATGATTGCCTTTGCCAGAAGAGAAAAACTGAAGTGTGCCCTGTTGATTCTTCTTAATCTCCCAACAGCTTCCCAACACCACCATCATGGTATCCTTCTGGAGCAATTGTCCAGGGTGGGCCTGTGTGATACTATTTTGTGGTGGTTGCTCCCCTACGTGGATGGCTATTCTCAGAAGATGTTGCTTGTGGTGGTCCTGTAAGAGTCAGTTTTATCCCCCGTGCAATTTAACATCTCCATGAAACCACTGAGTAGAGTCATCTGAAGTTCTGGAGTGCAATGGCAGCAATATGCTCGTGATACACAACACTATTCCTCCTTTACATCTGCAGGTGTGGCAGAGGATGTGCTAGGTCAATGCCAGGCCTTGGTAACAACAGCCAATAAAATGAAGCTTAATCCAGACAGAGTGAGGCACTGTTATTGGGTGGTTCCCTGGAGGTGATGGGCGGAGCTTGACCTTCTCTGAATGGGGTTATACCCCCTCTGAAAGCATAGCTCAATTAAAGGAAATGGCAAAAGAGCAGGAGATCTGAAAGAGAGTAAAACTTTGTCAAAGTCAGTACACTAACACCATTGCGTGTTTCACTTCCCATAGGTTCTGTTTTCAAACAGAACTGGCAAGAATTTTAATTCTTCATGCATACAAGTACCTGGAGGCGAAATGGAGGAAGGAGGGTCTTCAGCTCTAAGGCTCATTTCAAGGCAAGTTTTTGCTCTATAACCAACCCTCAGTATTTGTTTTTATCCCTCTCCTCCATTTTACTTTTTAACTTTTTTAGTTCTTCCTCTAGTGCTGAGTCCTGTTGTTTTAACATTGTTTTATCTCTTTATTTTACTGCTCTAACTCTCTCATATTGCGAGGCTGCATGAAGCCGGGCTGGGCTGGGTTGAGCACCTTGCCAGGCACTGCCGAATGAAAGGTCGTGTCAAACTTTATTAGATACAAGCTATAAATTAAGGAAGAGAAACACCCTAATCATCAGAGTTGCCAGTGAGCCCAAGTGGCAGCTACAGTGAACCCCCAAAGTGTGTGGTTTTTTTCTGCTGGATGGCACTGACTCTGGCCTTGTAAATTCAAAGCCAATGTATTTTGATAATAATTGACTTCAGCAAACCATCGTTAACCAACTATATTTACTATGGTACTTACTAGAAAAAACTGCAAAGATCTGGGAATCATGCCAGTCCCGTTAATCAGTTCCCCAGAATCCCGAAAGAGACCAAGTTATTATCTTCTCCAAAAGGAAGAGAGAAAGAGGGACCTGAATGGGTTAATCTTAGATGAGGTTATCGCTCCACCTTCCTCTGTGCTGGATTGGTCAACTCAGCTTAAAGACCTCCGACAAGATCCCGAGAATATAAACAACTCAATAAGCCCGGCCCAAGGATTGGCCTTAGCTGAGAATACCTACAAGGCAAATACAACTGATATAACGGACACAAATGCTGCCTTCTGAGCTTGGAAATAACCTTCAAAGTCAGCAGGTTACTTCCAAAGGTACCCAAACAGAGGAGAGAGGCGGCTATCTGCAGGACCAGGTCTACTTAATATGCACGGACCTATCCAACGTGAAAAAATTCTTAACGATAACAAATGGGTTACTTCTGACCCTAGTGGGAAATTCTGCACCTCAAGAAAGAGGCACAGAGCCAAAAATGAACAACCTCCCCGAACCAGCTGCTATAAATCATCCAGTACTCAGTAAGAAATCACAAAGACAAAAACCTGAAGCAAAGAAGAAGAAAAGCAAAAATATCATATTTCATGTATGCGCATGCCACTCCACACCTGGGCCCTTCGTTCTCAGGATTTTAACAAGAACCCGGGGATACTTCGGGATCTATTACTGTCACCTTGGTGGTATGGAATGCCTCGAGTGGTTTAACTATCAATCCCCCCTCACTGGGAACTTTGGGAATTGTAGCTTTATGAGATCAAGGGGCTCCTAACATTCTCAGCCCCCTTAACAAACTACAGCTCCCATAATTCTTTGGGAGAAGCTATGCCTGTTTAAAGTTGTATCTTAGTGATGTAAGTTGATGCTTTTGAATTATCTTGGTGATGTAAGTTGATGCTTTTGAATTATGGTGCTGAAGAAGACTCTTGAGAGTCCCATGGACTGCAAGAAGATCAAACGTATTCATTCTTAAGGAAATCAGCCCTGAGTGCTCACTGGAAGGACAGAACCTGAAGCCGAGGCTCCAATACTTTGGCCACCTCATGAGAAGAGAAGACTCCCTGGAAAAGGTCCTGATGTTGGGAAAGATGGAGGGCACAAGGAGAAGGGGACGACAGAGGATGAGATGGTTTGACAGTGTTCTCGAAGCTACTAACATGAGTCTGACCAAACTGCGGGAGACAGTGGAAGACAGGAGTGCCTGGCGTGCTCTGGTCCATGGGGTCACGAAGAGTCAGACACGACTAAACGACTAAACAACAACAACAGTGATGTGAATGTGCCCTATGTCAGTCAAGAGAAGTTGGAAAGCCACAGGTTCTGCAGCCCAGGACTAGTGGATTGTTCCTCTTGTGTTTTATTTCCCTGTAGAGATCAATCCTTTCCCCCTCCCCCCAGTTCCTTTCCAAGGGGGGTCCGCTAGCTGGTGCCTCCCCCTCCACTCCTCTGCATCCAGCCATTCGATGACAGACAGCTCACTAGTAGAAACAACTTACTCATCCCCTTTTATTTCACAGTTCCCGGCATATCCGCTTGGCAACCCAACTTGAATCCACAGAGTTGAAGCTGTGTGTCTATTGCTTTACTGAGAGCTAAAAGGCAGATCTCTTCCCCCAAGGAGCTTACAATCTAAAATTCAGTTCAGGGGAAGGAAGTAGAGACTGGGTAAACAGAGAAGCAGTATCCAGTTGTTTTACTCAGAGCAGATTAATTTGTGGAAATTGTTGTTGTTGTTTAGTCGTTTAGTCGTGTCCGACTCTTCATGACCCCATGGACCAGAGCACGCCAGGCATTTTGTGAAAATTAATGAGCCTAATTTAGTCACGTGCATCAATTTCAATAGGTCTACTCTTGAGTAGAACCAACTTTGGATACAACCAAGGCTGGATTAAAGTGGTTGGGGGCCCTGATGGGTTCCCAAAACAGGGGCCCCCTCCCCCCAAAAAAGGAACACATGAAATAAGTTATCACAAAAATAGTCTTCTGGTTTCTTAAAGACTACCATTTTTATAACAGCATAAAACTTCATGGAAAAAATGAAAACAAACCCCTGAGCACATGCAGTTTCACAGCTCCCAGCAAACTGCAAATGGTTCTTTTTCTTTTGTTGTCAATATTGTTAAACAGAAAGAAAATACTCTGAGCGTGTGCACTTAATGCATTGCTGTTTCCGCTCACTTCCATCCTTGGGCCAGTCACCAGCTTTCAGCCTAACCCACCTCACCTAGCTGTTGCGATGACACTCAGCCATGAATAATGGTTCTTGACTTCTCTCTCTTCCCCTCTTCCTCCCAACTTGCTTTTTTCTTCTTCCTATAAGCAACTTTTTTAAGACAAGCAAGAATTATGCAGTAAAGTACAATGACTCAAGAATTGGTCCTGTTAAGTTCTGGTATCTCTGTTTTGTAATCTAGCAGAGATGTCTACTTTGGGCTCTTGCACTTACATTCAGACACATCACCCATTGCAGTAGCTTTGGCCTGATGTTTCCATTCTGCCTTCTATTAATTGCATTGCAAATTTGAGGGTTATTTCTTTGCTCGGTTCTTTGATGCATGACCAAATTAGGACTGTTGCCTACAGCTCTTGGAGGCGTTTCTCTTAATGGAGGCTTATGAGTAACAGAATCAAGGATGTCACTCTTCAGAAAGACTCAGCTCTTCCCATGTGAGTAACAAAGAGGAGGGCTTTGAGTCATCACCCCTTTCAGCAGTTCACTGTGTCAATCATCCAGAGCTCCGGCATGCCTCCAGGTAACCATTATGATTGACAGCTAGGAAAAGGATTGCTGATGGGCCTGTTTATTTTTAGAGCAATTGTGACAGCAAGAAGATTGGGGAGAGAGAGAGAGAGAGAGAGAGAGAGAGAGAGAGAGAGAGAGAGAGAGGCACCAGTATATGGATCTCGGAGCTCATACCAAAAGTGGAATTGTTCTCCGCAAACTTTTCTGTACAGGAGTGCATAAGGATGGACATAATAATGTAAGAACATAAGAAGAGCCTGCTGGATCAGGCCAGTGGTGGATCTAGTCCAGCATCTTGTTTACACAATGGCCAACCAGATGCCTGTGAGAAGCCCACAAGCAGGATTGGAGCACAAGAACACTCTCCCCTCCTGTGGTTTCCACAAATTGGTATTCAGAATCATCTCAGCCTCCAACTGTGGAGGCAGAGCCCAGCGCTGATGGCTAGCAGCTCTCTCCTCCATAAATTTGTCTAATCCCTCACAGCTGCTGACGACAGACCCAACAAGAGCCACAAGCTCAACAAACAAATCAACCAGCCCAACTGGAGCAGGAGCTAGCCTCAGATAGTACTTCCCACAGGGGCAAGTTCCTATAAGTTGTCTCACTTAGAGAGCCAGTATGGTATAGTGGTTAAGAGCAGTAGACTCATAATCTGGTGAACCGGGTTCGCTTCCCCGCTCCTCCACATGCAGCTGCTGGGTGACCTTGGGCTAGTCACACTTCTCTGAAGTCTCTCAGCCCCACTCACCTCACAGAGTGTTTGTTGTGGGGGAGGAAGGGAAAAGGAGAATGTTAGCCGCTTTGAGACTCCTTAGGATAGTGATAAAGCGGAATATCAAATCCAAACTCTTCGTCTTCTTCTTCTTCACTGTGGGTCAATAAGGGGACAGTCCGACTGAAACAGGCACTGGTGTTCTCTTTGCCTCCCTCCCTCCCTCCCTTAGGGCCTGGATTGTTTTTTAAAATGTAGGGAATAAAAGGTCACTTTCCCATCATCATCATTTTATTTGGTTCTAAAGTAACTTGGGAACCAGGCCCTTTTCCAAGGATCTTCTGATACGCTGCAAATACTGCAGGAGTGATTAAAACTAAACATGAAACTTCTAGAAGTTGAACCTTTGAAAAACAAATTAATTTCAAATGAAATGGGGGAAGGATCTGAGCTCGGCAATACCAGAAACTCTCCTGCTTAACAGCCATCAACTCTAAGAGTTTGGCATAATAAATCTTTGGGGACCAGCAAGAATATTTGTCATGATTAATTGAAAAAAATAAGAACCCACTTAGTGCTAATGGTTGTTGGGGAATAAAAATATGGAAATCAGTTGAAATGATGAAGCTATCAAATTGAGAAGGGTGAATACAGATAGAAAAGTGTGGAGCATCAGGCATTATTTCTTCATTAACAGAATGGGGAACCTAATGGCAATGCTCACTCAGTCTCTTTGTTTTCTTTGTTTTAAATTGTTTTGTTTATATCATGATGGTTGGAATTTATTAAAACAAAACAACTGGAATTATATGTAGTTCTGTGCTTTTGCTTCAGGCATACATCCTAAGAGCTGGAGGCTGGAGGAGATCCAACAGCCTGGAGGCAGACCTATAGATGGTTGAATCTGTCCATTGCAATTCCTTTCCGTTTCTCATTTTTCGAAGCTTAAGTTCAATTAGCAAAATTTCCACATCTGTTATTTGTGAGCTTCCTTGATATAATGCGCTTTTGTATGTGATTTAAACTGATATAATACATTTTTATGCACACTTTCCACTAGTAAATGCTGTGGTTTTTTACACCTTTTTCCATTGGGGAACTACATCCCAATATTCAGCGAAGTGTGAATTTCAAAGGTTTCACAATAACTGCATCAGACCTGAGGAAACCATTCCTTAGTGAAAGATTAGATGGAGAAATTAAAACCGGGTTCCTTACATTCGCAGTGGATTAGAAGACATCAGTTGCAATATTAGAAATGTACACCCAATATTTCTGATCTGACAAAATGAATAAGAGGACACATTTGTTACTAATCTCACCAATGATTAGCTACTTGTTTCAATTTAGGAATAGCCTGGAGAAGGAGGGAGTCTGTAAAGTAGACATAATTCAAACAGAGATAAAACTGTTGAACTTTCTTCCCCCTGTTTCCTTGTCACTGTGACATTATATTGTTGACTGATAAGGGTTTAAGTGATTACACTGGCAATGTAGAACTGAATTGGCACAGATGCTAGCAGTCGTTTTGATTTCTCTGGTGAATTTAGACCTAAGCAGCACATCCAAGGCCATGACATTATATATTGTGTCTTGTTTTACGCTTATTTCCTGCTGTTGTGGGCTTTCAAGAGAGTAAAGAGGGTGTCTGTCTAGAAATGAGGTGGGGGTTATGTTTTAAGGGTGCAATGGTGATCATAATTCCTGTTAATCATTTGTGTTTTTTAAATATTTTTTATTAAGGATTTTCTTGTTTTACAGAAGTGTAGTGCCTCGTATTTTTTTTCCTTCTTCCATGTAACATTTTTACAAATCCGTTTCATTTGTTGAGGCATTAGGGGGAGAAGAAAAAAGAAAGAAAAAAGAAAGGGGGGTGGAGAGAGGGAAGATGGATGGGGGTGGGGTCGGGTGGCGGTGTTTCTATTATGTTTAATGTATGTAGAGTTTGGTGTCAGCGTTGCTTGTGTTGTTCACTTGTGTTCCTTTGGTGGTGAGAGAGGTTGGGGTTGGCCTAGGGTGTGATTGTTTGCTTGTGATTGGCTGTGGTGATCTTTGTTTTCGTGTGTGAGTGAGGTGTGTGTGTGTTTTGGATCAGGTTTTGGTATAAACCAGAAAGTGATAGAAGTGGTTGATCTTGTATCTTACCTTCAAAACTGTTATCATTCTGATCTTAAACATCTTTTCCTCCAATCTTAAATCCTAATTATTTCATTCGGACTTCCTAGAATATATACAATTGCAGCCAGCATTGATTAAGGCTGATTAAGGTTGGGAGTAAGGCTTAAATTAACCATACAACTCCTACAAAGCTGTCAGTTGTGGAAGACCTACTGGCTTGTTCTTTAATGGTGTGGTTTGCAGGAAAATGCATAATCTCATGATACTATAATGTTGTAAATATCTGACATACACCTTTGCCATACTGTTTTCGACACCTACTAAAAATATTTTTGGTTAGGCAAGCCTACCCAGCAGACATGGAACTTTAGTATGCATGTTTGTTTTAAAACTGTTGATTACTGTGTTAATTGCTTAACCAACACAAGATGTCAAGAAAAAGATTTGTTTTTTCATATGTGGTAGGATTTGGGGGGGAAACGAAGGCTGAAAAATTGCACATAAGACTTTGTTTCCTGGCACAAAGTAAGCTCTATCATCATTATTAGACAGTCCACATCATTATTAGACAGTCCACTATGGTACCACTTTAAACAGTCACAGCTTCCCCTAAAGAATTATGGGAGCTGTAATTTGTTAAGGGTTCTGGGGGTTGTGAGTAGACCCCTATTCTTCTCACAGAGCTATGATTCCCAGCATTCCTCATGATTGTCTCACCAGCCCCCTCTTCAGGTGATGGATCAGCTGTGAAGTACGGGTTGCATATCTGTGTGTGACTGTCATGTGTGCATTTTGTGTGCCCAAGGGAATATGTGTGGTGTGTCCACACTCATTTGTGACTATGCCCGCTGCTGACCTTTGGTCCCTGAAGAGTACGCCCAAGGGTGATTGCATCTCCCAGACCAAAGAAACGTCAGCAACCCCTGGTTTCAGTAAATCACATGTTACTCTGTACCTGGATTGAAGAATGTCAATGTGACTTGCTGGTTATTATTTTCTTAATCTTAACCTTTTCACATTAATAAATTGAGCTAGATGAGTTCTTTTCTTTGGACCACTCTTGAATTCCACGAGGACGCTCTGTATTGAAATGCCAATATTTCTTTCCCTCTAATTATGACTGCCAGGTAATGTCATGGGTGAGCCACAATGTTACATTTAATGAGATGAAATATGACGCACACAGTTCACCACCAAGTCACATATTTCAGGAGCACATTATTAAGAAAAGGGAACTGGACAGGTTTTGGTTTATTTTAAGGAACCAGAAAGTTTTTGACCTTAAATGTATTTACTCAGTTAGAGTAGGAATAATTAGATATCCATATATGTATATAATTTAAAGCAATCTTAGGAATGTTGGAATCTCAGGCTACTGTTCTTTAAAACAACAAAGAGGTGAAGTTGTTGCATCCTGATGACAGATCCTGCACTGAGCAGGAGGTTGAACAAGGACTTCCGAAATCCCTTCCAGCTATATAATTGCATTTTTTGCATGGCAGTGTGGTCCATTATTATATGACTGTATTGCAATATTAAGGCTGAAATTCTATACAGCACAGGTGGGGGATGTTTTTGGTATTTACCCTTGACCAACTGTGGGCTGTTTGCCCGTGGTGGACCAACTTACATATATCCTCATGCACATACAACATAGGCCCATACAGAACACACACCCTTTCATCCTCTTTTCTGCTGAAGAAGGGTGAGAGCCAGGAGGGAAAGTTCCCAACACACTCCACAAGTACTCAGCAGATATGGAGCCCAACGGGGCCTTTCCCAATGGGAAGGGCCAGACAAATACATTTTGGCACCTAAGGCAGACGCCAAAATGGAAGGAGATGATGGAAGGAGTGAGGGAAGATCTACATTAGGAAGAGATATTGAGATTGGAATTTGCTGTCCTGGGGGTTCCTGCCTCCTGAGGTGGTCACCTCATCTTGCCTCATGGGGGGCTGACCCTGAATAAAGATCAACATCGGGATCTGCTGCCCCAAGGTTTCCTGCCGCCTGAGGCAGTGGCCTCTCCTTACCTCATGGCAGCAGCGGCTCTACCAAGGGGGATGTTTGGCGTGTTCACTTGCCCCTTCCAAAAACAGCTGAGGGCTTCTTTTTTTTTAAGAGTTCCCTCTCCCAGAGCCAGTCATGTTATCACTGCTGCCAGTGCTGCTACTGTTGTTCACAGGGGCAGAGAAAAGCAGGTTGGGGTGTTATTCCTCTTTCCCACTACCTCTGCTTCCACTGCCACAAAAATTGTAGGGGGTTGTGGGTTGTCCAGAAAGGCTTAGCAGGGAAGGGCCAGCCCACAAGCCAATGGTCTCCCCCACGGGCTATATAAACATACTTGAGACTAAGCCCCATTCAGAAGGGACGCGGGTGGCGCTGTGGGTTAAACCACAGAGCCTAGAAGGTTGGCGGTTTGAATCCCCGTGACGGGGTGAGCTCCCGTTGCTCGGTCCCTGCTCCTGCCAACCTAGCAGTTCGAAAGCACAACAAAGTGCAAGTAGATAAATAGGTACCGCTCCGGCGGGAAGGTAAACGGCATTTCCGTGTGCTGCTCTGGTTCGCCAGAAGCAGCTTAGTCATGCTGGCCACATGACCCGGACAAATGCCGGCTCCCTTGGCCAGTAAAGCGAGATGAGCTCCGTAACCCCAGAGTCAGTCATTACTGGAACTAATGGTCAGGGGTCCCTTTACCTTTAAGCCCCATTCAGATAAATGGGGCTTCTGAGGAGATGTTCATTGGATTGTGCTGTAAGAGAGTTAAACAGGTATGCATGTAGATAGATGAGAGGCAGGAGACCTTAGCCCAAATGCAGCCCCCCAAGCCTCTATGTCTGGCCCTCAGGACTCTCCCGAGGCCACACCCCTCCCTAACCACACCCATCTACTGAGGCCACCCCCACATGGGCTCTGCTCAGTGTTTTTGCTTGGCTGGAATGTGTCATTGGGCTCTGGTCGTTCATCTTGCTTGTTAGGATGGAGGGGTGGGTAAAAGGTTTTGGGTGTATGTAGACTTTTGCCTGAGTGTAATGTAGCCTTTTGTACAAAGGTAAGATTCCCACCCATTGCTCCGCCCACTTTTGCATCTGGCCCCACCCACCACCAGCAGGCAGTCCTCAGAAAGTTTGCGCTAGAGATAGTGTTGATCTCAGGCTGGAAAGGAGAAGGTTCCCTGTCTCTAATATAGATCGCTCCCTGGAACCAAGCAAAATGCTCTCCAAAGGACATTTAGCCACTTGGAAATGGGAGTTCAGAGCGACATGAATTACAGTCGCTGTTTTCCTGCTGCCCTGCCAACATTTCTGATGAATGTCTTGGAAGAATACTATGTGATATGAAAGCTTTGTCAAGGAGTGTGTTCTGTGACAACCTTTTGACATCACACTGAGAGCATCACAGGCGATCCTCTTCAGGCCAAACTGAGAAAGGTGCATTGCCACAGCTAATATAGCACTCTGAGACCCCTCACTGTTTTGGGACTTTGACAATAGAGATGACCCTTGGGCATTTATGGCTTTTTCCAGATTGTGGATTTTCTTATTATTTAATAAGACTGCATTTTTATTTTTATTTTTGTTATTTCATGGCATTGCGATTTTATGTGCTGGTTGTCCATCAGGGTTAGCTTCTTGGTGCATTCTTATAGAAGTTGCTGGGGAAATTTATCGTTCATACCTGTTACATTAATAAAATTAAGCCTTAGATTGTTGTAGGGTTTAGGTCACCCTGTGCAGGAGGTATTATCTTAACAAACCTCTGAAGGGTTCTCACACATTGCTTAACATTAGTTATAAACATTAGTTATCGCAGGAGCCATCTCTGGGGGGCCCTGAGTGCCTCAGGACCCACAACATTTCCACTGTGGATGCCTGGCTGGGCGACCCAATGTGTCGTGCATGTGACGTCACACAGTGTGACACAGGTGCCATCTCCATGGGCCCGTGGGCAGAGGCCTCCTCTGGAAGATGTGCCCTCTGTTGCCCCATCCCCATCGCTGCAGCAGTGACCAGGCCAAGGCCTCCACCGAGAGGCCTCCATTGAGGCCCTCCAAAGCCGCAGACACACACTGGAAGCCAGACATACAGCTGTGATTCCTGCATTGCAGCACTAGATGAGCCTTTGGTTTCTTTCCACCTCTCTTGCAGTGTTGTGGAAAGAAGGAAGGAGCCACAATTTTACTTGTGAGCCTACAATTTGATATCTTTTAAAAACCACTGGGGAAAAAGTTTGTTTGTGGACAGCTCTTTCAGTTTACGAATTCTGAAGTTGTCCCTCCATCAACAACAGTATCCTGTGCCGGCTTTGAAGAAGGAGCTCCTGTGAAGTCCTTGAAAGAGAGGGCTTCTCATATATTGTAAATCACTTAAAGAAGGCTCCCATTGCGCCCGTACAGGAACAGCTGTGCAGGAACAGCCAGGAACAGCAAGAATACCCCTTCCCCTTGCTTTGTAGCCTCCAAAAAGGCAACGTGAAAAGAGAGCCATTCTCATTATAGAAATGGTAAACAAAATGGGATCCCGTTACATGGTGTCATTTGTATTCGAGGGCCATTTCAGAAGATCGGTGAAGGTTCCTGAAAGCAACCTCCTTGGGGAAATCAACTACAGAAATGACTACAGCAGCAGCAACATTTGACATCAGGACTAATACTGCCAGGGAGATAAAGGAGAATTGTTGCCAAACTTCTATGGAGGAAAACCTAGTAGTTTATAAGAAACATGGGCTTTGTAGTAGAATTTTGTGGACTTTCTAGACTCGTTTGTCCTTGCTAGACTCTAGGACTGAAACAAAATGTCATATAAAATTAAGATTGATAGTGAATTCCAGAATCAGTTCAAGTTTTTTTGAATGTGGAACATTTTTTTTAAAAAAAGGTTTTGAAATTTGAGTCTCCAAGCAGGCAAAGTTGGTGAATTTCAGTACAAACTGATGACCTTCCCGACTAATGTTCTTATTCAAAATTAGTTATCCAGCAACTTTTACGCATAAATGTTCCAGCATGAAATGAAGAATAAATTGAAAATATGCATTTCAGGAGGAAAATTCATTTAGACAGATTTCCACTAAAATAGTGTAAAATAAATATTTAAAGGTGGAATTTTGTGTGGGTATTTTGTTTTTATTTATTTTATAAAACATATGTACCACATGATTGTAAAATAAAAAAGAACTATAAAATTATTGGTAAAAACATTTAAATATTTAAAAAAATTAAAACCAGCAACAAACTAAAAGCACATCAGCATTCTAGGTATCTGAGTAGGCTTGTCAAAACAAAAATGTTTTTAGCATATGACAAAAAGAGTATTTTGAAGGAGCCTGCCTGATATAAATAGGTGATATCAGGTGATTTTATGGGTGATTTGTGCGCAACAAAATCAACAAGGAAACATTTGCTAAGAATTAAGTAGGAAAGGGCCAGACAGTTCTGTAAATTAGATTTTGATGCAATCCCAAGACATTATTGAGTGTTTATCACCATTTTCTTTTGGTCTTCTTGTTATGGGTAAACTGGCTCAATTGCTAGAGACAAAAAAGCAGACCAAGAGCAGCAGCAGAACATCCAAGAAACAACTGCAGAGAGAACTGGGCACCAATCATTTTTCTTGGTCATCTACCCAGAAGTTCCCAGAATTCCTGTAAGTCTTTGTATCAGTATTTGAGGAATGCACATGAGGTGAACCCCAAAATTATGCCCTCCTACCCACCAGAGAAGAAGGGATGAGTGAAGATCCGCATCAGGAACAAGGAGGTTGAATAAAAAGCTACATCAAGATGTGCTGCCCCTGTGGGCATCACCCAAGGCAGTCACCTCACCTTGCCTCATGGGAGGGCCGGCGCTGGCTGCCATATATTAATGTTGAACTATGTCTTCTTACATATACTATACAATGGACATATTCCATGGGACATAAATGCCCATCCGGACCCGTTATTTTGCTAACCTGATATTAAATGCAATTCACAGACTAATACAGAAACAGGATAGAACTGATTTATGAATGAACATAGGTGAAACTGGGATGGGCCACATCCACACCACACATTTAAAGCACTATTATGCCACTTCAACAACAATTTATTATTTATATGCCGTCCATCTAACTGGGTTCCCCCAGCCACTCTGAGCAGTTTCCAACAAACTAAAACATTAAGCACAGTAAAACACCAAACATTAAAAACTTCCCTGTACAGGGCTGCCTTCAGATGTGCTTCCCCCAAGGAATTTTGGGAACTGCTGTTTGTTAGGGTTGCTGAGGGCTGTTAGGAACCCCTATTCCATTCCCTGAGCTCTCAAGAGTGGTTCATGTATGATAAGGCTATCAGTGGCTACCAGCCAGGATGGCTATGCTTTTGCCTCCATGGTCTGAGGCAGTGATGCTTCTGAACAGCAGTTGCTGGAAGCCACAGGGGTGAAGAATGCTCTTGTGCTCAAGTCCTGCTTGCAGGCTTCCCTTGGGTACCACCTGTGATAACAGGATGGGCTGTTGGCCTCTTGCAGCAGGTTCTTCTTACTCTCTTCCTTCCTTGGACTGTGGGTTGGTTTTAAAACTTCTAAATCCGACATTCACTGCAAAGTTATGGGGTGGGAGAACCCCATAAAATGACAGTAAGTGCACCCTTCGCTTTTCACCCACATCCATAGCATAAAACATGAAGCCATAGTATGTGATTGAATCAATCGCACATCCAGCCCACTGCACAACCTGGGTTTTAAGCAATACTAACAAAGAAAAAACCGTATAGCATTGTTTGAGGGGCCTATAATTAAAGAAGTGATTTAACTGCTTGTTTGTCTGATTTGGCAAATGGCAGATTTTCTTTTTCTTTTTCTTTTGAGCTACCGAAGCTGTAATTACACTGCATCAGGAACTGTACATTCAATAATATTCTGTTGTGCATGCATATGACTGACTGTAACACTTAACTTTTCTAGAAGAATAATAGCAAAAAGACCAAGGAGGTACAGAAACAATGTGCAGTTCCGCAGTCTCCCCAAACTCTTCATTTAGCTGTCTATGTAAACATGCCAAGTTGCCATAGTAACTGCCACATCAGGATACTATTTTTTTTGTACCTCTGAGATACAGAACACTTCCTTTGCCAAAAAAAAAAAAACTCCAAAAGAAAAATGGGATGATGAAACACCAGCATTTTGTACAATTTAAGAACATGATGGGCTTTTGAAAGCATATATGAGAAGAAGGCAGGAAATGACCCTATAGCCTTGTTTAAAACATGCAGATTAGCCTGTTGGATCAAACCAATGGCCCATCTGTTCTCATGGTGGCTGTCCAGCCTCTTCATGTGCATCATCTTCTGCTGTGTTGGGTTTCAATATTAAATGGAAAGCAGCAGATAGTTTGCCACAATGCTGCTTCCCTACATACAACATCAGCATTACCTAGTGTGGCGCTCGTACAGAGCCCCCGGTCATCTCACGGACTATTGACACATACACCACTGTCAGGGAACTGCCATCGACTCAGGGGCGAGAGGGGAAAAGCCAGATGGATTGCAGAGAGCCCCCAAAGATTGTGGGAAGCAGCACCTCCTCAGCGGAGAAGAGTAACCACCCCTCCAGTGGAGAGGAGCTTCAGGGCTCGGTGGAGGCGAGGTGGGGCCAGGACACCTTGCCTGAGCAAAGCGGGGAGGAGAGAGGTCCTCCGTTACCCACACCTTCCTTGCGCAGTAGGCTTCCGTGCAGAGAGGGGAAGCGCAGACTGGGCGTCAAGAAACTACTCTGCTGGGGAAGGTTTAAGGACCGCCCACTCTCAGATTCCTCCAGTGATTGAGGGAGCCATGGAATAGTGGTGCTCTGCATGGTGAAGGTTTTTTTTGGCGCCAATAGCAAGGCTTTACAGCCGACCAGGGAGGCATTTCCCTGATTGCTCTTGAGCAACCCCCTGATACCCTTACAACCACTAATCCGCTGCCACCAACCAGGTCCTCCCCGGTAAATCACTTAGTCCCAGTCAGGTTCTTAAGTTAACAATGAAGATTATAGTTTATTGCAAACACAAATAAACTTTAAATGCATTCGAAATGCTGTTACCCTTTACCCTCTTAGCAGTGGCGTAGCCTGGGGGGTGCAGGGGCGCCGGCCACACCGGGCGCAACATCTGGGTGGGACGCGCGCTTGCACTTGCAGCTCTCTGCCCCCTGCTAAAATCCACGGGTTAGGGGGCGCAAATTACTTGCCTTGCCCCAGGTGCTGACAACCCACGCTACGCCACTGCCTCTTAGTCTTATTTTATTCTGTCTCTAACTCTTCTACCTCCCCTCACACAAGAACCAATTGCACTGTCTATTTCCATCTGTCTGCCAACTGCTTTCCCAACTGCCTTTTCCCAACCAACCAACTAACTCACCAACCAACTGTTACGAAAAAGGAGCAATGCAGAAGCAAGCACCAGGTGGCTGGAATGGTAAACAGGATCTGGATGCTATTGGATTGTCCCGTGGGAAACTGGGACTGTCTGTAAAGTGCTCTGAGAGCCGGATGTTACCTCAGAGCAGCACATGACCCTGTACTGGAAGTACATGGGAGGAGTTTACTCTCTCTCTGCAGTGGGAAGCAGAGTGTGCAGACATGTTTTCTCTGTACTGCTAAAGACAGAAATAAAGACATGTAGATATATTTCTGTCTGTCTCATTCCCCCTCCCTGGGGGAGGAGTGGTGTGTTCTTTTCACGTTTGAAAAGGATCGCCGAAGAGACCTCCTTTGATCTTGCCGGCAGACGCTGGCAGGAGGTCTTAAGGATTCAAGCCGGGCACCTGGAGGGTGGCCAAATTCCTCTGGACTAAGAGCAGAGCTGGAGGCTCTGGCTTTTGCTTGGATCCCCACAACTGGTAGCAGACCGATGGTTATCTGATCTATGAGAATCTGCATGAGAGGTGAGAGGTCGATGAATTGTTGCCATCCTCTGCACCTAAGGAGATAAAGAAAAGCGTCTGCCTGCAGCCAGAAGCTGAAACAGACAGCTGGACACCGAGAGGAGTGTGTTTCAAGGCAACGGAGCCCCAAAAAAGGTATGCTGCATTTTGGGAGAGAGAAAAGTGAACGCAGAAAGGTTTAATTCTCTGGTTCACGAGAAAGAGCTGCATTTTAAGAAAAACAGCTCTGAAAGAGCAAGCTTGCATACCAGGAATTCCTGTGGTTTAGATAAGGAGTTCCGTCCTGAGCAGGTTGCTAGGCAACGTCTGCCAGTTACTGAGTGGCCTAAAAAGAGCCTGGGAAATCGAAAATGTTTTGACTACCTTTTGCAGCTGTGGAAAACAGCGTGCAGATTGCCTGCCTGAGAAAGCTGAAAAAACAGCCCAAAGGCAAGCCTGCCAGTGAAGCAGTAAACAGAGACTTTTGGAGTTTTACTGGCTTGAAAAGTGAAAGCTGGCTTGAGATTGAGTGTAAAACTGACCCTTGGATTCAGCATGGATGCCAAGAAGGGGGGAGTGCCCCTGAGTGCCGTGGTTCTAGATGAACACAGCTGGCATGCTGCACTGGAAGTAAAGGACAGGGGGAGGGAGGAACGGAGTTCTAATTCCCCCACCGATGAGGCTACTGGAAAGGATGCTGTAGCTTTGAATGCTGTGCAATGTTACAATTGCGGACAGGCTGGGCATCTTCAGCGGAGCTGCAAGAAGCCACGTCAGCCAAAAGGAGCGAAGGGCCGCTCAGCAAAGCCTGAGGCGTCAGGCAAAGGTCGTACCAAGCCTATGGTGGAACCTGCAAAGGCTTTGATGGCGAAAGGAACCACGCCAGATGTTGGGAACGCGTTTATTATCGACACTGCAGCGACAGTTCATATGTCCCCACACAAAGGACTCTTTTCAACGTTTAAGAAGCAAAGCTTCACTGTGACACAGGCCAATGGTCAGGAGCTAGAAGCGGCCGGCGTGGGGACTGTCTATCTTAAGAGTCTGGACTTGACAATAAACAATGTTTACTTGGTTCCTGAATTGAAGTTCAATCTGCTGAGTGTTTTGCAGATTGCAAAGAGAGGACTGAAACTGTCCTACGATGCTGAGAGCTGCGAGATCTACAAAGATGGAGAGTTATTTCTTTCAGCCAGGGAGAAGGATGGACTTTATTTGTTGACTTTTGCACAAAGTGATTACATGGAATGTAATTCATCTGTGTCTAACCTAGTTTCTCTTGCAGGTGTGAGCAAGAAGAAGACCGGAGTCAACAGAGCATTTCAGCGGGTGTATGCTGATGTGATTGGTCCTCTAGAACCATCTAGAGGCAATGCAAGATATTATCTTGTGTGTATGGATCATTTCTCTAACTATGTCTGGGTTTATGTGTTGAGAAAGCCAAAGGAAGCCTTGGAGAGGTTTCAGGAGTTTTGTGACAAAGTTAAGAGTATGCATGATGCTAACATTGATTGTCTATTCACAGATGAGAAGCAAATTTTTCTTTTACAGGATTTCCAGAGGTTCCTGCAGAAGAAGGGAATAAGACACAAGGTTTCTGTTTCAGCGGAAGCGTGGAACAGGGGTGTCTGTGTACGGGTGAACAGAGAATTGCAAAAGGGGATGGAAGCGCAATTGCTTAGTTCACATCTGCCACATGAGTACTGGGCCGAGTCTCTAATGTCGTTCTGTTATACGAAAGTGAGAAAGGTTTCAAAAGAGTTGGGAAGTTCTCCTTTTGAGAAACTGTTCCACAGAAAACCTTCTGTTGCCCATTTCAAGGTTTTCGGGTCTCATGTGAGAACAGAAGCTCCAGGTGGAGTAAAGAATGCCAGAGGCATTTTTGTGGGGTATGAAAAGGGTCTCTACAGAGTAATTTTGTCTGAATCTGGTCAGGTGATTCTCACAAAATTTCTAGAGAGTGCTCCTGAACAGGAGAGAGTGATAGTACACACTTTTCCCACTGATGACGATTCAGATGATGATGATTTCACTGATTTCAGCTGTACGGAAAGTGATGACACTGATAGCTCGGAGAGCTCAGTTGTCACAGTCATTGAGAGGAAGTCTCACACAATAGATAGGCCTTCACAACAGAAGGATGAACCACTGTTTACCATTGGAACTGGTTCTCCAAAGAGTCCTGAGACTGGACCAGTGAGCAGAGAGGATCAGCACCTCATACGTAGGTCTGAGAGAGTTACAAAGGGTCAACCACCCAAGAGGTACTCAAAAGAGTTTGCAAACTTAGCTGTTGCATGTGTTGCTGTTGTAAACAACCGAGAGCAGGTTGGAGCTGTGTCTAAGTCAGAGACAAAGACACAACAGAGAGTTACTAGCCAAGGTAATGCAGATGCACTCATTCCTTGGAAACCAGACAACCAGAGAGGTACACTGGGGAAACCAGTGGCGGGGAGTTCCAAGGGTGGAACTGAAACAGCAGGGGAGTGTTATGTGTATAACAACTGTTTGTTTTCTTCTCTGGATCATGCTTTGCTTGCTGCAACACGCATTGATTCTTTTGGGGGAGGATGTTACGAAAAAGGAGCAATGCAGAAGCAAGCACCAGGTGGCTGGAATGGTAAACAGGATCTGGATGCTATTGGATTGTCCCGTGGGAAACTGGGACTGTCTGTAAAGTGCTCTGAGAGCCGGATGTTACCTCAGAGCAGCACATGACCCTGTACTGGAAGTACATGGGAGGAGTTTACTCTCTCTCTGCAGTGGGAAGCAGAGTGTGCAGACATGTTTTCTCTGTACTGCTAAAGACAGAAATAAAGACATGTAGATATATTTCTGTCTGTCTCATTCCCCCTCCCTGGGGGAGGAGTGGTGTGTTCTTTTCACGTTTGAAAAGGATCGCCGAAGAGACCTCCTTTGATCTTGCCGGCAGACGCTGGCAGGAGGTCTTAAGGATTCAAGCCGGGCACCTGGAGGGTGGCCAAATTCCTCTGGACTAAGAGCAGAGCTGGAGGCTCTGGCTTTTGCTTGGATCCCCACACCAACTAACTAAACCTTGGGCTAAGCCCTTTTATAAACAGGTAGGCTCCACCTCTGGCTTTTCTATTGGTCTACCTATTAACCCTTTCTCTCCCCCTGTGCAGACATTTTCAAACAAACAAGCAAACGCCACACCTAGGAAAATAGGAAAGAGCCTTGTACCAAGTCTTATACACTGGAAATGCCCATCTTGGAGACACTTGATATTGAATCTGGGACTGTTTTGTGTGCATGTGCCTTACCATGAATCAATGGCCCTTCTTCAAAGAGTAATTCACATCATTCTGCATTCAGAGCAGGCTGACAGTATCACTTGCACAGCCGGCCTTACAGCAATGCACCATCCCATCTGCTCCTGTTATCTACACAAGTTCTCGCTGCTATTGCCACTTCCTCCTTATCTGGCAGTGGGAGGGCAGGAGGTGCCCACGGTGGACCCAGATTTAGTACAGGACCCTCCACCCCACCCCCACCCCTCTCCACCAGAGAAGCAAGGAAAAGTAGCTGCAGCGGCAACATTGGCTTCTGGCTTCTGGCAAAATCTGCCCCCCACCCACACAAAAGAAGCACTTGGCATGAATCAGAATCTTAGATAGCCTTATTTTATCTATTGATTCTAAAAGGGCAGATTTGAAATGAACACTAAAGACTTGCACTCACTGCCATCAGAGTCAGTAGGTGCTTTTTCTACTGATGCAAATGTGCAAAACAGCAACAGCAATAAAACCCCAAAACTTGCTAAAAATTATCCACAACAGTTCAGGGTAAAGTGGATTGTGAAGAAGAAGTGCATAATAAGGCAAAACATGTAACGAAATGAAAGTAGTGATGATGTGCAAAGTGGGGGAAATGAATCCTAAATACACTTAGATCCTGCTGAGTTCTGCGTTAGTTTTAGCATGAGAAACAGATTTTGGTGTCATTGTGGAAAATGTCTCGGAGAATCATCGCAGTGGTGTGTTGTTGCAGCCATCGAAAGGTCTGCAGAAATTAGCAAATATGAGGAATGACTACAACAGTCTTGAAAATGGCATGCCCCTGTAGGGGAGACTGGGTTGGCGAAGTGGTTTGAAAGCTATTTTATTATTTCTGTCCCAGTGTCTCACACCAGAATTAGCAGCTTTCCCCCTTTCCATGGCAATTCCTCAAAGAAAAAAGCAGATTGTGGAATGGCCAGGGCCGGATTTAGATTTGATGAGGCTCTAAGCTACTGAAGGTAATGGGGCCCTTTATATGTCCAGCTGTCCTTTGTCAACAACAAATTGTCACTGTTTTTTGTGCTGAATATATGCTATATGGTAATTTATGGATCTAATAGGTATCTAAAGCCATTTGCACATGCAGAATGTAGGCACACTATATATAGAAATGAGCAAACCAGTGATATTTTAGGGAGCAGGTTAGCAGGTGGGGCCCATTGCTTACATCACAACCCAAAACACTGTTGCTGTATGTAGGATTTATTTATTTTTTTATCTTATATTTTGGAAATGTACATCCAGGTGTTTCTTTCCTTTAGAGTTTTTTTTTTGGGGGGTGAAGAAAATGGGGCCCTAAGCTATAGCTTTTTTAGCTTATATGTAAATCCGGCACTGGGAATGGCCCTTTATCCCAATTACTTCTTTCTTTGGATGTGTTGGATCCTCCTCAGGGAGACACGCCTGGCATCCATGTCAGGCTTCGTATGTTGATGGGAAGTATAAGCAAAGTCATAACAAATTAAATTTTACTCATGCAAATAGTCTTGAGTGATGGATCACCCCAGATGTGATGATCAATAAGAACCCTTCCTCTCCAATATTTAGGCCATATCAATTAGCAATACTAGGATTAGTCTATGAAAATAGGGCCTGGTTCTCAAGAGATCCCATTCAATTTTATGGAGCAAAACTGGAAAGCTTGCACAAGAGAGTAGTGGACACAGTTCCAAGGCTGAGACAGGGTGCTCCCAGGCAGTGATGGCTCAATGCATGATACTGCCTGGAGTAAGGCATAAATGCATACCCTCCAAATTTTCTCCAATGAAAATGGGGCATCTTATTCATTCATTTATTAATTCATTTCCCACCCATCTGACTGTGTTGCCCTGTAAATAAATACTCCTGTCTGACAAACCCCTAAGTACCCCTAGCTACTTCCCTAGTGAGGCCCTATCTGGCAGTTAAACTGTCAAATTCTACCTTTACCAACCTCACTCTCACTTGATTGGCCATTTCTCCTCTCTGCCCTGATTGGTCAAAGGTCTCAAGGATGACGTCCCAATGGTTGGTCCATCACACAGCCATCCAGTGCCCAGAAGCCTCCAGGTTATTTGTACCAGCTGTTGTCTGATTAGACAACTACAGGTAGTTTGGACTGCTATAGTCACATGGAGACCTCTGAATATATGCTGGCTGGTTTATAAGCTGCTGTTTGAAACAGACCTATCATTCTCACATCATTAGATTGTGTGTGTGTTGTTGTTTTTTAAATGTACCATATCTGTAGGAACAGCACCATTCAATGGAACAGAAGGTCAGCATATTCTTAATTTTCTTTATGGATTATGTACTTAAGAAGAAGAACGACCAAAGAGTAATTCAAAGGACATTTTAAATGTTTTCAACAGACATCACAGAGGATCTTTATCTGAAAATCTCATATATCTAATGCCTACAGTGTTTGCCAATACAGTGTTTATTTCTATACCTTGGTCACACAGCAGGAGAGCCATAAATAAATATAGCCTCCACTGTTGGTTAAATGGCTTTGGCCAAAAGCTCTGATTAATGTACTTAGATGAGCCAGTTGACATTAGCCCTCCTAGTCTATTGGAAAGTAGAAGTGACTTCCAAGTGTTATAATTGCTATGCTATTTTTTTGTCTGAGTGGCTAAAGTGGTTCTGAACAAGCCAGAAGCAAATGCTGAATGCAGAGCTTTGCTGTGGTCGAAGCAGATTTGCAGCGGACGCAGCTCTGCAAATATGAAGTAAAAATGGCCAAAAAAAGAAATGGTACCCATAACACCACAAAGCATAACATAGAGATCCTGCCCTAATTTTTGTACTTTGCACTGGATGAAATGTCTCCAGCTTCCCTTGGATTTACTTGGATATGACCCGAGTTCTATTTTTTAAAAATGGAAAGGAACTGAGATCATTGATGCTGACATCAAGACTTGTACAATGATCCTCAACCCCCCAGCACTCACCTGTCTTGCAAAAGGATTCAGGTAGGGAATTAAAGATACACCAAGTTGCCCTTTAACAGGTTTATTTGCTAGACAATAATAAAAAGTACAAAGCATTAAAAAGCTATTTGAGTTGCCGGGGAATTCCCTCCTGAACACCAGTGCATCCTACATTCCATTTTCACTTTTTTTGGTTGCTGATTGTGAAAGCTAACATGTATACCTGAAGGAGCATCTCCACCCCATCGTTCAGCCTGGACACTGAGGTCCAGCTCCGAGGGCCTTCTGGCAGCTCCCTCACTGTGAGAAGTGAGGTTACAGGGAACCTGGCAGAGGGTCTTCTCAGTGGAACGCCCTGTGGAACGCCCAATCGAGTGTTAAAAACAATACAGCATTAAATATTAAAAACTTCCCTAAACAGAGCTGCCTTCAGATGTCTTTTAAAAATAGGATAGCTGCTTATTTCCTTGACATCTGATGGGAGGGCGTTCCACAGGGTGGGTGCCAATATTTAGAAGGCCCTCTGTCTGGTTCCCTGTATCCTCACTTCTCGCAATGAGGGAACCGCCAGAAGGCCCTCAGTGCTGGATCTAGAGCGATGGTGGGGCATTAATGGGGGATATTGGAATATCTGCTACAGTGTCCTAGGCATCAGAAACCATGGGAAATTTCAAATACCCAAATACTGGAGGTCAGGAGCTCCAGTTCCCTTTGGTTGCTGGGATACTGTTGAGAGCATCTGTTCCTGTTTCTACTTCTGCTTCTGCATAAGTTCTAGGAGAAGGTGCAGATGGGAAGCTCCCAGGTCCCATCATTGTCCTGGTAACATGATAAGAAGTATTACAGGGCCACATTTATGAATGGACTCAGGGAGGAAATGTATTATTTTTCTTGTGTAGAGGATTGGGTTTTTCCTAAGTCCATTCTTAATTGAGCCAGGATTTCTGGAGTGCCTGGAAGCGGGGTGACAATGACACCTGTCCATCACTGTGAAAAGTGTCTTTAAAGATCCTTCCTGCTAAAGACCCATTTTTTAAAGACTTCATTTTCAATTATTCCTATTCAGGGAGGCCGATCATAAAAGTTTCCCTCTCCCCAGCCTGTCCTTTTGTCCTTACCCTTCAGTTCCTCGCCCAATTCATCACAGTTCCTTCTGCAGCACTAAAAGCAATGGAGGGTGTGAAGCAGTGGGATGCCATCCACTCTCCTGATCAGGCTGCCTGCTGAGACCAAGTGATTTCAAAACACAACTAACATTTGAGAGCAGTGAAAACACAGTGGGAGGATGGCATTCGGTAGCAATCACCCCGAAGCTGGTCTGGAACACTCAGTTGGATTACCTCTATTGAAGGAGCAGAACCCTCGGAGCAGCTCAGATCTTTTCCCAGGCATTCTCCTATTGAGAAGGAATGGCAAAGAGGCAGGTAATTGGTTCAAGCCTGCCATGGCCCTCATTGATTTACCTGTCTGCCAGGTGTGCAGAAACACAAAGCTGTGTGGATTCCATGTGTTCCAAGGAGATGCCAAAACTTCACATCTGGCACAGAAGATCTGCTTCCTCCTGAGTTCTGCAAGCTTTCATGGTTTTATTGTTGTGAGGAATGGGGATTTTAGCTACTGGCATTGTGAAGAACAGCTGGATTTGTGTGTAGTTTTGTTTTGTTTTTTTGGAAAAGAGATAAGTTGATCAGCTATCAATCTGACTGAGTGGCCTTGGGCAAAGACACTGTCTCACAGCTGAACCTACTCATAGTGATGTTATGAAACAAAAATACCATTCTGATAGCCAAATTAGACATGATGCTAAACATTGTCACTTGGAATCACATTAGAGGTTGTGTTTTTTTATAAAAGAAAAGAAAAGAAGAAGTTATTAGTAGATATGGGAGGCATTTTTACTGGGACCACTATGCATGGGGAGGTCCTGATTAAAATCCACACACATACAAGCTGTTATTCGTCCTGGTGGTGGGGAAAAGCATTGGTCCTTAGCTTCTTGGAGGAAAGTGTGAGATACAAATGCAAAACTCTTAACCATCTTATGCATATTTGGAAGTTATGTTCTACAAAGATGCCTAGAACCTATTCCCAAGTAACTTTGCACAGTCCTTGAGAGCAACCCTTTTATTGCAGCATCAAGTTTGGCCTGCCAAAATTCGTCAAATCTATTCAGTAGATTAAGAAACTTATTGATTAGGAAGATTAAGAAAAATGAGGTGCGCTGGAGGATAAACCAAGTTAATAAGGTGAAAACTAATAAGCGCAAATACACACACAGAGAGAGAGAACAAAATCCACATATTGACAGCTGGGATGCATATAGTAGAACCTAACCTAAAGAGCTGCATTTTGCACTGAATTAAATGGACAACATATTGTAAGTAGAGTGTGCTCTGTGTGTATTGGAGTTCTGGTGCCTGCAGCACTGTCTCAGGGCGAGACAAATGTTACAAAAAATCTATAGTGAATCCATATTTGTAATATTATAATAATACATTTTGCATGGAAGATTTGTTGAATCTCAGGCTTTGATGATAACCCTTCAAATGTTATTCTCAAAAATTCTGAGGCCATTGCTGAGGGAAGGAGTACTATGGAAATCATCCAAATGAACATGCCAAAATTAAAGAGATTGGTGGAAACAAACAAACCCCCGCTAGATCCTCAACAATTGAACGTGTTGATTGGTTTAGGGAAGTTTATAAATGACTTGTGATATCATTTCCTGAAAGGAAAGATGAGGCATACTGATCCTCCCCCTCTTACTTTAGGATGGGGGTGGGGTTTGATTTAGTTAGTATTTAAAGACAAAGCAACCTAACTTGCACTTTCCCAAACAATACATAGACCAAAATTCTGCTGTCCTTCAAAACTCACACCTCTCTGAATTTTTCGGTGCAGTTCTCCATTAAAGTAACGTGTGCAAAAATGCATGAAGTGTGCATAAAAATGTATATATTAATGAAAATAACATAACAAAAATTAAGGGAAATTACATTGCAAAAAATGTGTGTACAAAAATGTGTTTATTAAAAGCAATCCTCACTAAGATTGTTGATTAATTTTCACGAGAACTCTCAAAATAAATAAATCACAAGCTGATGTGGAAATGTGAAGACATGGAGAACTGAACTTAAGATGGAAGAATGACAACTTTTGTGTGACTAGCAGAATATCTTGGGAGATGGAAATATTCTCCCAATTGCTTCTGAATGTTGCCATTTTCTATGTCAGCAAGCAGCACCAGTGGCAAACCAACAGACTGATATCCATAGTTAGATGCTGATAGTCACTGGGGCTGTTCAAAGCTCTCCTGAAAATGTTGTTACTCTTATCAAAACTCTTTTAATTTCTCCTTTATAGATCTCCTATGTTTTGCCCAGGCACAGATTTCCAAATTCACCAGATATCTATATTTATGAGGCTTTGCATCTTTACAGACTGTAAAATGGGAAAACATCCCTTTAACAAAATGCATCTTATAAATATGATTTACATCATTCACCCAATATCAGCAAGGGATACCAGCAGAGACCTGCAGGCAGTTATGTAAGCGCCAAGCAGATATGTACTCTGCATCTCCAGCCATCTCTGTTTCACAAGACACATCCAGGATACATTACACCGGCTGTGCTTTCTCCATTTGGGGCTACTAGTTCTTAAGTGTGCCTAGTTAAACAAGTTAAAATGTAATAAAACATAGAATAAAACACTGAAGCTAGTGTGTGCTGGTTGTCTGGAACAAGGTCATTGTCTGCATTCCTAACTTAAGTTATTGTTTATATTTTTTATTTAATGTATTTCTATACAGCCCAATAGCCTAATCTTTCTGGACCATTCACAAAACAAAAATAAATATCATGAGGCATTGTGGGTGGGGTGTTTTTAATGTATCTATATTTTAATGGGTCTGTGTGGGGTGGTATATTTGGTTGGTTGGTTAGTTGCAAGTAGTTTGGGGTTGCCTTGGGCAATATAAAGTGACAAATGAAGAAGAAGAAGAAGAAGAAGAAGAAGAAGAAGAAGAAGAAGAAGAAGAAGAGTGAGACTATAACAATAAAAGGGAGGGGACAAGGGGTTCACTGATACCTCATGACCAAGGGCCACGAGAAACCTGGAGTTGACCCTGAGCATGATCTATGCAATAGCACTTTCCCTGCTTGTGGCAACTAGCAACTAGCATTCAGAAGCATGCCAAAACAGGGTGCTGGGTAGGCCTTTAGACTGATTTAACAGGGCTTTTCTTATGTTCTTAGTGGAAATGATGCATAGTTACAGGCATGGAGAGTCCTCTCCTCCTCCGGTAGCATCAAAGGCAAGAACTTCATATTTTACAGTGGTACTCAGGTTACATACACTTCAGGTTACATACGCTTCAGGTTAAAGACTCCTCTAAACCAGAAATAGTGCTTCAGGTTAAGAACTTTGCTTCAGGATGAGAACAGACATCGTACTCCGGTGGCGCAGCCGCAGCAGGAGGCCCCATTAGCTAAAGTGGTGCTTCAGATTAAGAACAGTTTCAGGTTAAGAAAGGACCTCCGGAACGAATTAAGTACTTAACCTGAGGTACCACTGTATAGTCCTTTTTATTCAGTCATCTGGTTGTAAGACAAGAATCCATGTCTCCACACAAAGAGAGATGTTGGCTGCTCTGAGCCTCTCCTTTTCTGTCCCCATCAACATCCTGAGCACCAACGGGAAGTCCCAGGAGTCCCACCCCATGCCTTCTCTGTTCTAGAATGTGGAGGGACTGATGGGCCCATGGAGATGGAGGATCCCCCATACTCTCCAGGGAGGTCTCTGCTGGCTGCACTGTCACCTCACCTTCCTCCTCCACTATCTCGTAACTAGGCAATTCTTCCCCTTCCTCCTCTTCTTTGGAGAGAAGCTGATGAGACTGAGTGCACACTTCCCAGTCTTCCTGTTCTGATCATTCCCTGACACATAGTGAACCAGGGTTTCCACATACTCCAAGTATTTGCCAACATAAAATTCTGCCTCTTTGTAATCCATAGCTCAAAATCTATTTAACAGAAGGGCAAGAAACATGTCTGCATTTTAAAGAGACATTCACCCTGAAGCATGTTTTTAGGGAAGCTTTTCTGCATACCTACCTTTGTGGCAACACTTGTTCCTTTAGATAGAAAGGAAACCATCGCAAGTGTCTCATTTGCTTAAGGTCAGCTTGAAATATTACACTTGCAGCTGCATTTAAAAAAAGTGATACATTTTATCCATTGCGTGGTATATAGAGAATGGCAGGTTGTTCAAGAAAGAGCAAAGCCTTTGATTTCTCACCTTGTGAATGTCGGACTTGATAGCTGTGAACATCAGGCTTCAATTCACAAGGTTTAGTGGCCTTAGGAGGATGCCAGCTCTCACCTTAATGGCAAAGAAGCTGCAAAAATGACCCCAGTCATCATCTGAGTGACAGCAGGGCAATTTCAGCAACAGCAGTAGCAGGTGGTTGGCATGGGGACAATAGGCAGTAAGCGATGAGACATCAGCTGCTACAACTCTTTTATCTCCCCATCCCTGGGCTGAATAACACATATGTACATGTACATCATTTCACCGCATTCAGTTACGGCAGGTGCATGTGTGAAATGGTATTGAAGTGACAAGGTGAAAGTTCTTGTTGTTGTTTGATGTGTGATAGGCCTTTCCCACATGAAAGCCATCAGTTTGGTGCTAGAATAATAAAATAACTGGGCAATCCAATGGGTTCGGTAGAGCTTACTTTCTACTCAGAGCATTTAGGCTTGCAGCCTAAAGCTACAGCCCCAGACTTACTTATCTGGAATTAAGACCAACTGAACACAATGTGACTTGCTTCTGACTAAGTATATTGGGGAATTCTGAAAGAAATTAGAGTGGAAATTGTTCATGCTTATTAATCCATTCCATCTACAGAACAGAAATCAATCCAGCACATATGATCAGTATCTCCTGCTATTGTTTTCAGTCTGCAATTAATTAATTCAGCCTGTAATTGATGAGGTGTGTCCCCACCTTACATTTGCATTGTGTTTTCTTTGTGCTGAAGTGAACGGCCTTTGCATCCAAACAAATGGTGCAGAATAATGTAATTAATTGCATAATTAGTTGAATAAATAATTATGTAAAATTCCACCTTAGCAGACTGCAAGATGAATAACTAGGGTTTTTGTCAGAGGCCAAACTGCAGAAGAATGGAAACAGCACTGCACGTGATGGACACAGGTCGGAATGCTAATTGATGCCTTCTTACATACCTGCTTCTGAGTAGATATGTATAGGATTGCACTGTTAATCTTGTTGCAAAGCAATTCAGGCTGCAGAAGTAAATCCCTTTGAGACTTCGGAATGTACTTCTGAAAAAGCATCCATAGAAATGCACTGGAAATCGCCGGAAGAACTCACGTGTGGGGTAGGAGGGAATTCAGGCAAACCCTCTTATGCATTAAAACCATTGTGAAGGTACTGCAGATTAGCCCCAACCCCCACTGCAAGCACACCCTCCAGATCACATGTTCAGCCACTGTGGGAAGTGACTCCACACTCATACCAGTGTATGTACGTAGAGCTCCCCTAACCTCCATGTGGTAGAAAGGTAAAGGACCCCTGGATGGTTAAATCCAGTCAAAGGCGACTATGGGGTTGCAGCGCTCATCTCGTTTTCAGGCTGAGGGAGCTGGTGTTTGTCAACAGACAGCTTTCTGAGTCATGTGGCCAGCATGGCTAAACCACTTCTGGTGCAATGGAACACCTTGATAGAAACCAGAGTGCATGGAGGGTATGGCATTATCCAACCCCTGTTTTTATATATGTTGGAAGCTGCCCAGAGTGCTGAGGCAACCCAGTAGGATATGCATGATATAAATAGTAAAATTATCATTATGGAATGGGATGTCCCTATTTTCATTGGAGAAATGTTGGAGAGTATGCCTGCATTTGGGAACCTGGTGGAGGAAAGGAATTAGGCTCAAGGTATCAGTGACATGTATCATTTCTGCTTCTTTACTTTTTGGGATGAATAAAAAAATTGGAGTGGCACAAATGCTCACTTCCTCGAAACGAGTTACAAAAATTCCTGGCAACTGTATTTACAGCTTCATCTGTCACAATAGTTAGACCACAGTTGCCTAGGCATTAAAGTGATGCAATGAGCTATCAAATCACTTTAAGAAGGATTCACAACATCACTGCCAGTCAGTTCATACTTTACTTGCCCAAAACAAAGGTCACCGTTGTTTTTAATATGACATGCTACAGCCCAAATCTATGTATGTCTGTGATACAGTGTTCAGTAGGCCTTACTCTGTATTCAATTAACTGTCTTTGTCTACAGTCACACTATACATTTAAAGCACGATGATACCACTTTAAACTGTCATCGCTTACCCCAAATAATTATGGGATCTGCAGTTTGTTAAGGGTGCTGGGAGTTGTTAGGAGGTCCCTATTCTCTTCACAGAGCTGCATTTTTCAGAGTGGTTTAAAAATCAATCCTGCTTCTTGGAAGCGAAGCTGTGTAAGGGGTACACAGCTCACCTAACAACTCCCAGCACTCTTAACAAACTATAGTTCCTAGGATTTTCATAATCAATGGTTTATATAGTTATTGTATCTATAGTTGTGAATGCATCTGATAGTGATTTATCTTTATATTCTCAAGTTTCTTTTCTCTCCTTACCCCATATTATGTCTTAAAGCTAACCTAAAGCTGATGGAAGTTGTAATACAAAACATCTGAAGGACACCAGGTTGGTGGATGCTGGCCTACACAGTAGGTAAATGATGCAGAATTCATACAATCCTTGTAAACAGGGGCCTTTTCTTCTGTTAGAGGGGAAACAACTGCCATTCCTCAGTTCAGTTTCCTTGTGTGGAGCACAGATACACAGCTACCAGTGCAGAAATGCCTAGGGAAATACCACTGACAGATACTCAGGGAAGTTGGGCTTAGACAAAGAGCCTGCAATAATTCCTTCAGTTCCCTTTGGGAAAACATTTCCACCCTTTTTGACAGAAAGCGAGCGGAAGAAAAATAGGTGACATTTCCTCTCAGAGTCGTCTGGAAAGAGTCCTAAAGTATAGCCAATTGCACTTCTTCATACACCATGGTGTGCTGTCAGACAGCAGCATGAGGAGAAAATGATGAGTTCTGCTGTTTGATCAATCAGTGAGAAATTAAGTTGGCCTACCTTTACCTAAGTGACATGGCTGCTCCTGGCTGCTAGTGACAGTTATTAGATACTTTATTGATGTGAAGTTCGGTAGCCCTATTGGAAGGCAACTCTACCAAAGGAAAAGAAAGCAAACTTACTTAATAGAACATCTCCTCAGTGTCAGCTGGATAGCTGGGTGTGATACTCATTTTATTTGTTTTTCTTACATTCATATATCCCACCTTCTTTTTGTCATGGAACCCAACTGCAGTGGCAACCAATTCTATGGCCAACTCAAAGTGCTGGTTTTGACCTATAAAGCCTTATGGAGCTCAGGACCACAATGACTATATGTGTGGTTTCTCAGGTAGTTCAATAGGTCTTACTTCCAAGGAAGTATACACAGAATTGCAACCCTCCACTTTTCATCATCATGAACCTATTTTGTCATTAAGAACATCTTCTGAGGCCTCTCTCCATGTTCTCTCACCCAGCAATTGCCTCAAGCAACAGGGGCAGATCTCCTACTTGCTTGCCCCACTGGCCCATTCATCCATCCAGCTGCCAACCAGGCTCTCATCTCCTATATGGTGTTCAAGAGCCATCCTCTGCCCTCCTCCTCTCTACTGTGCCACTTCTTCCCCATCTGAACATCTCTCGTGAGTGAGATGCAGATCTCATCTCATGGTTATCTTCCTATTGATGCAGTCAAGGGTGGCTGTGAGGGGTCCTTCCTATCATCGAACAAATCATCTCACCATTGATCTGCTCTCTGAGCTTATCCAGACACCCATGGATCCATATAATACAGTGGTACCTTGGGTTACATACGCTTCAGGTTACAGACTCTGCTAACCCAGAAATAGTGCTTCAGGTTAAGAACTCTGCTTCAGGATAAGAACAGAAATCGTGCTCCGGCGGCACAGTGGCAGCAGGAGGCCCCATTAGCTAAAGTGGTGCTTCAGGTTAAGAACAGTTTCAGGTTAAGAACGGACTATGGAACGAATTAAGTACTTTACCCAAGGTACCACTGTATCAGGAAGCACAGGCAGCCAGGGAGGGTGCAGAGTGGCGGAGAAGTGTTTACTGGAAAAGTAAAAAATTGCACATCACCCTTGACCACTTGAGAAGGCAAGCTCAAAACCCTGCTGCATGCACCGAAATTCTAAAGAAATTCTAAAAATGCCCTGAGACTCAGGCAGAAAAATGAAAGCCCCTTCCTCAGGGAGGAAGACCTTTAAGAAATCAGAGGACCAATTGTTTCTCTGAGAATCTAGAGCACATAGTGTGTGTGTGTGTGTGTGTGTGTGTGTATAGAGCTGGAACCACCAAGATTCTAATGTGTGTGTGTATTTAAAAGAAAAGTTTCTAGTCCTTATGAATCCTGGAATAAATGTGCACACATGATAGCAAACTGTGATGATGGTGAGCTGTGATGATGACCAAAGACTGAAGTGAAACAGATTAAAAAGCTCAACTCAGCCAGCCTCCAGAAAGGATCCCACGATAATCCCAAGAACAACAGACAGAAATGAACTGTCACTTTCTCTGTGCCACCGCATGGAAGTGAACAGTAAAAGTTAGGCAAGGTTAATTGCTCTGTAGGGATATAATGTTGTTTTCCTTTATCCTTCTTCCTTTCTTTGAGCAAAAGAGATCTGATTGAGAGCACTCACAAAAGGCTTTTGTTTTCTTAAGGTTCATTTTCCCTGTGTTATAATAACTTTCCCCCCCCAAAAAATAAAAGAAATAGTGGCTGTGTTGGTGTGTCATGGAGAGAAAAGGATGGAGCATTCTGGGCTCTGGTCCAGAAATGTCTGTGTGCAGCAGTAGCTGCTTAAGCACAATAAATGGCTGGGGACAAGTTTTGACATCAGCGACAATAACCTATTTTGAAGAGATAAAGGGCCACACAAGGTGATGTCGTCTGAAACAGATACAAAGGAGACCATGTACCTACACACACACACAAAATGCTTTAAGTGAAAGTCTCAGAATATTTCAAGCCTTTACCTTACCTTACCTAGGAAACTGCCTTAGACCAAGTCAGATTATTGGTCCATCCAGCATGGCATTGTCAATGCTGGATCTTTCCCAGCATTACCTGGGGATGCCAGGGATTGAATCTGGGACCTTCTATATGCAAAGCAGATGCTCTACCACTGAGTCCTCCTCATTAGGCTCCATGTTGTCCCTTGTAGAACCCAGCAGGGAAGAAGATGGTGACAACATGACAATCAGTTGGCTCTGCCTGTCATTGGCTCTGGCTCCATCCACTGTTCATTTCCCTGCCTTTCGCCCTACCAGTCCCAATGGGCATGCGGGTGGCACTGTGGTCTAAACCACTGAGCCTCTTGGGCTTTCTGATCAGAAGGTTGGCAATTTGAGTCCATGCGATGGGATGAGCTCCCGTTGCTCTGTCCCAGCTCCTGCCAACCTACCCGTTCGAAAGCACACCAGTGCAAGTAGATAAATAGGTACCACTGTGGTGGGAAGGTAAACGGCGATTCCGTGCGCTCTGGTTTCCATCACAGTGTTCTTTTGTGGCAGATGCGATTGAGTCATGCTGGCCACATGACCCGGAAAGCTGTCTGTGGACAAACGCCGGCTTCCTCTGCCTGAAAGTGAGATGAGTGCCGTAACCCCATACAGTAGTTGCCTTTGACTGGACTTAACCATCCAGGGATCCTTTACCTTTACCTTTTCTTTTACCCAATGGGCCGTCACTGAGTGTAACATGTTGCTATATGCTACAGTGAACTCACCATTAGGCCAGACCTGTTATCACTATATCTTTATTATATCTTTATATATACTTGCTTGTTTCCCTAATGGGTCTCAAGATGACTATATTTCTTTGATTTTATATTACACCCCATTTTCCAGCCAAGATTGGCACCCAATACAGCTACCATTAAATATATGCAAAAGATATAGTATCTTAGCAATAGATGCTGGTGCTTGCCAGCTTAGCTGGACTGTGTTGTGTGGTAGCTTCTACTCCACCAGCCCCAGCCAGCATGGTCAGTGGCCAGGGATGATGGGATCTGTAGTCCAGCAACATCTGGCAGGCCTCTTGTTCCCCATCTCTGCCTTACAATTGTCTTCATTTTCTAGGTTTTAAAGAGGCTGTGGAGCATCACTCTTGTGGGAAGGAAGTGCTTTGTAAAAGGGAACATGCTCTCGGCTTCTACAAAATTAATGGTAATTAGTCTCAAATGAAAGTACCTGATCTTACTTGTTCCTTGCACAAAAACATAGATGCAGGATTTGTCCATTGAATTCTTGGTGGTTTTCAGTCTTAAGATTACCTTGGTCTTAATTCATTCCCATTTGAAATGAAATGCATTCGTTTATTTGGGGAAATATCAAAGACACACAAGGGAAGATCTATGTCATTTCCCCCCTTTAGTTCCTTCTTTTTACCAGGGACTTTTTGTTATGTGAACAAACAGTATATTCGATAAGCTCTTGTGATGTCACAACCAGATTATGCAGGGAGCCAACTGTATCAGCGGCAGATCAAGGGCTCTGGCTTCTTCACTGCTTCTGGAATGACAACCACTCCCTGAACTTGTCATTCCAAGTAGTTGTATGTAGTTTATTTTTAACATCCATGTATAAATTTTTTATTTAGAACATGCTCTTTAGTGGAAAAAAAGCTCCAAGGATGGCTTGTATGCAATCAATTAAAACTGGACAGTTTCTGCCTGCAGGCTTCTAGAAGACATGGCACAAAAGGGGAAATGATCGGGGATGGAAGAGGAAAACAAGCAAACTCAGGCACCAATTATTAAAGTTAAACAGTAGTTCTCATAATGACCGGCTGGAATGGAAACAGTTCAGGGACAAGAGGGGTCTGATGGAGCTGGTCCTTCAACACTGCTGATGGAATGAGTCTTGCTTCTCCTCTCTCCTGCTGCAGAGGGCTAGAGACCAGCTGAACTAGTCCTGACTGCTCTCTCTTTTTTCCAATTGTTTCCCCACCTCCACTTCGCGCCACCTTTGTAAAATGCCTATTTATCTTCAAATGTATTGAGAGAGGAAGAGTCAGCAGAAGATAATGGGTGTGTACTTAATGCTTTGTATTTCTTCACAGTTTGCCCTTTTCCTTATATAACCAGAATTATTCATTTCCGTAGTGACTCAGGATTAAGAATGGTTTCTTCAACATGGGGAAGCAGGAGAGTCTAACTCATTCTTTCATGTTGGTGCGATACATTGTAGTCATCATGGTGGTTGTTTATTTTTAGTCAAAACCATGCGCTTAATGGCAGAGTTTCAAAAAAATGACCACATTTCCTTCAATTAAAAACACTCTCCCTGCAGTGAATCCATCACCCCCTGAAACAATAGGCTTAGAGCCCTGCAATTAAGCTGAAGTGAGTTTCCAGGATCCCCCCCCCCAAAAAAAGAATACCAATTTAGTTTGCTTCTTTTATTAATAGACTGCCCAAAAAAACCCTCCCAGTTTCTATTTAGAGAAAGGCCAGAGCTGCTTTATATATAAATATACAATGGATGATTATGAGCCTTTACAATTATTATTCTCCTCAGATATAAAAGTGAAACAAAGCGTTTCAGAGCATTTCCGGGCATAAGTTATGGTTCTCAAAAGGGATATTGTAGACTTGGAAAGGGCTCGGGAAAGGGCAACCAAAATGATCAAGGGGATGGAAGATGCAACATTTGGGACTTTTTAGTTTAGAGAAAAGGTGAGTCAGAGACAGCATGATAAAGGTTTATAAAATTATGCATGGCACAGAGAGAGTAGAGCAAAGTTTTTCTTCCTCTGTATATATCTATCTCAATACAATACAATATATTACAGACTCGGGGTCAAGTTTCCCTGACTTTGTACACTAAGCAAAATCTAACTACTAATTGCAAAACAGTGGGGGAGATGTGACAGCTTCATCAAACCTATGTCAAGACACAAACCAAAAGCAACCATTACTGGAAGAATGGAAGGATTATTGAAAGGAGATGCATTTTCATCATGTTCCCTCCAGATGAGTGTCGTGTTTATGACACTATTCCACTGGTACATGAGCTGACTTTAGCTTAATTTGTTAGAGCTGGAGATGCAAAAGACAGGGGGGAAGCAGTCCAAGAACACAAGGAAGGAAACCTCTGGACAGAGAAAATATGGTTTATTAGACCCGGAGCATTCTGACTGAAGATTACTTAGGGAAAATCAGGAGTGGACCTTCGTGTGGAACGGCTGAGAGCTTAGGTATGGTTAGGCCTGCACATGTGCTCAGAGGTACCCCTTACCCGTTTTTAAGGCTGCCAACCTTTTGGGGACCTGGAAATTGGAGAAACTGGAAACTGGAGAAACTGGTGAGTGCACCACATGCACACACAACGAAACCACGCACAAACCACAACTTTCTAAACTGACTACAAAGGAACACTTCTTTCAAGTCTAATCTCAGCAGAAGAAGAAGCAACAGGAAGGAAACTGTCATGTGTCGGGGAACCCTTCAGCAGACACATGGACACCCATGGGTGCCACATTAACAACCCCTGGTTTAAGTGTACATCTGCTCCATTGAGCCACTGTGCAGATATTTGGCCCCAGTGGGTAGATTTCAGGGATCAAGGAAAAGAAAAGAAGAAAAGCAGACCCCACAAATCTGAAGTCTGCCCACCCCTCCTCAACATGACTCTAGCCAACCCTCTCTCACTTACAGAAGTAGAATAAATTATGCAGCAGAAGCAAATATTTATGTATTATTCAATATTCGTACAGGCTGTTTCAGCACAGGTTTATACGTGTTTAGGTTAGGCTTTTTTTGTAGTGGAGAGTTAGTAGGATCCACACACCAGGAAATTTCAAATCAATCAGAAATGTGTTAGCATTGGAGATTCATTACAGTTTTTAAAGCCATGGCTTAGAGGGAATAAGCAACCTTCAGCATTGTGGGACAATTCCACATAATAGATTCAAGAGGGAATATATCACGTTTCACAAACTCTTTCTCCAAAGGCTGTTCTTGTTACACATATTGTTTGTATGATGCTTAAATTCTGAATGTCAACCCAGCATGAGCACTCAAGGCAGAAATGATACAGTGTACATCAAATTGTAGCTCTTATCTGGATGATAACAGTAGTAAAGAGAGATGTTTATGGTTATTCAGCTGGAGGTAATCCAAAATTCTGGTGACACTTAGTACAGTGCTGCTTTTTTATAATCAATTTCCCTGTTTAATTTCTGTTCACAGATAGTGGCTTCATATGGGGTCTAACTAAACTGGTAATAACTGAGCACAATGAGGAGTGTGGTTTTGTATGTAATGTAATCCTCATTGCTGAATGAAATGAATGAGTCTTCTGTTCAGCCTTCTTCCTCTACCCTAGAAGTTACCAACATACCACCTCTACGAATAGTCTCGATTTAATAGGTAAAGGTAAAGGTACCCCTGACCATAAGGTCCAGTCATGGACAACTCTGGGGTTGCACGCTCATCTCGTTCTATAGGCCAAGGGAGCCGGCGTTTGTCTGCAGACAGTTTTTCCAGGTCATGTGGCCAGCATGACTAAGCTGCTTCTGGCGAAACCAGAGCAGCGCACGGAAACACTGTTTACCTTCCCACCGGAGCGGTACCTATTTATCTACTTCCACTTTGATGTGCTTTTGAACTGCTAGGTTGGCAAGAGCTGGGACCAAACAGCGATGGAGCTCACCCCATCACTGGATTCGAACCTTCTGATCGGCAAGCCCTAGGTTCAGTTGTTTAGACCACAGCACCACCAGCATGTTTAATATCCCCTCACAAATCCACAGTGCATGAGAGGCTTTTGCTCTTCCTGCTCAGTTCCTGTTTGCATTGGTTCAGCCTTTCATCCACTGAACATCCCCCACTTAAACATGGTCACATTACATTTGGTGCCTGAATTGGACACCCACTTTCCCATTCATTTTGAACAGAGGAGAGTCACAAACAGCTTTTCTCCATGAGCTAGCACAGTGGTGGCTGATTTAAGTCCCTTTTCCCCGCTGGTGGGAGTGGATAATGGCAGGGAGATAGGGCCCTCTTTTTAGACGCTTCTACAGCCATGATGTCATGCGTATCTCAGCTTCATCTGCCTCTGCTCCAGAAGCACCTGGTGTGATTTCACAAATGCAACAGGAGGAGGAGGAAGGAAAAAAGATGAGGGGCTGGAAAGCAGGCACTCAGGGACAAAGGGGAGAGGTTACAAACCATTAAATCTCCACGTGTCAAAGAGGAGGGAGCAGATCTCTTGGCCTATTCTACTGCCCTTCTTGGGGAGCCCAGAGCCTCATCAGGGAGTCAGGAGGACTTCTTTGTAGCTTAATGGCATCTTTGTAACTGTATAGCAGGCATTGGCAAACTCGGCCCTCCAGATGTTTTGGGACTACAACTCCCATCATCCCTGACCACTGGTCCTGTTAGCTAGGGATGATGGGAGTTGTAGTCCCAAAACATCTGAAGGGCCGAGTTTGCCTATGCCTGCTGTATAGCATCATCAGTTATGTGTCTTGGAATCTTGAATTTTGGTCCTGTACTGCTATTAGCCTGAATAAAGTTTTTCTTTCTTTCAAGCAAGCGTTACTGGCATTGTGTTTTTGAATGGGATCTTGGCACATTTTGTTTTATGCCACACCCCCTCCACTGTCATTTTGTGACTGGTGCCCATAGAAATTCCTCAGTTTTCCAAGTGTGCCCACTGGCCCCAAAGCTGTAATCCTATTTGGACATAATTAGGAGTAAGTCCTAGAAAACACAGCAGAATTTACTTTTGAGCAGGCATGCAGGAGATTGTTCTCTTACTCTGAGTCTATTGAAGAGAAGGCGAGACAAGAAGTGGCAGACTACTGATTTATTTTTAAGGAAAGGGAGCAGGTGGGAAAAGCAAAGCTACAGTAAGAACATGCAATTTCTTCATGGCTTAAAAATGCCCATCTGTTCTTGTTCCCCTGAATACTTAAATGGTGATAGATAGATAATCTGCCTGGTTCCTGAAAGCTCAGGACAGATCACAGTGAGATTTTCCACTCCCTGATTCTGAATTGAGCAGTGGCCCTTTGCAATGCAAATTCATCTGCCAAGTTAAATTCCAACCAGACTCTGTTTTCCTTCCATTCATTTACTGCTTGCTTTATATCTTGGTTCCAGCAGTTTTCCTGCCTACATCTTTCAGTCAAAGTTGTGTTCCTTCATTGGTTTTGGAGTCTGCAGGTTGAATAAACAACTGTCCTTGTAAAGCATCAGGGGTCTTGAAATTGGCACTCAAGCAGCAGGACACAGGTGTCTTACCCTTTCAACAGTGGTGTTAATTTGCTAAAGAAGGAAACTGCCAGCAGCTTTGCCAAGTTATCGCTCTGGAATTATTGTCTCCTCACCTTTGACTCCTCCATTATTGTTCAGAATCCTCATATGGAGTGGAGGAGAAGGTTCAGCTCTCGCCTCCACCTGCACCATCTGCCTGTTTTTCTCAGGCAGCAGCAACACCCAAAGAGGATGGTGGGGTTTTGTGTTGGGAATCTGATATGACATACACATGCAGTGAATAATAATAATATAATAATAATTTATTATTTATACACTGCCCATCTGGCTGGGTTTCTCCAGCTACTCTGGGCGGCTTTCAACAAAATATTAAAATACATGAATGCAAAGATTAAAAGCTTCCCTAAACAGGGCTGCCTTCACATGTCTTCTAAAAGTCTGGTAGTTGTTTTTCTCTTTGACATCTGGTGGGAGGGGATTCCACAGGGTGGGTGCCACTACCAAGAAGGCCCTCTGCCTGGTTCCCTGTAACTTGGCTTCTTGCACTGAGGGAACCACCAGAAGGCCCTCGGCACTGGACCTCAGTGTCCAGGTAGAACGATGGGGGTGGAGATGTTCCTTCAGGTCTTGACCGCAGTACTAGTCACCAGAGAGAAGCAGAGTAAGGTCCAAATTTTTACTGTTGTAGATGATATAGGCTCGGTAAAACAGCTCTGATGTATTTATATACAGACAAATAAGTTCCAGCTTGTAGGCTCTGGTAGGTACAGAAATGTACAGAGACATACAAATATGAAGTATCTAGGTTGCTCTAAATAACTCAAAAAACCCAAGATATAATGCTGGACAACTAACAGACTCAGACAGACTCAAACAACCATATTAGTTGACATACATTAATCACAGATATAGTTGGGGCACTGGGCTGTTGCCACAGCAACTGGCTCGGTTGACCCTGAGCCTGTGATTAGCTCATACGTGGAGTGATTTATGCTCATGAAGGAAATTAACTCCTTCTCATGTCCAGTTACTCCAACATTTTGTGGGTCTCCCATGTCATCATGGCTGTCTTCTCCCCACACCTGACTTGCTTTGATATGATCTCTTTTTGATTACATCATGTCTCTGGGGTAGGAAGTAGAGTCCAAGAGAACTACTGCTCTGTAGCATCCGAGTGCCCTCCCAATGAATGATGGGAGCTTAACCCAAAAGCCTATGCCATGATACATGGGTTTCTGGGGCAAGTTCCAATAAGGAGATATTTGGGACATTATTATTATTATTATTATTATTATTATTATTATTATTATTATTATACATTAGCCATTGGTTGCTCAAAGGTCTCCAAATGACTTATAACTCATTTAAAAACATAAACATAAATACAATATTTATACCATTAAAATTATACAAAATATTAACAAATTCACACAAATCACCTACAGTTCATTAATATATATATATATGGCTATATAATAAAATTGTAATGATGTCATCATGCTGTAGTCTGAAAGGGGTGGCAGCCCCTAGCATGTATGCACTGAATTGCACTAACCTGGGTCTTAAGGGTTACATACAATGGATTCGGATGATAGTCTTTTGTAGCTTAAGTTTCACATATGAGGATTTGAACACATACGTATATGAATCCAGTATTAAAAACCAGAAATAGATGCAATGCTTAAACTTGCTTTTTCAGAGGTGACTTTGCAGGAGTCTTTCTTCTTGACTCATGACTTGTTAAAATGTGTGTTTTGGATGGAATATGCACAGAAGTAATAATGCCACACAGCTGACAAGGATCTATTGTTTAATAGCAAGAAGCTGCGCAGAGAACCTGCACTTGGACCAGAGGTTAATTGATGGAATATTTCCACAAGGCATCTGCTTGCTTAAGCATTCTGTTCATGATGTTAGCCTGTCCTGCATTTGTGATTGCATCTCCCAGAAAGAACAAAATATAGGAATGCACAAAAGTTCAGGAAATTCTTTCCCTAATCTACAGACTTCTCTTGTTATTGCACCTCATGCAGAGAACATTACTATTAACAGTTTGTATCTTCAGATAAATTTATCTATTAATGTATTTGTTTTTTACATTTATATGCCACTTTATTTTCCAATGAGTTTGAGGTGGTGTACATGGTTCTCCTCCTCCCTATTTCATCTTCACAACAACCCTGTGAGGGAGGTTACACTGAGAGATGGCGACTGGCCCAAGGCGGCCGTTCCAGTGAGCTTCATTGCTGAGTAGGGATTTGAACCCTGCTCTCCTAGGTCATAGCCCAATACTCTAACCATTACGTAAAAGGAACGTTTTCATTTACCCTTTCTACAGCCATCTGCAACATAAACACCCCAAAAGCCATCTTCTATGGGCAAGGGTGCCTCTTGAACTATGTGGGGTCAGGCATAGGGGCTGCTGGGGGAACACTTTCATTCTGTGAACTTCCTTAGAAACCAAACCCAATTTGGGGCAATTCCTCCCCCTGCATCAGTCTCCCTTCTACATTGTTCAGAGGGATCCCTGACCTTCCAGAGAGAGATTTTGGGGGTGCAGCTGGGTTGCCTGAGGAGGAGGGGATGAGACATTTTCACATTGACTTATCATCAGATCCAAGACAAGGCTTAGAAACATCAGTGGAGATTATGAAGTTTCTCATTTTTCCTATCTCACACTCAGTTATTCACATTTTAGCAGCAAGTCATGATTTGTTTGTTTGTTTATAAAATCTTCATGAAAATCAATCAACAGCTCTACCTGAGGGCACTGTTATACAGCTCCTTCCTCCTGGGCCATGTTCAGAAAGTGGTGATGGGGCATGAGTGTCCAGACCCCTGGGCTCTCACTTGTGTGATGCCTCAGGGTTCTGTCCTCTCCCCCATGCTTTTCAACATCTACATGCAGCCGCTGGGAGAGATCATCAGGAGGTTTGGGCTGGGTGTTCATCAGTATGTGGATGATACCCAGCTCTACCTCTCTTTCAAATCAGAACCAGTGAAGGCGGTGAAGGTCCTGTGAGTGTCTGGAGGTGGTTGGAAGATGGATGGCAGCTAACAGATTGAGGTTGAGGTTGAGATTGAGGTTGAGGTTGAGGCTGAATCCTGGCAAAACAGAAGTACTGTTTTTGGAGTACAGGAGGCGGGCAGGTGTGGAGGACTCCCTGGTCCTGAATGGGGTAACTGTGCCCCTGAAGGTCCAGGTGCACAGCCTGCAAGACATTTTGGACAAACAGCTGTCCATGGAGGCACAGGTCAATTCTGTGTCCAGGGCAACTGTCTACCAGCTCCATCTGATATGCAGGCTGAGAGCCTATCTAGTTATCTCTCGCTTGAACTACTGCAATGCGCTCTATGTGGGGCTACCTTTGAAGGTGATCTGGAAACTACAACTAATCCAGAATGTGGCAGCTAGACTGGTGACTGGGAGCGGCTGCCAAGACCACATAACACTGGTCTTGAAAGACCTACATTGGCTCCCAGTACATTTCCGAGCACAATTCAAAGTGTTTGTGCTAACCTTTAAAGCTCTAAACGACCTCGGTCTAGTATACCTGAATGAGTGTCTCCACCCCCATCGTTCTGCCCAGACACTGAGGTCCAGTGCCGAGGGCCTTCTGGCGGTTCCCTCACTGCGAGAAGCCAAGTTACAGGGAACCAGGCAGAGGGCCTTCTCGGTAGTGGCGCCCACCCTGTGGAATGACCTCCCACCAGATGTCAAAGAGAACAACAGCTACCAGACTTTTAGAAGACATCTGAAGGCAGCCCTGTTTAGGGAAGCTTTTAACGTTTAACAGACTATTGTATTTTAATATTTTGTTGGAAGCCGCCCAGATAATTATTATTATTATTATTATACCTGGGGATACTGTTTATTGAACCTGGGCAGATGATCTACCACGGAGCTATGGCCCTTTTCCAATATCAGTGCACAGGTTAGTTAAACTAGATTGTTCAGAAGGAGAAGAGGAGCTGTCACACATAGCTGTAGCTGATCCCCCTGGTTACAGCTGTTTCCAGACCAAACTGCAGATTCAAGGAAACATTTGTGTGGCTCTGCTTAGCTGTCATACAGCAGAGATGCAACTTTTAAAAGTTACCCAAATCTATTAAGCTCAGAACTCTTCCATCAAATTACAGCTGGGAAAGTATAGCAAGAAACTGCAAAAGATACATGGGTTTCATCAAAGCCAGAGAATGCAGCAGGAGAGAATTGTGTATCTGTAAGGGGTTTCAAATCCCTTTGCAAAATGGTAGATAAGATCTGCACATCGATTGATAAAGAAGAAAAAGATGCATGAATAATGGAATAATCAGATTCAATGGAAACCAACAGAATTTAAAAGGGATGCATTGTTACCAGAGGAGATGAAAATGAAGCAAAATTGGAAGAAAAGTTAGTAAATAAGAGAACAAAATCGGAGAGTAGACAGAAAGGAGAAGGAAGGGGTTTGGCATAAAAGACAAAAATAACTAGAAAGGAGGCATTTCTGGAGAAAAGGACAGTGCTCGGGAGACTGGAGAACAGACATAAGAGTGTTAGCATGAGAAAGAGCAACAGAATAATAAATAAATCAACATAATTCCTATGTAAGAATGTGTATATATTTCTCATTAGTATCTGAATGGGGCTGCTGCAGTGACAGCTACTCATGCTTTAGAATATTATCAATATTTAATATGTGTAAACATCTGATAATTAATGAATAAAATATTGTATATAAGATGCTGGCTCCCAACTCACCCAAAGCCTTATGAAAAATGCATGCCTCCAAAGACTCATTAACCTTTCTGTGCAATGGCTGGTAGGCTTGTGATTCAATCCAGCAGTGGAAGGATTGTAATGATTTCGAGGGTGGGGGGTTGCTTAGGAGGGGTAACTGGATTTCATTGTAAAATGCACTCTGAAGGCCAAAAGAACAGCATGGGATAGGGAAGCACAGCCGGTATTTTTTTAACAATGGACTGAAGGAATGGTCACTTACTATGAACGAGATTCTGAGAAATTCATGAATGGGTTGCAGCATCTCTGGAAGCAGTGGGAGTTGCTCTGTTAGAGTGAACAGATCACAGCTCCACCAACCTCAGTCTTTCATCAACCAACCTGCATCTGCCTGCCTTCTGACTTTCAATCTGCCAGTGACTAACAGTACATTCCTAAGCAAGTCTGCAGAGAAACTACTGCAGAGAAACTGCAGAGATACTAAGCATGTCTGCAGAGATATTTAAAAAGATACTTACTTGGAAATAAGTTCCATTGGAGAAAGAGTGCCTCTCACATCTCAGCAGACATGTTTAGGATTGTAAGCTTTAGGATTGAAGGGACGCGGGTGGTGCTGTGGTCTAAACCACTGAGCCTAGGGCTTGCCAATCGGAAGGTCAGCAGTTCGAATCCCCACAACGGGGTGAGCTCCCATTCCTTAGTCCCTGCTTCTGCCAACCTAGCAGTTCAAAAGCACGCAGTGCAAGTAGATAAATAGGTACCGCTCCGGCGGGACAGTAAATGGCGTTTCTGTGTGCTGCTCTGGTTTCGCTAGAAGCAGCTTAGTCATGCTGGCCACATGACCGGTAAAAACTGTCTGTGGACAAATGTCAGCTAGCCAGTAAAGCGAGATGAGCGCCACAACCCCAGAGTCATCTGCAACTGGACTTAACTGTCAGGGCTCCTTTACCTTTTTTATCTTTAGGATTGAAACATAAATAAAGCCCTCTCCACATTACTTGCATGTAGAGGGAAAGACCATCATCATGAGTTTATTTGTATGCCACTTTTCAATGGTAGAATCATGCTCCGAGTGACCCACAACAACATACAGAACAGAACATTTTAACACAATTCATTAGCAGATGCTTTTAGCTATAACCTGTATAGCTAAAAGTTGCGTTGCTATCAACAGGGCAGACAAACATCTCATGTTAACAAAGAATGAAACAATGCCTAATGATAAAATACAAAACACCCAAATAGCAGCAAAAAGCATACTGCCCCCCAGGCATGGGGTGTAGCAAGGCAGGTGGAAAAGACTGCCCTTCCAGCTGCCTCCATCTTTGTCCTCATCAGGTTAAGGTTAATAAGCCCAACCATCGCTGGAACCTCCCATGATTTTGAAGCCTGACTAATCAGAGCTCTACATCACACAGGGAGCTCCAAGTATAGAAAAGTCTCCCTGCTACAGATGTTGACCTCAACATGATGGCAGGAGGATGACAAGCAGGAGAAGCAGTGTGACTTTGGGGGTGGGGGTGGATGCATGGCTCCAAGACCCCTTTCAACATACTGGCCCTCTGCACACGAGTTCAATGGGACTTACTTCTGAGGAGGCATGGTTTAGCCTTGTGATGTTAGACTGGATCCAACCAGTTGAGTTCGAGGTTGCAATCCTGAGTACTTAGGAGTAAGGCTGACTATACTCCACACCTTTAAAGCACCCCAACAAAGAATTATGGGGAATGCAGGTTGTTAAGGGTGCTGGGAGTTGCCGTTCTGTGAGTGGTAAACTACAGCTCCCAGAATTTTTGGTAGTAGGAATGTGCTTTAAAATTCATGGTGTGCATGGTATTTACTCTGAGTAAAGATGCTTAGTAGTGGTACAAGGCTCTACGCTTGCCTAACTCAGCCATGGACTGTGTTGTGTTCTTCACAGCCCTTTTGGAAGTCACTCTTGTCTGTTTCAGCACCATGGAGAGGGAAGAGAAGTTTGGAGGCTTTGCATCTCACTGGGAATTCTGTGCCCTGCATCTTCTGCATGTTCCCCAGCTTAAAAAATATTTTATGATTTCGGGTGTGTGTGTTTTTGCCAACAAACATAATTTGCTGTAATTGCTGTTATATTTTATAGGGCATTCATTCTGGACAACAGTACACAGCATAATGAAACCAATCTAATAGCTATAAGGGCTTTCTCCCCTCTGTCTCCCTCTCTCCCTTTCTTTTACACAGAAGTGAAAACTAGAGGCCCTTACAATTACAATGAACAAAATGTTTTCTCTTTGGGGCTATAATTAATATGTACAGACACATTAGAATGACAAGTATAATATGACAGTTTGCTAACAAGAGTTCAAAAAAATATTATAATGGTCCCCTCATGAGCAACGCAGAGACCCTGCTGTTTTCCTTGTGGCAATATTTACTAATGCCAAACATGGGCAACTGCCAGCCTTAGAGATTCAGAATTAGAGTCCATAAAACAGCACACATACTGGATCTCTCTAGAAACTCTGAGCAGAAGGAAACATCATAGCTCAGTGGTAGAGCCTTGCGTGTAGACGGTCCCAGTCAGGGTACCCAGTCAGGGTAGAAAATACTGAGCTTGACTCAGTATCATGTAGGTTCCAGACACTCACCCATCTAGACACTGACAAGACCAAGACCTGCTTATCTCTACTTACTTATCACATTTATATCCCATACTTTCCTCTAAGATCAAGATGACGTACATCATACCCTGCAATTGTCCCAAAAGAAACAACACACCCCATTTTCTCCCACAAGAGCACGGCAGCCATTTTGGGTATTGTGATCTTGCCTGGAAAAAAGTGCTTGGGGGGGGGGGCAAAATCTTGGACAGCACTTCAAAGTGCATGTTTTGGGGTGCTGTGTGAGCACGGCCCTGGAAAAGTGTGTCTTTTGGGCTCCACAATCTCACATGACTTGGGCAGGAGCATGGATGGGAATAACCAGCTAAATGCCATCTTCCCAAATTGTCCTCTTCTTTCCTCATCACAGTGCAATCATTGAACCACAGTACTTCCATAATGTCAGGATTGAGTTTCAGTTTATTGACCATGTCCAGCCCATTTTCTCATTGACCCTCAACTAACCCATTACAAAGCCAGTTCAGCACTTCAGTGGCCTTACCTGATAAGTAGTAGAGCTCAGGGTCATCAACATACTTTTGAGACTTCACTCCTGAATTTCTTGATGATCTAATCCAGAAGCTTCATATAGATCTAAGGAAGACAAGATGGAGCACTGTGGGACCTTATACTGTAGCCTTATTGGAGTTCACCGATTGGGTCTGTGTTGCTCCAGGACAGGAGGAAGGAAGTCAAAACGACACCAAGGTTGGTTCAAAGAAAGAGTTTATTCTGCTCTCCGGATAGCAGAAGGCACTTGCGTGATTAGTCCCCAGCAAGTCTAAAGAAATGACAGGTTTCATGCAGTTTATATATCCTCCAGGCACCCTCTCACTCCTCCCCTAGGAGCCCAACCACGTCGGCCTACGTACACAGGTTGACATCACATATGTTCCTGCTCTGGTACTCTCAACCATAAAAGGATCTTCCTTCCTGTACTTCTGACCATAAAAGGATCTTCCTCTTCCTACTCTTATCTGGCACGCAGAGGTCACCATTTCCGAGAACACACTCTGGCGTTATTCCCAGACGTGGGTCTGCGCGTCTTTTGTGGTCAGCACATAAGATAAAGTTCTGACGCCTTTTCTTTGTTCCCCTGAAGAGCCAAGGCCATCCCTTGCCTGTCCTGATAAAGGACAGAGCTGTTTATGCAGTTGTGTCCTTATTATGGTTTTGCTCAACAGTTCAAGTTTTACGCATTTAAAAGTGAGCTCTTTTGAAAGAACAAAGGGGGGGGGTTGAGTCAGTTTTTAAACTTACTACACAGAAACCCATTCCTTCAATACCAGTAGTGCCAAGGGGCCAAGCAGAAGTCCTCCCCACTGCAAGTACCTCCTTCTGGAACCCTCTCTGCAACTAGGAAATAAACTGTGGGAAGATTCATATTGGAGTAGGTACTTATTGGAATATCCAGTCTCAGACTATTCTGGATCTAGTGTTGGTTTCAGCTTTCCACTCTGGGGAAGACAACCAAGGCAGCCACACTGGTTTTGGATGCCACACCTTCCCAAGTGTTGCTCTTTATGTTCTGAGATCCTAGAGAACCAGAAATAAAATGCCCCTCTTCCTCAATGGATTTTTAAAAACATACATACAGAAATATATGTTCTGAGCAGCATTGGCTCTTGATGTGTTCTATGATTTCAGAATTACCTTTTCATCTCCCCATCATGCCCCCAGTGCTCTTGCTAATGCTTTCCATTTCACAAAGCAACACACTGAAGTGTTCCTTCAGAACATTAGAGGAGACCTTTTGTTTCACAAACAAAGACGCAGCGCTGCTACAGATTTGACTCGGGTTCCTGGTTTCTCAACATTGTGGATCTGGAACATTTACAAGCTCCCAGTACAAAAGGTTCCCTAGCCTACCTGCAAACAGATCAACACATCTAGAGTCATGTGTGATCAAAGCTGCCATGCCTGTTTTACCATTATTAAGAAACAAAGGAAATCAAGGGGCATTTAACATGCTGCTCAGTCCATGCTTAAAGTGCTGGCAATGGTAGCTCCATGAAGGGGCAACTATATTTCCTGGATTCCTTGGGGGAAGTCTTGTGCTTGAAGCATGCATTCATTATGCTTTGAATATATCATGTAGAGCTGCCCTCAATATTAGTTCAACTTTAGTAGCATGTCATTCTTTCACAGGCAGGAGTGTTCTGTGTCTTTGTAAACAGAAACAAGGATTATTTTCCTATCATTCTAGCACTTAACTGTGATTAACTTGTCTCTTATTACCTTCAAATTAAGGATTTGTTCAATGATTACTTAATGTTTGCATATTTAATATCTAAAGTGCTGCTACATTGGATTCACACACACCCTTCTTTCCATTACAGAAGAGCAGAGTTTCTTCCTGATTATACCATTCCCAGGGCATATCACTAAGGGGAATTGGCTAAGCCCGCCCAGAGTCTGAGAATACGATTTCCTCAATTGTTCCAGGGACAGGTCCAGCTGCTGCTTTGCAAATGCTAATGGGAGGAGAGACCTGCTGCAGAAGCATAATGCTATAATTCGGAAAAACCGTAGCCAGCCTCAAATCCTGGGAGGATTTTGTTTTCTCTTGTTCCACTGAACAAGTGTTAACTAACTTGGCACCCGCTGCTCTGGCATAAAGAAGTCAAGCTGTTGCCGCACAACAAACAGAAACCAACAAGCTGATGTTTCCCCAGAACAGGAATCGCATATCCAAAGCTCACCGGAGATGTAGTCATTTGGCACCGGCAATGTTCCTGGCAAGCAAGCTTCCTTACGTTATAAGAAAGCAGGGGGAATTGCTCACAGATGCACTGGAAGGCCTATAGTTCAGTGATCGAGCATCCACAGCCTGGAGGGGCCAGCCTAGGGACCACTTGCCCATTGCACACTTTGAATAAAGTAGAGCAAGTCCCCCTGGGAGCCATGGGACATGATAATGTTCTGTCACTCTCACAGGGAATTGTGCAGAACAAGCATGGCTGCCCCTATGTAAACACTTCCCACACACAATTACCTCTGAGAGTGGTGCCTGTAGCACAGTGGTAGAACAGCCACTTTTCATGCAGAAGGTCCCAGCTTCAATCCCTGAGATCTCCAGGTCTTTCAGAGATTCCCAGTCCAGAACTCTGGAGAGCTTCTGCCAGTCAGCGTAAAACAATGTATGTGCTAGATGGCCCAGGATTAAGCAGCTTCCTAGATTCCTCCATCACCAAAAATGAGTGCAGAACCTCTTGAGAATGAAACCTGGCTCAGTTCCAAAGGTAAGCAAATTCCAAAGCAGGTGGGAAACCTTTATTAGAATGAGGCCCACATTTCCTTCTGGGCACCCTCCAGAGGCTACCTTCCAGTGGCTATTCTCTGCTTCCATAGTTGGAGGCAATAATATTTCTGAATACCATTTGCTGGGTGCCACAGGAGGAGTGTACGGCCTTGTGCTCAACTCCTGCTTGCGGGTTTCCCACAGGCATCTGGTTGGCTACTGTGAGACCAGGATGCTGAATTAGATGGACCATTGACTGATCCAGCAGGTTCTTATCATGTTCTTATGTCCTTCATGAGGACCAATGAATGTAGAGTTTACCTTTATACAGCAGAAGTGTTTCTACACAGACTCACACACCCCTCCCTTTCCTCCATCTGGTGGCGGTGAGTCTGAAGCATTATCACATTTCAAGGACACCTTCCAGGCAGGTCAAATCACTCAAGAAGGATGCACAGCAGGTCTCCTTTGCCTGGCAAGAGAGGATGTGGCCAGACAGAGAGGGCTGAGGGTCCACATCCCTGCCCCTTTCCTCTTAAAAATTTACCATGTTCGCAGACTCTTTGAAAAAGAGGCAGACAAAATGAGCACCTATTTCCCACGGAATGAAGATTTCACCAGAAACAGCAGGGTTTGGCACAGGACTGATTAAAGATGCCTGGGACTGCACAGCTAATCAATCCATTTAAAAGATTTATGTGCCAGCTTTCTGCCTGGCAATGGGCATCTCAGGTGGCTGGCTGGCTGGCTCAGAGAGAAAATTCAAAATGCAATAAATGCATTAAGATAGAATCACAAGGAAAACAAGGAAAACAATGAAGCTGAAAAAGGTCAACAACAACAGTACAATATATGCAAACAGGATATAAATGAAATTGGTAAATAATGCAAACATAGCCCAATCTAGACTCCCCTGAGAGGAATGGTGAGCTATAACAGCAACAACCACCTGTATCCATAAAAGGGCCACAGGGGACAAAATTCAACTCAATCTCTCGTCTCATCTCTTTATTAACTGTTCTACTTGATAGCTTGGGAGCTCACCTGGAAATCCTCTGAAAGAAGTAGGAACCTACTACTGGATTGACTACCAATAACTCTGAAACTATTGAGGGCACAAGGAGAAGGGGACGACAGAGGACGAGATGGTTGGACAGTGCTCTCAAAGCTACTAACATGAGTTTGACCAAACTGCAGGAGGCAGTGGAAGACAGGAGTGCCTGGCATGCTCTGGTCCATGGGGTCACAAAGAGTCAGACACGACTAAACAACAAACCCTGAAATTGCCAGTTTGGCATACTCTCTTTATATCATTTTTTAAATCGTAATAAATCATAAAGCTATGGGCGTACTGTTTTTGTTTGTTACTATGGTATGTATTTTTTGTGTTTTTATATTGTAAGCTGCCCTGTGATTATCAGATGAAGGGCAGTGGAGAAATTTAAATAATAATAATAATAACAATAAATACGTGGCTTTGTTTCTGTTGAATTTTCATCCAGTACCTTGGAGTTTCCATCAATGAGGCATAAATTGCTGGGTATAAAATGTTTAAGAAATAAAGAAATTAATTATTTCGGAATGGCTACCAGCAACGCTCATTTCTGTTCATGTGCAGCCATAAAGGGAATTATCTGCAAAGCAGCTACCTCTGATTCAACTTGTCAGGTTGTGGGAATTGCCATAGGAAGTTTCAGGAAGCCTTCCTACCCTTCATAGGAGTTCATGTTTCACATACCACAGCACCCCCAATGTTTCTACTGGCTTTCACTCCCAATTCGGCTAGCCTTTTCATGGATCACCATATGTACTAAAAAGCTATTTTTTTCATTTATATCCAAGCTTTCCTACAAGGACCTAAAAGTGGCATACTGATTTGCCAGGTCCTGGGTCAAGAATCTAACAGCTTCACCACATTGGTTCTCAAGTTAACAAGCTGAGAACATGGTGACTTGAGATTAGGGATGCTGTTGGAACAGAGAATACATGGCACATCCTCAATATACACTTTTTAATGTACATGTGCAAAAATCAAACACACTTAAAGGACCTTTTTTAAAAAAAAAAACTAGAGAAGTTTCAACAGGTAGCAAGAGAATTTCCATTTCTTACGGTTAACGTTTTTCCATCTCCTCTCCCTTCCTCTGTTTCTTATGTATTCTCTTACTTCATCCTGCCCCTCCCCATTGGTGTTTTCAGTTAACTTCAACCATGATTAAAGGTTTTTGTTTTGCCATTTAATTAAGGCACTATAATGCCATAAATGCTTTCATTTGGGAATTACAAAGCATTAAGCATGGATTTTTTAAAAAAAAAAGTCCGAGAACTATTATAGTCATTAGCTGTTGCTATAATTTGTCCTTTTAAGTCCCTGTTTATTCAGTCTGAAGGGCATGACATATTTTTATTTTGTGGTATGCATCTCAGTCACAGAGAAAAGCACAGTGAGATAGCCAAATCAGGGATTGGATAAACCGTGGCACAGGTGGCTCATATTTCTGTACTTTCCATTGACTTTCATAGGTATGAATTCAGTACAGCAAAGCATCCAACAAGAGGGATATTGATTTGGGATGTGTTGACATAGCTGGCCCCTAGAAAGCAGAGGCCCATGGTATTGTAAGGAACCACAAAAGGGTGTTCTCTTTCCTAATCTGTTGTCATGGGCTGGCTGCATGCAGAGGCGTGGTGAGAGGCACCAGGTGGGGAACCCAAAAGGAAACCCCAACGGAAGAAGGCTCAAAATTGGGGCGACTTCCGGGTTGGCGCCTCCGGCAATGGCGGAGCTCCTCCGATCGGGAGGAACTTGCTCCGTGGAAAGCAGGGTCTGACCGCCACGGCGAAGGCGGAGACCCACTGAAATCACAGGCAGGAGAAGCTTGTGAACCTGGGATTCGGCTGGCACCTTTTGCGCCTCCCCTACTCGCGGGGAAACCCTGTCTTGGGGATCCGGAGCGACGTGGGGTGAGTGGCGCGGTGCTTCAAATTGACTGCTTCTTTCACGGAGTGAAGCCGCATTGCTGTTGCCGGAGAGCGCTGACTTTTTCCTGTGGACAATTGGACTTTAAACAACTACCCGTGAGTAGAACGGAAAATTGGATCTTTAAATACCTTAATTTGGCACCGAAATGGGAAGGTTTTAAACAGGAAGTCCGCCTTCCTCCTTTGTAAATAGATTGAAGCAGAAGGATTGTAAATAGATTGAAGCAAAGACGTTACAAGCTAAAGTCTCGGAAAGCCCTTGGCAAAGGACTAAATTTCCATCGGTTAAAATTATCAAACCCCCCCTTGGAAGCAGGAGAAGAGGGGGGAAATTTTGGACCTAGCAAGCCTGCAGGAGAGAGTGAAAAATCAAATTACCACTGCTCTGAACCTGGAAACAGGCTGCCAGAAAGAGTGACGTTTTGGGAGAGTTCATTGACTGTGAACAGAACGTATTTGACAGCTAGCTAAATAAGAGAAAGATACTGTTTCCATTGTCCTCTTCTGCGTTTAAAAAGGAGGAAAAGTAACTGAAAATTGAAACTATCTTTATTGCTTGAGTTGTGTTTGAAAGGATTGATACAAGTGGAGACTGTTTCCCTCTAGAGGGAGCTTTTGAAACTGTTACAGGAGTGTAACTGGGGAATCTCCAGCTGCAAGATAAGAAATTGTGAGAACCAGGGATTGACCTTGGACCATTTAAAAATGTTGACAGGAGAAGCCATAGCAACTGCATTATGTAAGATAAGCTATTCGCTGGAACAGCTTCATAAGAAGACGGGTGATATGACTACTAAAATTGACAACTTGGGACAAAAAGCGATTAATTTGAGACAAAAAGTGAGCACCAACACAGAAATTATTCAGGACTTTCTGTGTTGGATAGAACCAAGAGGCACCAGGTGGGGAACCCAAAAGGAAACCCCAACGGAAGAAGGTTCAAAATTGGGAAGGATTGGAGGTGGGATGACAATGCATGGTCAGAGGGAGAAGAGAGAATGCGCTCACTAGGCTTTGGGAAGGAGGTGAGAGGACTCTAGGACCTGTCTGAGCCTCATGGCTCCTTCCCAAAGCCCAGCACCTCACTTACCGGGCTTTGAGATCGTGCCCTCTTGGCTCAGCACCCAGTGTGCAGATAGCTGGACTAAGGAGGTCCTGGGCCACTGTCTGATAGCTCTGGCCCTGACACTTGCACAGTGATGTGGTTCACCTCAAAATCAAAGTACCTTTATTTGGGTTTTAAAACAATGGGAAGAAAAACGAAAAGACTTGGAAGTGGGGGGGGGGAACGACAACAAAGAAAGTGGTTTATTGATCCAGTGCATTTCAGACCCTACTGGCCCTTCTTCAGGTAAATACAAAATCAATTTAAAACATGCATAATTGCAGAACTGAATGATACATTTAAAAAAATCATTCCTGATTAGAAAAGGAGAACAAAATTTGTTTTGAATGTGGGGAGCAAAGTGCTCTTCTTGTGTTGTCTGGGATGTGTATATATATATATATATATATATATATATATATATATATAACCCATTATTATTTATTTTATGTAATACAGGCTTCAGATCTGAAGTTATGGATATCTTTTGCAATTAGGGCCCAAAACATGCTGGATCAATAATCCACATTGTTGTATCTCTCATTGCCTTTTGTTTTTGTTCCCAGTTACTTTTGTGCGCTCCTCATTTTTGTTGGATTTTACAGCAGGTGGCAACACAAGCAAAAACAGGTCAACTGAAGCAGCCTTGCTGGAAATGTGAGAGAGCAAGCAAAAAAAGTTGTAGCACACACCCAGCACTGAAAAATCAGTTAAACCCCTAGAAAATACTTATATATAAATATATATTTTAAAATGCCCTCAAACAGCTCCAGTCTGACTTAAATCCAGCCAAAGCTCTTTGAGAATATGTATTAAGTTATAAGCAATAGATCACAACCTAGGCAACTATCGTGGCCTTTCTGGTGGGCCTGTGTGCAAAATTCAGTTACCAAGCAACTGCTCAGAAGTAGCTTTCACAAATTAACTCTTTCCTGAGTGACCTAGCCTGCCTTTCATAAGCCTTTTACATAATAGAATCATATGGTTTCTTTCTTTCTTTCTTTCTTTCTTTCTTTCTTTCTTTCTTTAAAAAAATGTATACTGCTATTTACTTTAAAAAGTCAAAGCAATTTACAAGCATAAAATAAAAACCACATAAAATTTAATATCAGAGATCATCAATTAACTCTTACTGAAATAGGTTTTCTTAATTGACTGCATTAACTTGGCAGCAGCATAGAAAAGGTTTCAGCAGATGTTTAAAGGTTGAAAACAGAAAGCACCTGATGGTTCTCCATTGGCAGAGCATTCCATAGAACTGTCCAGTGACAGTAAAGGCTCAGTTTCATGCTGCTGTCAGATGAGGCTCACCCATTCGGGAGATAACCAGGACACTCTTGTAGAATAATTTAGTGCAGTATAAGGGCTCAGGTGGTTCCTAAGGTACCCTGGACCTTTGTTGTTCAGGGCTTTGTGAATTGATACAGATGTTTTAACGATGGTTGCCAGCGTGGTGTAGTGGTTAAGAGCAGTGGACTCGTAATCTGGTGAACCAGGTTCGCGTCTCCGCTCCTCCACATGCAGCTGCTGGGTGACCTTAGGCTAGTCACACTTCTCTGAAGTCTCTCAGCCTCACTCACCTCACAGAGTGTTTGTTGTGGGGGAGGAAGGGAAATTAGATTGTTAGCGGCTTTGAGACTCCTTAGGGTAGTGATAAAGCAGGATATCAAATCCAAACCTCCTCCTCCTCCTCTTCTTCTTCTTCTTCTTCTTCTTCTTCTTCTTCTTCTTCTTCCTCTTCTATGTGGCTGCAGCATTCTGCAACAGCTGGTGCTACCAAACCAGGGCAAAGGGCAGCTCCACAAACAGCATGTTGCAGTTATCCATCCTCAAGTCCAGGAATGGTCAAAGCTGGTAAACCAGACAGAGCTAGTAGAAGGAATTCCTGGCACAGAGTACCCTTAGGTCTTACGAGTGACAGAGATGCGTCCAGGAGTATCCCCAAGCTATGGACCTGCTCCTTCAAAGGGAGTCTGGCCTGATTCCAGATGAGCTGTGACCTCCCACAAACCAGTGCTGTAAATCTATACCGTCTTCCTCTCTCTCCTCCCTCGAAGGGTTGGGATGGGGAGGCAGTCTCCAACATTCCTCCTCTGCCCAGTCCCTGACACTTAGTGTCCTTTTAAAAAATGTGTTTTTGGGAGGCGGGTTCCTAGACCAGAAGATTTTGTCAGGCATTGGATTACTGCAATGAGGGGTTTACCTCGTGCTGGGAAACTGCAATTAATGCAGAATGCTGCAGCGTGGAAGCTGATAGGAGTGAGATCCTGCCACCACATTACACCGCTACTCAGAGATCTGCACTAATTGCTGATCTGTTATTGGGCCACGTTCCAGCTGTTATTGTTGGTATAGAAAATCCTTAATGGCTTGGAGCCAGTTTACTTGCAGAGGAATGGCTTATCCCATATGTGCCAAATCAACTGTTTCAGTCTGCGGAACTTGCATTGTTACAAGAGCCACACAATACTCCAGACGCACACTGTTGGTGACTGTCTGGATTTTTACCTGTCCTGCTTTGCTTATGAAATTGGTTTGAAATGCTGCATGGGGCTGACCAGAAGGTGGGCAAAGGGACGGAGAAGGCAGGAAATAAAGAGGAATTATTCTGGTAAAAGTACAGCATTGACTCATATTATAAGCAGCACTTGCCACACCTTTGAGAAAACGGATGCATTTTCAATTTATGAGCCGTGTCACTCAGCTCAAACATATTGACTCATTTTTATCACTGTATGGTAGTTTCCCTGAAGGAGGAAGAGTCGGTACCTTAATGGTAGAGCATCTGTTTCACTTGCAGAAGGCCCCAGCATCATTGTTTTGCATGCAGGTCCCACAATCCTTGCAGGGCTGGCCCTCTCATGTGGCAGGGTGAAGCAGCTGCCTCAGATGGCAGAAGCCAAAGACACCTCATGGGTGTCCCACTCATCCTACTACTTCTGCTGCTGGCAAAGAAGTGACTGCTGGGATACTGCCTCTTCAGCTTCCCAGGTAAGGACAGAGAGACAGCATGTTCCTATTTTGCCTTGGGCAGTGAAATGGGCCACACTGCCGCTGAATCCTTGGCATCTCCTGGCGGGACTGGAGAGGGCACTGTTTGAAATCCTGGAGAGCTGCTTCAGTCAGTGTAGATCATGGGTAGGCAAACTAAGGCCCAGGGGCCGGATCTGGCCCAATCGCCTTCTATTTTTTATTTTTTATTTTTTAAAATTTATTTAACATAATTATTACAAAATATAAGCAAAATATTGCAAATACATACATATATATTTCAGATAAGCACACATATATAAAAAAGGAACAAAAGAGAAAAAAGAAGAAAAGAAAAAGGAAGAAGAAATAGAGAGAAAGAAGAAGAAAAGTTGGAAGAATTTATTCCAAATTTATTCTACAAATATCTCAATATGAAAATATTAATAAAATTTCATTGCCTTCTAAATCTGGCCCGCAGACGGTCCAGGAATCAGCTTGTTTTTACATGAGTACAATGTGTGCTTTTATTTAAAATGCATCTCTGGGTTATTTGTGGGGCCTGCCTGGTGTTTTTACATCAGTAGAATGTGTGCTTTTATTTAAAATGCATCTCTGGGTTATTTGTGGGGCCTGCCTGGTGTTTTTACATCAGTAGAATGTGTGCTTTTATTTAAAATGCATCTCTGGGTTGTTTGTGGGGCATAGGAATTCGTTCATTTTTTCCCCTCCAAAATATAGTCCAGCCCCCCCCCCCCAAGGTCTGAGGGACAGTGGACCGGCCCCCTGCTGAAAAAGTTTGCTGACCCCTGGTGTAGATAATACTGAGCTAGATGGACCAATGGTTTGACTAAGTGTGAGACACCTTCCTATGGTCCTTTGAAATGGACATTAAAATTCTGCATGCACTCCTCTTTCCACAGAGCTGATGCATCTTTTGGGAAAGAATGTGAATAAATGCTGTGTGCTCTGTGGTCCAGAGTGGGCGCTACTTGCGGTCACTCTAAGGAGGAGGAGGAGAAACAATCTCTTCCAGCAAATGGTGGGTGCCAATTGTTGTTCTATTGAAATAAATAAATAATTTTGTCCAGTAGCACCTTAGAGGCCAACTAAGTTTGTTCTGGGTATAAGCTTTCATGTGCATGCACACTTCTTCAGATACACTGAAACAAAACTCACCAGACCCTGTTCTTCTATTGATTATTTTATTGTATGCTGTGACCTCTCATAAATTCTCAACCGAAGGCCAATATAGAGATGTTTTAAATAAGTTTAAAAGAAGCACATATGTGGTAGAGACATGTACACTTTCTTTCAAGGTGGAAGGCAAAGGTTTGGATGAAACGCACTTAATTTAGGCTTTTTAGCTAATGAAGAAAGATTAGCAGGTAGCTAGAAAGTCAGGTATGATGAACGTTTATTCTTGACATCCCTTGCCCTGCTCCAGATTAGCTGGTGGCGACAAGTAATTTTCTTTCACAGGTCTTTCATGTGTCTTCTGAACAACTGGGTGCAAATTAACTACAAAGGGAACCTGATTTCTTTAAATCATTATTCTTGCTTTGATTCAAGTTTTGATTTCAGGCTACTCCATTATGGCACAATTCATTTATCTCCATAGATTTTAAAGAGGATTTTCCCTGATCACTTCACTGATTAATACACCCATTATCTAAGTGCTCCTTTATCTGTGGTTACAGATTTATTGAGCACAGACAAAGAGGCATACTTTAGTTTTTAAACCTTGGGTGCTGCAATCCCAACCCTACTTACCAGGTGAAAAAGAGGACAGGGATCCTAAACATTTGATAGAAGAGGGGATTTCAGCAGGTGGAGCTTGTCATATATTTGACCCCCATCCTCTTTTTCAGTTGCCCCCCCCCAATCAGAAGGTTGGCTATAGGGTCTGCAAGGCCATTTGGGGGAAGCTACAGTGCTCATCACCTTGCCAACAAAGGTCCGTATAGTTAAAGCCATGGTTTTCCCAGTAGTGATGTATGGAGCTGGGCCATAAAGAAGGCTGATCGCTGAAGAATTGATGCTTTTGAATTATGGTGCTGGAGGAGACTCTTGAGAGTCCCATGGACTGCAAGAAGATCAAACGCATCCATTCTTAAGGAAATTAGCCCTGAGTGTTCACTGGAAGGACAGATCGTGAAGCTGCGGCTCCAATACTCTGGCCACCTCATGAGAAGAGAAGACTCCCTGGAAAAGCCCCTGATGTTGGGAAGGATTGAGGGCACAAGGAGAAAGGGACGACAGAGGACGAGATGGTTGGACAGTGTGCTCGAAGCTACAAACATGAGCCTGACCAAACTGCGGGAGGCAGTGGAAGAAAGGAGTGCCTGGCGTGCTCTGGTCCATGGGGTCATGAAGAGTCGGACAAGACTAAACGACTAAACAACAACAACATGGACCAAACATCACACAAGACTTTATGTGTGAGGCAAGTAAGGGCAGGGCAGCAAAGGAACGACTAGGAGCTTAAAGTGGGCTTCCGATTCCTCATTTGTGGAAATAAGGCACACTCCTACTTTTATTTTTATTTTTTTAATATAATTTTATCAACATATAAAACACATACATATACATTTACACAGTACACATACATAACACACTACCTTATTTTCATAACATAAAACATACCTACATTACTCTATATAATACCTACCTATACTGTACATATCAACATACCTACACACCTACCCCACACGTGAACACCCGCCAAGTGACTTGACTTCCAGCCATTCTTGTTACACTACTTTATTTTTCCAACTGCCACATCTGTCTTTGTGTTGTTGCTCCTTAAATTGTCCTCAATCCTCAGCCTATAATCCCGTTTTGCCTGTCGAATACCCCTCTTCAAGTTTGCTCTTGCCACACTGTAAAGCTGCACCTCGCCTGACCTGAAAGCCCTGTTCCTTTCCCGCAACAGGCCCTGGACCTCTCTATTCATCCAGGGTTTCTGATTGGGATAAAACCGGATGGATTTGTTTACTGTGACAGTGTCTGTGCAGTGATTGATATAGCACAGAACTGCCGCCGTGTGCTCCTCCAGGTCTGAACGATCGAAAATATCCCAATTAGTTCTCTCAAAACAGTCCTGCAGCTGGTGAATAGCACCTTCAGGCCAGATTTTAACAGATTTTAATATTGTGGGAGCCCGTTTCCTGAGTGGGATATATGCTGTATAAGTCCATAGCAAGGTCAGATGGTGAACCTTAAAGGGCAGGTGGGTGGGAAACCTCAGCAGCTAAGCGGTCCAAAGAGGGTGATCCCGGGGCCACGCTTGCCTTAAATGAGGCAAGCCACGCCCCCGAGCTAGCCAATCGGCTGGCTCAGGGGATGGCACGGCCAGAGGATTCCCCTGATCGCGTAGGCTGGAAGCCAGCCCCGCACGCATGTTGGGGGTGTGAAGCCTGCAACACCACCTCCTCCCGAGGTCGGAAGTGGCTTTGTGCCAAGTTTGCATGTGGATAGCATTGGTGATGTCCACCATGAGCCATAAAATCCACATTTCAGAAATTCCTGACACCTGCAAAGTTGTTGAGCTTCTTTTAGGAAACCACAAAAATTCCCCCCGACGCCATTTTTACACCTGAATATCAGGACATGTCAGGAATTTCCCTGATGTATGGCAAGCCTAGGTTCACCTCCTTAGCTCGGACACATTGCAGGAAACAGATAAGGCATCTCTTTACCTTCTGGAAAACTTTAAGACTCTAACCATCCCCTTGATAGGCAAGAGGGCTGTGATCTCACAACTGTTCTACGATGTATTAGAAACTTTTACAAAGAAACACTTGGCACATGTGTGTATGCATAATAATGCAAACTCCCTGTGGTGGATTACCATGTCACTCTTCATTGGAACCCATGAAAATTGATACATGAAACCAGGCAATGAAACTGCAGGGAAGATGGGGGGAGTGTTCTAACTAAGAGGCCAAAAGGAGACGATGGTGAATGATCACAATCACACATTTCTTTAGTGGTAATAATATTAAAGGTGACTCTTGCGGCTTTGATGTACTTTGAAGAAGATTGCCTCCAAAGAACAATCGCAGATTTGTCCGCTTTCTTCTTCTGACCAAGTCACAGCTTTTGTCTAGAATTCAATCAACTTCCATTGCTTTTATTGCTCATGAAGAAGATTTGAAATAACCTTTCCTTGTCATCTGTTAGAAAAACAATGCCACTCTTCTTTACAGCCGAGTTTCTGCATTAGGAGCAGAGGAAGCTGCCTTATACCAAGTCAGACTGCTGGTGCATCAAGCTCAGTATTATTGACACTGACGAGCAACAACTTAATAGCTGAAGAGGGCTTTTGAAGGCTATATTCAGCTTTCTATGGATTTTTCCCCCAGGCAATACAAAGGCATAGGAACATTGGAAGTTGACTTATACCAAGTCAGACTATTGGCAGAGGCAGATTATGGAGAGGGCAGCTGGTTCAGTTGCACCAGGCACAAAGCCTCAACTGTGATGTAGAAGGGGAGGTGGGGAAGCACCAAATTTTGGCATTGTACAGAACGCCACTAAAATTTGAGACTCCAAGGTCCGCCACTGCCACTGGTCCATCTACCTCAGTATTGTCAACACTGACTTGCAGTGGCTCTCCAAAATTTAATGCAGGAGTCTTCCCCAGTCCTACCTGGGCAATGAACCTTGAGCATTTATCTGCAAAGGCTGTGCTTTACCATTGAGCTGTAGCCTGTTTAGCCAAACCTGTCAGCTCCTCAATGCCAAGACATCAAGTCTGTCGGAACAAAGGTTGATTACAGACAGAGTTTCTTTTTTTGATATATCGGGAAAAGGTCCTGGTGGAAATTACACTGCTGAATTATTGGGTTACAGTAAAGAAGGATATTTAATCAGAGATGATTTAAGTCTCTTGTGTAAGGAAATGACAAAGCCGCCCAGATAATATAATTCTTGTGTCAAACTCTGCAAGACAATAGCCCAATGAGAATTGCATTCCAATCCAAAGTTTGTAGTAACTTGCTATCCCTCTATGTCCCTTACTTGCCTGCAAAATGTGGGTATGGGTAGTATCCTTGCCTGGTAACAATGCACCAGTCCTTTTTCTCTAAAAAAAAATGCTTAGGGGTACTCATTTTCCAACTCATATTGAAATACTGCCCCTCAGTGAGGCCAAACTTAGATTCACAAAATTTTTAGGGGTATGCATACCCCTGCGTATCCCCAGGGAAAAAAGTGCTGACAATGCACCAGAAAGTTGGCATAGCAGATTGGCTAAAACATCCCGCATCCCAATCTCATTTTGCCCATTAATCTGTCCTCTAAAAGCTGGTGCTGTAGAAAACAAAAAGTTTCATATTTCCACTTACGTTGGGAGTGTCAGCCCATGGCAGCTTTTGGGGAGATAGTGTTCCTAGATATTAATTTACCGGTAATAACGAAACACGACTTGACTGCAATCCCTTCATTAGCATCACTGGGGATATGGAAGGGGCCAAATGAAGATAGTTTGGATAAGTAATGATTCTATGCTTTTTGTTAGCTGCCAGGATGGTTATCACAAGAAAATGGAAACATGCATGTTAGATACCTTGTCATCAGTTGATCTACTCTAAGTATAAAAGAACATGAGAAGATCCTGCTGGAACAAGTCAACAGTCCCATCTAGTCCAACATCCTGTTCTCACAGTGACCACCCAAATGCCAGCAAGAGACCAGCAAGACGGAATTGAGCAAAAGAGCACTCTCTTCTCCTGTGGTTTCCAGAAACTGATAATTAACATCACTGCCTCCATCACCATCATGGCTAATAGCCTTTGATAGCCCTCTCCTCCATAAATTTGTCTAATCCTCCTTTAAAGCCATCCAAGTTGGTGGTCATTCCATAGTTTATCTATGTACTGCGTAAAGAAGTACATTCTTTTATCCATCCTGAATCTTCAGATCATCGCCATCACCACCATCTGACTGGGTCACCCCAGCCACTCTAGGCAGCTCCCAACAAAACAAAAATAGTAAAAACACAATACATTATCAAACACTAAAAACTGCCCTGAACAGGGCTGCCTTCAGATGCCTTTTAAAAATCACATCGCTGCTCATTGGTTTGATATCTGCTGGGAGGGCATTCCACAGGGCAGGCATGACTACCGAAAAGCTTCATTGGGTGTCTGCAAGTTGTGAGCGAGGGAAAACAACTATCAACTGATGGTTGATAGTAGCTTTACTTGGGCATTTGCTCCACACAATTGCAATCATGGCAAATGGGCTGTGAAAATTGCATCCACCATCACAGCTCCACTGTCTTTCCTCCTTGCTGTCTGCATGAAGGGAGAAGAATGTCTGCTGAGGGGAGGCTGCTGTCAGTACATAGATTACCTATGATGTAGACCCTTGCACAGTTCCTGACTTTTGCTGTGGTGGTGGTGGTTGTTTTTAAAGAGAATCTTTGGCTCTTTTAGTTTTTATATCTCCTATTTTCATTGATGGATGGATGGATTGAATTTATATTCCCTGCTTCCTCCCAAAGGAGCTGATTGATGGCCACAAGGATGTCAGCTGATCAATACATTTTGTGCTGCTCCCCTTCATTATTGCACGAAAAAAGCCATAAAACTTGGGGATATAAAATGTTCTACTATACAGATGAGATACTTTGCGTGGACAGGCAGCGAACCCCCAAAACCCAGGTGACCCCCGGATGGAATAATACCCAACAATGTGTTATGGGATTAAAATTGGCCACAACTTTATTAAACTTTCAGATGGCTTAAGCACTGGGCATTTATCCCTCCCAGTCCCCAGCCAGGGATCTGGGGAACATCAGGGTTATCCAAAGTGTGTAGGGATTGGGCTGAGTCTGAAGAACGTCTGTTCAAGCAGAGAGCCCACCCCCATTTTTCTGCATCATAGGGGAGAGCACTGACAACCCATTGGCGTACGGCCAATGCCTTCCCTCAAAATACCCCTTTAACGGGGAACCCTGGGATCGCCACCGCAGGGTGGGGTCACTGCTTCACGCCCCCCCCCCCATTGATGGAAGATAGACTAAAGGATTCTGCCCAAGGTCTTAAAACCGCCAAAGTTGTGACGTTTTACTATGGGGAAGGCGAAACCTGCCAATGCAGGAAAATTCCTTCCTGGTCCCTCAACGGCAACCATCAAAGACCGCAGCAGTGCCCGCATAGCTGTAAAGAAGAAGGTTAAACTGCAAAAGAAGGCAGGGGGGCAGGGGGAGTTCTGGAGCCGACTGAGGACTAACAGGTAAGTTACACCCTCTATTGTGAGTGTGGGGCAGTCCTAACTCTATCTGGCCAACCCTCTTGGCAATACCCCCCCAGCCCCCAGCCAGGATTGGCTAATTGTCGAGGCTAGGCGGAAACCTCCAGGTATCCAGCTTGGGGGGGGGGAGCCAGCTACCTTGCTGGGAGTTTCATAGTCCCAGGGGGGCTGGGTGCGACCACACAAAAGCCCCCCCCCCCAGTTAATGTGGACAGCGGTCATTGGTTTTCAGCTAGCTACTACTAAAAGGACCTTTGACCACTTGCAAAGGAAGAGGAGTGCAGGGGGAGTGCACTGCCCCCAGCAGCGCAATCCCAGCTGGGTGCCATCGCGGCTGGCCCCACCACCCGCACTGGGCACCATGCCCCCAGGACGCGCACCAGCCACGCCCACGCCTGCTCTCTGCCCCCCCCCCGGTGCCGGAGCGTGAAGCTCCGCCACTGCCTTTGACATTTACTTTTCTCTGCATCACTTTCTGTTTTAAACTATATTCACCTCACAGTTTCCACACGAAGCTCTACTATACCAATTCAGACCACTGGTCCATTTAGCCCAGTTCATCCTGTTCTGACTGGCAGGGACTCAAGAAGGCTTCTTTCCGTGGCTTTGTGTATATATTAAACAGTATATTGGTACCCCGCAATCAAGCTGCCAAAGGAACGGCAATGATCGCTCAGTTCTAGTCTCTGCAAATGGCCTTGGAGGTAGGAACTGGTCCACTGTAAAACAGTTCCCCCAACACGCATTCTTTGAATTCACTCCAGAAGAATTCCATGGTCAATGGTCTCAAAAGCTGCTGAGAGCTCAAGGAGAATCAACACAGTTGCACTCTTTCTGTCACCCTCCCAATAAAGATCATCTGTCAGCGTGACCAAGTCTGGTTCAGACGAGTACAGCTGGGTAAGACCATATAAAAAGGGGTTCCTAGAGATTCAGTGGCTTCCATTTTGTGACCAAATCCAATTTGAGTGTTAACTTTAACATACAAAGCTTGTTTGGATGTAGGCTAGAGAGGGGCTGCTAGGAACTAGCATACTGTACAAAGGTAACATTTGTATCCATTGCTCTGCCCACTTTTGCCTCTGGCCCCACCCACCACTGGCACATGTAGAGCATTCCTTACATTTTTTTCTCCGCATTACATGCAGGGAGCTTTTTACAGAATATTCAGGAATATGTCACTGCTGCCAGCAGCGCTCAATGGAAGGGGGCAGAAATGGTAGCTATCATTCTGCCTAACATGTAGAATATGGAGGAATCAATGTCCCCTTTGACCCATTAATCACAGCAGCACTGTTGGCAACATCCCCAAGATTGGCAGTATGGAAGAGGGAAACTTTGGTTGGAAATGTTTAGGAAATATTTGTTCAGTATGTTCAGCCTCTAGCACAAGCAGTATACAGTCATACCTCGGGTTACAGCCGCTTCAAGTTGCGTTTTTTCGGGTTACGGACCACTGAAACCTGGAAGTACTCTGGAACGGGTTACTTCTGGGTTTCGGCAGTCGCGCATGCACAGAAGCGCTAAATCGCACTTTGCGCATAAGTGCTGAATCGCAACCCGTGTGCAACACTGCGGGTTGTGAACCTGCATCCCACACAGATCATGTTCGCAACCTGAGCTTCCTCTGTACAGTGGTACCTCCATTCAAGAACAGCCCTTTTACGAACTATTCAGTATACGACCTCCGCAAAACCGGAAGTAGTGTTCCGGTTAGCGAACTTTACCTCGGTCTATGAATAGAAGCCGAATGGTGGAAGGGCACCGGTGGTGGGAGGCCTCATTGGGAAAGCACGCCTCAGTTTAAGAACCACTTTGGTTTAATATCGGAGTTCCAGAACAGATTAAGTTCGTAAACCAAGGTACCACTGTATTTAGTAGGGCCCACCAGCAACCCAGCACCTATAGATATCTGAGCAGCATCAGAAGCCAAAAAGAAGAAGCATGCAGAACGGTCTCTCCTAGCACTGATGTTCTAAATGCCTGATTGATTGCTTTTTCTCTCTGTGTGGACTTCTTCTCATGCATTGGTAGCTCATTTCAGATTTATGCCGTTTCCTACCTGTCCACATCCATCTTGATTTAGTCATTTGAAAGGTTAGTGGCTGGAGAACAGCTCTGACAAAGCACAATGGCCCGGCTGCCCAGTAACAATACTTGTGGAATATAAAGTGTTGCATTGAGTTACAATGCATTTGTGCTTCTTTGAAAAGGGAGAAGGGGGATGAGGTCAGATAGAAAGATCATAATAACAAAGGTCAGGAACTACCCACATCCTCTCCCAGAAAAGGAAACTGGCAACTGCACCTTTGCATGAGCGTTAATTTAAACAACTGTGCATTTCAAAGGCCCACAGGGAGCAGAAGTAAATGTTACAATACAGTGGTACCTCGGGTTAAGTACCTAATTCCTTCAGAGGTCCGTTCTTAACCTGAAACTGTTCTTAACCTGAAGCACCATTTAGCTAATGGTGCCTTCCACTGCCACCGCGCCACCAGAGTACGATTTCTGTTCTCATTCTGAAGCAAAGTTCTTAATCCGAGGTAATATTTCTGGGTTAGAGGAGTCTGTAACCTGAAGCATATGTAACCTGAAGCGTATGTAACCCAAATTACCACTGTACTCACAAGGTTGTTGCTGAAAATGGCAGCCCTGTCTTGAGTATCCCCCTTCCATTTTGTGTGATCTCGTACAGTGTTAAACAATGGGGTGCCCTCCAGCCAACATGGCCATTGGTTGGGGATGATGGGAGCTTTGGTTCAACAACATCTGGAGGATGTCATGTTGACTACCTCTGATCAAGTACAATTTTATCCTGCATCCCAATGTTTCTTAAGCGTGCATTTCCCCCACCCAGCCCACCATACGTAATTGGTTGCCATTAGTGGTGGGGCAACAGCATGATGATGGCAAAGATATGAGATGTGTTATACTGTATGTTACAGAGATAGGTGGGGAGCTTATGGCAAGTTCACACATTCAAAGTACCAATATATGTCACTTCTGTGGACAAAGAGACCATGAAATCAAGACAGGCATGGTGGGTGTGATCCTGCTCCCTCCTCCTTATGTTGATTACTTCCAGTCTCAAACTGCATATTACTCAGCTCAGTTTGGAGGGCAAATATGCATGCCTGGCGAAGGTGATCACATCAGGAGCTGTAGAGTGGAATGGAAGAAAACTTTGGTCAATAAGCTCTCTGGCTCATGATGCAGTAAGCCTCAGAGCCAGTGTGGTGTAGTGGTTAAGAGCAGTAGTCTCGTAATCTGGTGAACTGGGTTCGATTCCCCGCTCCTCCACATGCAGCTGCTGGGTGACCTTGGGCTAGTCCCACTTCTTTGAAGTCTCTCAGCCCCACTCACCTCACAGGGTGTTTGTTGTGGGGGAGGAAGGAGAGCTAGCCGCTTTGAGACTCCTTCGGGTAGTGATAAAGTGGGATATCAAATCCAAACTCTTCTTCTTCTTCTTCTGTTTGCTTTAAGAGGAGGCTTTGCTGCACAGACTTGTTCACACAACCAAGTATGCCAAAGCTTGGAGAGAGATGGTTAGATCAAAGCAGACTGTGCTCCAGGAATCATGGACTTCAATCCTACAGAACAGCCTTCGCCAACCTGGTGCCCTCCAAAACTCACAGCAACCCCAACCAACATCGCCTGATTGGAATTGTAGCCTAAAACATCTGGACAGCACCTGGTTGGCAAAGACTACTGCAGAATATGCTTACAACTTGTGTGGTATAGAAGTAAAGGCAGGGGTCTCTTGCTGCATGAAATCATTTGTTGATGACTTTTCTCTCATGCACAAAAAAAGGAGTTGATTCCAGACATGAGCTGGATTTCATTGGCATATTTTGTAATATTTTCTGACAAAAGCATGTTCTTTATTTCCTTCAAAAAGAGGGAGACATAAACACTGTTTTCTTCCTTTGTGCTCTTTCCAAGTGGGTACTCTTCAGATGTGGCACACAGATAACATAATAAGATTCCCTCCTTTTTTACTCAAGGACAGCAGCATCTTTAAAGACAATACAATGCCTCAATCACCAGGATTGAAAAGAGCCTCCAGCCTATGTCAGAGAGTGATAGAGTGCGGGGGGGGGGGGACTTCAAAGGACATTGCACATGACTAGAAGGTGGACAACAAAGGGTTTAAAGCACTTGAGGCTGCAAAACTCCAGGTTCTGTTGCCAGGCTAGGTCATGAATCGGGTCTGACAATCTCCTGCTCTATGAGCCAGTGTCAAAAAACTACTGTCTCTTTCTGTGCTGGCTAGCTGCTCCCTGGAACAATGGCTTGCACATGCAGGAAATATTATTCAAATCAAGGGTGCTGACAAAGAATCACTGCCCATCCACCACAGAATCCTTGCAAATTGCAGAAGTTCCTGGGAAATATTCAAGAGCAAGTATTCAATTCACATGGGACACATGTGAATTGTCTGTGGGATCTCCTTATTGTCCTTGGTAAATTTATTTAGAAGCATTTAGGAACCGCTTAGTATTTTTTAAGAAATACTGTGTGTGATATATAAAAACAAACAAAATTATTTAAACAAAAACACAACCTAAACCAAATAAAGCAACATCATAAAAGTGTATACTGTAAAGTTAAATAAATCAGGGATTCAGTGGATTCAAACACATAAAACAGGGTCTGATTATATGGGTCAGGGAAAACCTGGGCAAAAAGACAAGTCCTGTCCAGGTACTGGCAAAGAGCATGATGGAGCAATGAGAGGACAGCTGGTCCAGCACCAAGAACAGCTTCATGTGAGCATCTTGTTCCAACAAAGTCTTTAAGGGCTAGGTAGCCTCTCCCACCTTCTGCCCCTTCAATTTGGAATGGAAGGTTTAAAGGGCCATACTTTTTAGATTGGAGCCTAATGTTCCTCCTCTGTTCTGAGACATGTCTTTCCAAGCACTTTGCTTACACCAGTAGGTAGACATGTTGGGATACTGCCGGGAAGACAGGGGCATCAGGCAGGCCCCCAGCTGGCTCCAGCCACCTACCGGCAGCCGGTCTCCCTTGGAACAGCATCAGTTAGCGACACGAGCCACAGATACGTTTAGAGACCCGTGCACACTCTATCATCAGAGTGTGTAAATCTTCACACAGCAGAAGAGGCGGACAGAGAGATGTGTAAGCATAATGTACAGCATTTTATTCAGCATAGTTCAGGAACAAAGAAAACCGTGTCTGCTTCCCTTCATGTCCAGCAAAACAGCAGTATGGCAAAAGCAACATACAACGGAAGTTCCCAGCAAGTGCTGGAAGTAAACAGGCATGTGACATACAATAGTCATGCCTGTTCCCTTTTAAGGAGGAACGGAACTATATCCTAACAAGACATAGGTTCCTGGCATCCAGTGGGGCATTTCTATGTGGAAGCAGATTTTCTGGGTATAGACTCCTGAGATCCTGACTCAGGGGTCTTATGCTCAAGAGGTCTTGATCAGCAGGACTCAGGCCTGACCGTGATGGCCAGGGACCCGGTTGTTCTCTGGTGCTGATGAATTGGACTCTCTTCTTTAAGTCAAAATTGGAAGCCAGGCTGAAGAGGTCCTGATATCTCCCTCCAGCCCACTCGTCTGATGGAGTTGGCAGGCTTCTCTATGCCAGAACCGAGGTTACTGCTCCAGGGAAGTGTCCTGGCATCCTGGAGCAGGTATACTCTACATGATATCCTCCATATAGAAGTCCCATCAGCCCCAGGCCAATGGTCAGTGATGCCTGGAGTTCCAAAACATCTGTAGGGCACCACATTGGCTAGTCTGCACTCCAGATCGCATCCAGTATTCCTCTGTAGCTTTACAAGTGAGTCAAGGGGTTTTCCAGGAAACATTGTCCACCAGTACTGATCACCTATGTAGAAACATAGAAAGCTGCCTTATACCCGAGCAATTTCTCCATCTATCCAATTACTGTCTGCACTGATTGTCAGCTGCTCTCCAGGGTCTCAGAAAAAGGTCTTTTGTATGTGGCGCTGCCTGGTCCTTTTAACTGGAGATGCTGAGAATTGAACCTGGGACCTTTTGCATGCAAAACATGGGCCCTACCAGCTACAATCCCTATTAATTTCTATAGCACCATCAATGTGCAGAATGTCTGTTTTCTCACCACTAATGCTGCATGCCACAATTTTGTCAATATTTATACAAGATTGCCCAAGAGATGTATAGCAACAAGTCTACTGTTGCTAGAGAGCCTTCAGTAATTAGTTGCCCAAAATACATTACCGAACTAAAGGGACTTAGCATAATATTGTTTTCTATTTACACCAAGTAGAGATTTAGTCATTCGCAGTAGCATGTATATTTACTATGACAAGCATCTGAGGGGCATGTAAGCCAATTTTTTTCCCTGTGTGTGTGAATGGCAGTTTGTTCCAGAGCACCCCCTACTAGCCTCTTTATGTAAAGCAATGTGTACACATAGACCACGATCCAATCACATTTAAGCTCCTTTAATTTCCTTCAGATCACTAGGTTAGAGTTAGGCAAACACAGCACCACCCTTAGTATGTTTACTCTGAAGCAATTCCCTCTAACCTCAGCAGTTTTTTTTCTTCTGGGTAACATTGCTCAGTATCATACTTTAGTAGTGTTTAACTTTGGCTGAACTGTGCATTTGAAAGCTATATATATATATATATATATATATATATATATATATATATATAGGCCTATAAGCGGCTGACAAAAAATATAAAATATACAGTGGCACCTCAGGTTACAAATGCTTCAGGTTACAAACACTTTGGGTTACAAACTCCGCTAACCCGGAAGTAGTACCTCAGGTTGAAAACTTTGCCCCAGGATGAGAACTGAAATCGCATGGCGGCAGCGGCAGCAGCAGGAGGCCCCATTAGCTAAAGTGGTACCTCGGGTTAAGAACGGTTTCAGGTTAAGAACGGACCTCCTGAACGAATTAAGTTCGTAACCTGAGGTACATTTAACAGAACTTGTATGCTGTTTAACTGCAAAAGCTTCTGAGCAGTTAACATGAAATATAATACACACACACACAAAAACCACACACAAACACACACACACCTACATAAAATTAAGGCTAAAAGCAAGTTATTAAAAACAGCAGTTAGAAAGAGCATAGCATATCAAAATTGGCATTCGAATTCAGCAACCTGGGAGGGCTACTTCTGAGCTTCAACAGGCATCTGGGGAGTGGCTGGTGAAACCCAGCCAGATGGGCAGGGTATAAATAATTTATCATCATCATCATCATCATCATCTCTGGTTGTCCAATGTGAGAAAGAGATGCCTGATCAGATGGTCTTTGGTCTCACCTAGCAAGGCTCTACTTCCAATTTCATATGAATAAGAATCTTCCACAAATTCATCACTGTCTTGAGATTATTTTGCTCTTCATATTCTGCTACTTACAATCTGCTGCCTTGATCAGATAACGTTAATGTAAAAAGCAACCATATAACACGCATGTTGTAGAAACACTCATTTTCTGAGAATGGTGGTTGTGGCAGAGGAGAGATCTTCACTTGAGAAACTTGGTAGTAAAAACTTTAAAATGCTGACAATAAGAACAACTTGCATTAAACTTACTGGCCATGATCTGTCACTGAGCGAAGTTACAAATAAACAACTAAAGCTTATGGTTCAAAAACACAAAGGTATTAAAACTCGTGTCCAATAATTACCTGAGTGTTTAGAAGGAGCAGCTCCTCCATTATCTTTCCCATCCCAAAAAGTCCACTTCAAAGGTCCGTAATGAATTGGAAGGGGGTGATTGCAGATAATCATAGCATTATCACAATCTGGGTCCAAAGAAAGCAATTATTTCCTGTGTGTGATTTTGAAGGATGCATCAAAGCATTCAGGTTTTAATTAAAAGTGAAATTAGACAATGATGGCTCACTCGGGGTCACGCCAGGTTCCATCTCTTCCTTTGCAGGCTGCTGTGGCTGGAGAATGAGAGACTTTGACAAAAACATGCTATATTGGGAAGTGTTGGATTCTGAGCCAGGCTAGCCAGGCAAGATTAGTAAATGCATTTTCCTTTAAACCTGAGGATCTAAAAATATCTTTTCAAGAGGAGCTATCCATGTGGTTCATACCATCTGAATTGATTCCATAATAAAATTTATTGGTCTTTCAGATGCAACAAGACTCCATTTTCATGCAACTAGACTAACATGACACTTAAAAAAAATGTATTTATTTAGTAAATTTATTTACCACCCTTCTTCATAAGATCTCAGGGCAGTTCACAGAATAAATAATAATAACTGTGGGGTGTGGGGAGTATTGTTTTTCTTTGTTAGTATGCTATGCATTTATGTGTTTTTATATTGTAAACTACCCTGTTATCCTTGGAGGAAGGGCAACATAGAAATTTAATAATGATGATGAAGACAAATGCCCTTCCGGAAATTAAGAGAGGACAAATATATCCATTTCAGTTTCTCTTATTTTTCACAACATTTTCACATCACAGTTTGCAATATTTCTTAAAACATTCTCATGAATAATAATAATAATTGTTGTTGTTGTTTCTTACTGACCCTTCACCATCAGGTCTCAGTGCAGTTTACTGTAAGGTTAAAATGTTGTTGTTGTTGTTTAGTTGTTTAGTCGTGTCCGACTCTTCGTGACCCCATGGACCAGAGCACGCCAGGCACCTCTTTCCTCCACTACCTCCCGCAGTTTGGTCAAACTCATGCTGGTAACCTCGAAAACACTATCCAACCATCTCGTCCTCTGTCGCCCCCTTCTCCTTGTGCCCTCCATCTTTCCCAGCATCAGTGTCTTCTCCAGGGAGTCTTCTCTTCTCATGAGGTGGCCAAAGTACTGGAGCCTCAGCTTCACGATCTGTCCTTCCAGTGAGCACTCAGGGCTGATTTCCTTAAGAATGGATGCGTTTGATCTTCTTGCAGTCCATGGGACTCTCAAGAGTCTTCTCCAGCACCATAATTCAAAAGCATCAATTCTTCGGCGATCAGCCTTCTTTATGGTCCAGCTCTCACTTCCATACATCACTACTGGGAAAACCATGGCTTTAACTATACGGACCTTTGTTGGCAAGGTGACGTCTCTACTTCTGCAAGGTTAAAATACAATATTACAAAAAGTTTAAAACAAATTGCAATAGGGTACAATTATATATAGTGTCAAGGTGAGAAGGTGCATCTCCTTTGAGTGGGGCCAGACTTTGGTAATATGACACCCTGAGTAAGGAAAAAAGTTGGTGTGCCCGCCCCCCCCCAAATATTTATTATTATGCAATAATTCATTTTGGTACAGTTTACCTAAATATAGGTGGTGGTGGTGGTTTGCACTCCTGGCCAATATCATCAACGAGGGCAGTTTCAGATAGCTATTTATAAATGAGCCACGGCTGTTATTGTTTTAAGGAAATAAATATGTGGCACGAATATATTATACAACATTATTTATTATGCTCGTAGAGAGAAAAGCAGGCTGACTTCATTAAAATGTTAAAAATTTTATCAGCCTTAAATAGTTAATCCATGAATGGTACAAACAGCTCTGTTAAAGACTTTCAATAGGTTACTTCCTGTTGTGAAATATCTGCAGAATCTTTTTTTGCATAGATGGACTCAATAATAATATATTTTTAAAAAAAAAACAGAAGGAAACTGAGAGGACTGGGTAACATTGTGATGTAATGGAGGGCAAAAGGGGCAGGAGGACATTAAACATGCACCCCTAATTTCAATACTTAGCTCTGGTAGTAATCAGCCTCTCTAAGGATTTAAAGGAAACCTACTCTGAACTATGTCTGACAACAATTAAAGCTGACAATATTTTGGCAACAAAACAGACATACAGAGCTATTTGTACTGGTATGCAAAGTTTGGCATTTGACATTTACTGATGTATCTCTCAGGGGCAAAACTAGGCTTTATATCACCAGGGTCAAATACCCAGTTTGGCATCCCACACACACGCATTTGTGTGTACAAATGCACACAAAGCCTCTGGAGGCTTCACCCGGGGCAAAACAACCTGACTAGCTTCCCCATCGCTAACAGCACTTTGTTAGCTGATAGGCTACTGAAATCTCCTTAATGTTTGCATTGGTTCTGAATATGTAGAGGCGGGGGGAACCTGTGGAGGCAAGAAAAAGGATAAAGGGTTCTATTCACCAAAGGTATTGCACTAGGGGGACAACTTCGATTCACACAACGAAAATGCCTCTCTAACTTTCCAACCTCACACACCCTCTGCACCCTCCCAAATCTGTTCTGGGGGTTCCTTAACTTTCCAGAGCAGATTTGGCGGGGGGATCGGTGTGAGGAAGGACAGCATGTTTTGTTGCAAGAGTGGAAGTTGCTCTGCCCCCACAAAGATTTTGTTGGATACGACCCAAAATACAGAACAGAAACTTTATCTTACAGACCACCTGCCTGGTGGGCCCCTGTGTCCTTTAATGTGAACCTGGACACAAGGAGACAGCTTTACACTTTGTACGTGTTGTTGTTTTGTCTTAAAGAGTGTCAACACACCTGTGCGTTAAGCTGGTTTACAAGGTGATTCTATACAGTACAATACTATACACTTGGCTTCTTTTATCATATAATTCTGGTCTACCATTTGTACTGAGTGCCCTCTGCTGAAATATAAGATGAAGTTTTTAATTATTTAGTGCCCAAAAGTGCAATCCTTACAAAACATATTAAAGTTGATGCTTAAAGGCTGGTTGTTATTTAAAAGATGAAAGTAGTGATCTGATGACATTTGCAGTTGTTGAAGCAGATTATTATTTTCAAATAACATCTACATTTTATAAGAATTGTTTCAGTGTCCCCCATCCTTATAAATCCATTTATACAAAGGTAACCTGTGTAGCATTTCTGTAACTTTAACATCCTTCTTCTAATACACTGGGGGTTCTCTTCCTACATTACTGGGGCTATGTACCAGCTTGTAAGCAGGGTGATTACACAGGTCATTGTGGGCCTGTGGTTGCTCTTTTTCTCCAGATAGATTACAATGAGGTAGCAAAGGACCATGCGGAGAGTCTGTGGTGTTCTATGAAGAGAGCTTTAATGTAGGCACATAGCAATTGAAAGATTGCCATGGTCATACAATTTCCTGGAATATTGATTAGTATTGGTTCCAGGTTCTAGGTATTGTAAGACAGAAAGATGGTATACAAATTAAAAATGATGATGATGATAGGTTCTAGGATGAAAAGCACCTTTGGCACACACATACAACTTTGCAGTGTTGCCAAGTTGTGTGGCATGTGCAGAATTGCAGTGTAACGGGCTCTGATGCTTCCACAAAATATCCAAAGTACCAAAATGAGCAATGTCTTTCCAAACTTCTGGGTAGCTCTGTGAATTGACACCCTTCATGTTACACTTGTCGGTGGTGAGCAGAGCTTCCCAAAGCTGAAGCTCATCAAAATGTCCTTGCTGTGAGATAAATTAGCCTCATTTAACTAACATGCTCAATTCTAATTAATGCACAAAGGGGTTAAGACCATAGAGTTAGCTGTCCTCCCAGGCTTAGCGAGATCACGCCCCCTCACTTTGGGAGGAAGGGTTACCAAACCCTTTGTTCTTTCTAATTCACCATGTGAGCTCTATCAGTTATACTGCCTGTCTTTTCTTGCTGCTGTGTGGGAAAGCACATGAATCTGACATTTGAAAAGTTCGTAAGTAAACCATTTTTTAACTTACCAAAGGTGTGGTCTCTTTCTATGCTAAGAGAAGCGGGTAACTTTCAAAGCAACTCAGAGGATATTTTAAAGGTCTAGCAGCCTTTAAAAGTCCATGCTTCGCTTTGTTTCATGTTTTGTGATGTTAAATCTCTGCTGGGGTCCTTCCACCAAATAGTACTTGCCCCAAACCTGGATCTAGGCATCTAGGGAATTCTCCTTTTATTATACCCAGTATTTTACTTTTACATAAATGAAACCAACACTTGTGACATGCCATGGCAGATGAGAGGCTGCCAACACTTGCCATTCTATCATCAAGAGCAATATCACTTGATACCTCAAGCTCTCAGCCACTGAGCTACAGTTTACACAAGCAAAGTTTCCCAAAGCCACACTTGGAGCACGCTATTCAATTGCACATCTCTGCAGCTAATAGCATGCATGTGTTTTACTTTTCAGAATCATCCACCACCCACAATTTAATCCTCACTGCCAGCTACTGATGTAAACCAGAAGCAGGCATTGGTCAACTCACTGGAGAATTCTTCTCTCAATACAGTCAGGTTCTGATGCTTCATAAGACAATGCATGATCAGGACAACATGGGGCATTTTTGCTGGTCCCAGGCACCCAGACCTTCATATCTAAATTGGTGCCTGAAAGTATAAGGGAAAATATGTAGTAATAAAGCAAAATGTGTAACCTCGCCCAACATCACTGCTAATCATGAAGCAAGTCTTTTGTGGCATCAGCCTTATCTTCTGATTTTCTGGATTTGCCGAGCATGGGCCAGCATGAGGTAGCCATTACTCTGATCTTATACTAGCAGGTTTTTTAATTAATAATAATAATAATAATAATAATAATAATAATAATAATAATAGAATGTGCACTCATTCCATCTATGTAACATAAAACAAACAGGCTGCCCTTTCTGTTTATTGCAATTATTAGCCAGACAATTAGCATGCTCTACAATGCAACATATAAAGTCCAGATGTGAACAGCTGCTTAAATAATTATGCTTGTATTCATCCATAGCTCCAAGCTAATAACAGTAACCCATAAAGCTTCCCATTTGCCCTACAATGAGAAATGCCATGCCTATAAAATCCAGGCTTCGTGTCAGATCTCCTGTGACCACATAATGTTGTGCTGGGAAAGGCACTGTGCAACATAGTGTGCGTCAGAATGGCAATTCAAGCTCCTACGTTCCTGTTGTCAGGATGGAATGAGCTGTGATGCTCAACATGCAGAAAATGAGAATCCTGTGTCAAGGTGTTCCTCTCGTCTTGTAATGCTTAAGTGTCATTTCTCCATGTTTCCTGCAAACCAGTGGCAGCCAATATGATATGGAGCAGAAGCAAGTCAGCATAGCATGTGACATATTATCTGTTTTAACCATTTATATCCCCTTCTCCATTCCAGATGGGCCCAAAGCTGCTTACAAGAATCGGACCAAACATCGACCCCAAAGAACCTGCACAGTAATAAAATCTCTGCAGTCAAAATGGCAGAGAATATCAAAGACCACCAGAGAGTTTTGTGGTACCTTTAACAAGTGCATTAAAGCATAAGCTTGCATGGAATTCAAACCCACTTCATCAGAAGCATGAAGTGAAACCTTAGTTGGCAGGTATTTTAAAAAAAGAGAAAGACCATTTATTTTGCTGGGGTTTGAGTATTATTATTGTTGCTATTGATCTCGTTTGATTTTTATCTTCTTCCTTTATTTGGGTTTGTGTGGACTGTTGTTCATGGTTTAATTTTTAATTTTATATCCTGCCTTGGTTTTGTGTTATGTTGAAGGGTGGGTTAAAATATTGTGAATAAGTGAAATAAATAGTGATTAGACAAGTTCTTCCATAAGACTCCTAGTCTTCTAAGTATAAGATTTGTTCCTGGAGTTCAATGAAAGCCCATTAATCATTCTACATCAATTATTTATTTCCCTCATTCATAAAAGCATGTATCCCCCAGAGAATGCTTGGTGAACATAAGGAATGTAACATGTAATAAATTAGATTTCTCCATTTTAAAGTTCTTATTGATTAAAATGGCGTACCTGATGAACCAGACAGCAGATTTCCGATGATGATGATGATTTTAAAAACTGTAGATGGCAAGTCCCACCTTCAAATAGGCTTTCCTCACTTTCTCCCATAAAGGAAGAAAGACTGCATTTTTTTTCAATATCCATGCATGCATGCATAAGCCAGAACAAAAGCACACCTCTTTCTTTAGAAACTTTGTTCTTATTTATATGATTATACATGCCATAGATTAATCAACTAAAACTGATACGCTTAATCAACTTAGAATTTTTTACTTGGGTAGCAATCCTAGCAAATATAGGTGCAAACATGTCCTGAATGCACAGATCCAGCTCTGGTTCCCTATACAGAGCACACCGCAATTTTCCTGAAGGACAAGAAATTGTTTATATTTATATCAATATATCGCTCGAGATTTGTTTGTTTTGAATGGCATCCTTCAGTCATCGTCCTGCGGTATCTGCACTACTGGACCAACCAAGTGAATCCCATTTACTGCACAATCAGAGGAAGGTGCCTTATATTGAGTCAGCACTGACTGGCAGGGACTCAATCCCCAGCCTGTCCAGGGAAGACTGGGAAAGGCCATGCATCCCGGACAGTCCCTGCCAGTCAGCGTTGGCAATGCTGAACTAGATGGACGGATGAGGAAGCTTCCTGAGCTCCTATGACTGTGCAGTAAATGGGAAATGAAAAATCCACCTAGCCTGAAATAGGCAGACCTAACTCCCACCGAAAATACAAAAGGGTTGCTCGATGGGAGCTAGCTATATATTCCTGCTACCTTATGCAGGGTGCCTGACTTGGTGCTAGGAGAGATAATTACAAAATAATGTCAATGGACTAGAACAATGTAGCCATATAATGGTCTCCTGCTGTTCCATAAATGTTGAAGTGCAGTTCATTTATCAAGAGTAAATGTCAAGGCAAAAAAGAAATGATTTTTAAATATATATGCAGTTTTAATCCTTCTGCCTCCAATTTGTCTCTATATCTCTCATACAGAAACCAAAAAGCTTGATTGTGTAATGTAATGGTTTTATCCAACTGATGCAGCAGAAATACTGTTTTCTGCATCGTATTCGTTTACCTCGTTGTGTACTTGTGGTCTAAACCACTGAGCCTCTTAGGCTTGCTGATCAGAAGGTTCAAATCCCCACAACGGGGTGAGCTCTCATTGCTCTGTCCCAGCTCCTGCCAACCTAGCAGTTCGAAAGCACGCCAGTGCAAGTAGATAAATAGGTACCACTGTGGCGGGAAGGTAAATAGCGTTTCCATGCACTCTGGTTTCCGTCACAGTGTTCTGTTGCACCAGAAGCAGTTTAGTCATGCTGGCCACGTGGCCCAGAAAGCTGTCTGTGGACAAACGCTGGCTCCCTCGGCCTGAAAGTGAGATGAGTGCCACAACCCCATAGTCACCTTCGACTGGACTTAACCATCAAGGGGTTCTTTACCTTACCCTCCCTTGCTTCAAGAGCTCAAGGTAGGTTACAGTGCTGCACAAATATAAAATAATGCACAAACGTTCCAGTTCTGTGACTGAAAGATTCACAGCCAAAATTAGAGTTAACGCCAGGGATTTTTTTTTTGTTTTTTGTTTTAAGCAGAGCAGACATGAGGAAGGGCCATGATTAATAATTAAGAACATAAGAAGAGCCAGTTGGGTCAGGCCAGTGGTCCATTTGATCCAGCATCCTGGTCTCACAGATGCCCAAGGGAAGCCTGAAAGATCTTTCTTTAATAGCTTACCAGTGACCTGTGGGTTTCAGTTTTTTATGTGCTTCTGTTGTATATGTAACTGTTGTCAGCGCTCTGGTATTTTAATGAAATGGTGGAAGGTAAGCCATCCTGCAAATAAATAAACAATCATTTATAAAGGACAAAATGATGGATACGGCACCTACACTTCCCACACTTAAGCAGTTCGTGATTTATTTTTAATCTGTGAATCAACAATTTGGTAGTCAACTGCAGTGATTAATTCGGGCAGCCTAGCCAACCAAATTAACTTGATGCGAGCAAATTAAAATTAACCCATGGAAAACTTTTTACAGGAGGGCAGGGGTGAAAAAGGCAATCAGTTAGAACCCCAAAATGTATACTTACCTTACCCTCCAAAGGAAACCAGCTAACCACACACTGTTATAAAGCAGCCGAGGAGGGTGAGGCATTGTCTCTGTTGAAGGATTCCATGGGAAGAGCCAAGTTAAAAGAAGCACGTCCACTCCCCTTCCTCATTGGATGGCTGTGTGGAGCCTTGCAGCATCACAATATCCCACCCTTGTGCTTTTATTTTATTTTATTTATTTTATTTTATTTATTTTATTTTTAAAGAGGGCAGACACAAATTTGTCCCAACCTGCATGCAGCAAGTATGACAACAATACATTAAACGCTGTCAAGTAAAATGTATGTATGCATGTGTAAGTCAACTTTCAGTTCAGTATAGCCTCTTGGGCTTGCCGATTGGAAGGTCAGCAGTTTGAATCCTCACAACCGAGTGAGCTCCTGTTGTCCTGTCCCAGCTTCTGCGAACCATAGCAGTTCGAAACACACCAGTGCAAGTAGATAAATAGGTACTGCTGCGACGGGAAGGTAAACGGCGTTTCCATGCGCTCCGGCTTTCATCATGGTGTCCTGTTGCACCAGAAGTGGTTTAGTCATGCTGGCCACATGACCCGGAAAGCTGTCTGAGGACAAATGTCAGCTCCCTCAGCCAGTAAAACGATATGAGCGCCACACCCCATAGTCGCCTTTGACTGGCCTTAACCATCCAGGGGTCCTTTACCTTTTTTTACAATAAAATGCAATGCAACAATGCAACAAAGCATCGTATCGAATCAATGCAAACCACCAGCGCATCAGCCAAGTACCAGTAAAATCCACAAATCCACAAAACCCAGCAAGTCATTACAAAAACAACTGCCCAGTTATAAAAGATGCAGGAATCCTTGACCATTTATTTTTAAGTCTTCACTAGGTACCATCAAAAAGACATCATGGCTGGCAGTGGTGGCTTGTGCCTATTGGGACTGGCAGTTGACCCTGCCAATGACAGGCAGAGCCAACTAGTGCTAGCTTTGTACCCCTCCTCCTCCATGCCAAGGTCTACAAGGGGAACCGTGAGACCAAGGAGGAGGAAGTTGAGTGTCAGAGCCACCTCCAGGGCAAGTAGGAAGGTAGGCAGGTGGGGAGGATGGATGAGGGCAGATTGAAGTTGATGGGCAGAGCTCCTTTGCTCTTAAGGACCAACCTCCACTGAAGGCTGGTACCAGACAAACTTCTCTGTGAAGGGGGTCCCACAACCAAGGATGTTTCTCTCTCTTTCATTCCCACCTTCCTTTTCGTTGAATTTTTGAAGCCCATGCTTTCTTCCTTTACATTCTAGTGAAGGATTGCACCAACAAGGTATTTGTCTTTGTTTGTTTATTATGTGAAAGCATGTCGAATCACAAGTGTTTCCACTATGAAACAATATATTTCAGAGCACCTCTCGTAATACAAATCTCCCTTCACTCTTCACCTGAGACTTTCCTCCAGGAGCCCCATCTGAGGCAAGTTCAGAGGACTGCAACAAAGGAAAGGACCTTTTCAGTTGTGACTTTCTGTTTGTCAAATGCTTTTCCCCAGTGAGGTCCACCTGGTGCCATCAGTAACATCATTTTGGTGCCAGGTAACAACTTATGCCTTCTCCCTGGCATCTGACGCATTAGGATGATTTTGCTCTCTGTTGATAGCACGTTTCTGCTGCCGGAGTTTTTGCTGCTGCTTTACTGAGTCTGTTTTACGTATGGCTTTTATTGTACAGCTTTTATCGTAATGTATTCTTTTCTGTTTGCCTTGCTCTGTGCTTTTAAGATTTTGTATGTCTCTGGGACACTCCTTATGTGTCAAGTGACTAATAAAATGAAATTATAATGATAATAAATGAGGCAACAGAGGGAGGGGGCAGGGAAGGCAAAGTGAAGAAGGAAAGAGGCAACGTGCATAGCGTGTTGCATTCTATGTGAAGGAACACCTAAAAATGACTTGTGCTGGATGTGCCTGAAGCAATTTACACCATCCTCTCCACCTCCCTTCACTCCTGCTACTCAAGGCAAGAAAACCTCTCAGGAGTGCAAGATAAGGAGTCCAAATGCTAACTAGCTGGCTGAACTTCTCACTGCTCAGCAAAGGGGCCCTGGGGCCGGGGGTGGGAGGTGGGAGGTGGAGTGAGAATCAATTTAAACTTCAAACCTAAATTATTTTGGCACTGTTAGTATCCTGCCATTGCAAACAAAAATGAAAATGGTTGTTCTTGTTGTTGTGTTTAATTCCTTTTTGCCTTCTAGATTGTTTTTTAAAACCTGCAGGTAGCCCTGATTCTGGGGATCAGATCTAATTCCAACCCCTACAGTTCATATGTGCAAAATAGTTCAGACCGCATGGAGCCACACAGCTAACAGAAACACAGGCGCCGGGTTACCCTGAACATGGGGAGGGGCACATGTGTGTGATGCCATGCAGCAGGAGGAGGTCCAACAGGGCCGTCACAGCTGTGGGAAGGCCTGACAGGGCCTGCTGTGGCTGCAGGTAGGCCCTGCAAGCGTTGCTGCGGCCACAGGCCACAAAATACTGAGGGGGCCCAGCCCTCTCCTTGAAAATTAGGGGCCTTCAACCACTCAGCCACCCCTGGAAAGCACCCCTGCAAGACAATGATGATGATGATGATTTACTAAGGTTGCAGGACGTGTTACAACAATTAAAACACAATGTTAGAAGCAGTGCAGAGCAAATTACAATCACAGAAATAAGATTAGACTCATGAGTTGTTGTTGCTGCTGCCGCCACCATTAATTGCTATTTAGTGGTTTGTTGTAAGTTGTTGCAGTGTTGTTTATAAGGAATGTGTTATTTTATATACTCTTTTTCTCTTATTTGATTTCTGTTGTGCAAAGGGCAACACCCAAGCCCATCTAAATAAATAAAGCCAACACATTCCCTCCTCCCAAGTCTCTGTCCCCATTTAGCAACAGAATCAGATCCTGGCAGGTAACTATATAGGTAAGGTACCTAGCAGGGAAGGTGCAGAGAGAGAATTCTGCTCCATGGGATCTGAACTGTGAGTGAGGTGGTATGAGAGCAAGAATGAAGGAATTGTGGACTGAATTGCAGGATTATTGTAAGCAACTATTGTTCAGTCTTTCTATGCTGTCTGCAATATAGGGTAACACCCAATACTTGGATTTTCAAACTTGCTACATATACACTGGTTTGTAATTCCCCATGCATGATCGGCTGGTGTAGGTTGACTGTATCTGCGGGAAGGCAAAAAATTTAAAACAAACGCTTGTTTAGCAATCTTTTTCAATGGGCTCCTTAATTCCTGAGGCAAGGCTGGGTTTATATATGTCCAGACTTGGAAATATTCACGATCTGCATTTGTGAAGGTCACATTTACATGATGAAAGCTCTACCCTTGGGGATTTATGTGAGTTTTTAGAACTTGGAAATTCCCAGGCAAGTTAATTACTTGAGTCAGACTCTGTGAATTCTATGCCCATATAAAAAAGAAAAAAAAGTTTGTCAATTTCAGTAATCTACAATCTCTGCCAACTGTTCATCATCATAGCAACTTTCTTTTTGAATGCCTACTCTGAGGAACACAAGCAAAATAGCCTGCTAGCATTTCTGAGTGCAAATTACAAATTGAAAACCATTTTCAGGGGTAAGGGAGCTTGCCTCTGAATACATTCACATATTGCAAACTAGATAAATTTGCATTGGAAGCCTGATTAGAAAGGAAAAAAGAAGGCATTGGAATCCTTGCTTATTCCAATACAAGCCACGCAGTAGGTCACGCATCAATATTCCAGAAGAGAAAGCTAACAAATGACTTTCCATGTGATACCCGCCCCTCCGCCGCCGCCGTACCTAGCTGGGCATTATGTCAGAGACCAGGCATCAGATTTCTCTTCATCAGGTAAAGGAGGCAAGAGGCCAAAGGACGAGCCCCAGAAACACTGCTAACCAATGAACCTGTGGGATCAGTGCCCCTCCCCATTCAAGGATGTGGCACTAACATCTTCAGACTCAGAGGATTCCCCTGTAAAGACAACAGTCCAGGAGCACCTGAGGCTCCCCTGCTCCATTGCAGCAGGAGATTAATGAAGAAAGTTGGACCTTCTTCATCAAGCAGAAGCTTGCCGCATGGGTGGTGCAAACCATCAGGTTCCACCTGCAGCTGCTGCTATATAAGGGCTCGGTTTCACCTTGGTCCTTGCCGGAGCAACTTCAGAGCTTTTTTTCATGAGATCCTCATCTTGCCTTTCCCCCAGCTGTGCCTCTTCTTGCTGCAGAGCACAACACCTTTCTGCTTTGGCATCAATATTTGGGCTGAACCAAAATGGTGCTCCCTTCACCGCCCCATTTATAGCATGCAAATGGGTGGGAATAATCATAATGATAGTCATTTTATAATTTGTATGCCGTCCATCAAACGTCAAACATTTAGTGAAGTGGAGGGCAGAAATGGTAAAAGAGCTCACCTTGGTGGCTACCAACCATTAGCTGCCATTGATGATGAGCCAACCAAGAGCATGGCTGCTGGACCAGAAGCCTGTGGAAACTGAGCCAGGAAGCTTATGGACAACTTCCCCCAAGCCTGTGCCACCTGGTAAGTCAAGTACTTCCTGCTTCACCATGCCTACCCAATGTCATAGGGACCATGTCAAGTCAACAGAACAGAATACAAGACTTGCCTTTGGGCATAGCTGTCAAGCGTCCCTTATTTGAAGGGACAGTCTCTTATTCCAGCGCCATGTCCCACTGCTGTCCCTTAAATGATGTCCCTTAAATTTCAAAGGAAGCAGCTCCTCTCCCTCCCTCCCTACCGGCCAGGGAGGAGGGAGGCTCCAACTGTGTTGCTTGGCTGTGTTGCTCACCCAATAAGAAGTCTAAGAATGACTGGGGGGTGGAGCTTGCATGCCTTGTGCTGATCAAATCGGCTGCATTGCCTGGGGACTCACCTTTGCTCAGCGCTTCCCAGCGGAGAGGTGATGGTGGTTTTCCTTGAGGCTTCGTTTGGCTACTGGCTGGGCTTTCTGCCTTTGGCTCAGAGGGGCTCAGAAGTTGAACCTACCTGTGCTGAGTGCTCGGATCGGGATCGGATAGATACATCATCGACAGCCCACTCACCCTTGCCGGCAAAAAGGTCTGTCTGGAGCGGAGGCACATGGTGAGGGGAAAGGAAAGGAGATCTCGGGGGGGGGCTTTTGAATTTGTTTTGGAGGCTCCTTCGATTGACTTATGAGGGAAAAGAAAGGAGCTGGTTGACTAAAATGGTGGGTGACTGGCGATCTCGTGGCGAGGGGGGGAGTCTGTGTGTGTGTGGCTAGTTAATGCAAGCTGAGGGGTTTTTTGAATGCTGGGTGCCATTTTGTTGCACACGCTGCTGCAAACTTTGCAGTGCAAAGCCAGGCCGGGGAGCCATCTTAAGTTGAGGCTGCATAGGCCTTGTGGTGCATGTGATTCAGATTCTATTCAGTTGAACCTCTGGCTACAAAGTTGGTTGGACAGTGTTCTCGAAGCTACCAGCATGAGTTTGACCAGAATTCAGGAGGACAGGAAGACTGTAGTACCTGGAACAGGTGAGGCTGCAGGTCCCTTATTTTGGCTACTGATCCCTTATTTTCAAATCTGTAAGTTGACAGCTATGCCTTTGGGGGGCAAAGCCTAGTCCTTTAAGGATTAAACAAGGGGATTGGAGTTTGGTAGGATTACCAGGCATGGCCAAACTTGGCCCTCCACCTGTTTTGGGACTACAATTCCCATCATCCCTGACCACTGGTCCTGTTAGCTAGGGATGATGGGAGTTGTAGTCCCAAAACAGTTGGAGGGCCAAGCTTGGCCATGCCTGGATTAGACTGACTAAAGGGACACACCAGGCTTCAGTTCTCCACTTACAGCTGTCCATGGCCCTGTCTTGCCTCATGATGGACTGGAACACTAGCTGGCAGCTACTGTTTTGGCCCCAAAAGCCATCTGGTGATGCTGCTGCATGATGATGTAGCAATATTCCCAGAAGGCTTTGTAAGAGGAGGAAGAGGAGAGCAGCCCCCCAGAAAAGCAGTCCTTGCTGCCCCTTAACCGCACCCCATTTCAAGCATTAATCTAGATTAGCATTTGCTCTTATTTATTTGTCTTGATTTTCTTCCTGGCAAATAGCAAAGAGACTTCACATTACCTTCTGATCACATCACAGTAGCAACATGTGCTTCCACACACACACAAAAACACCTTTAATTTTGTCTAATTTGGTCATTTTGCCCATCTGTCATTTGTAAAATTGGAGGTGATTTCTGGATTTTAATTTGTGGCCATGTGAGCCTGCTGCTTGGTTACTAACTTCATTGAGAATAGGTGGATGAGATCTTATTTTAGGTATGCTACTCCTATTATCCTCAATAATGCTGTACTGCGCTGCTAAAATTGCTAGACAAGTACAACAATTAGATATCATTCTCCAGCTTGCAGTTTAAAGCTAGAAACAGGAGATGTTGGAGAGGAGAGACAAGGAAGAAAACAAAGGAAGATGCCTTGTGCACTGCCAAATATTGGTTCAATATTGTCCACAATGACTGACAGTGGCTTACTAGAGTTTCAGGTGGGACAATCTCAGCCCTATCTGCAACCACTAAGATGCTCAACCACTGAGAACATAAGGACATACACCACTGTCATGTGCAGTATTTCTCTGAATGTCAGTTCTAACGGGGACAGTGCTGTTGCGCTGTCCAAAAGGATAGTACAGAGCTACAAAAGATGCAGAAAGGGGGTGACCAAATGACCAGGAGCACCTTCTAATGAAAGACAAATGATTGGGGCATCTTGGGTGCCTTCCAACCTATGTTTATGCAGAGTAGACACATTAATTTTCATGAATCTACTCTGTGTAAAACTTAGTTGATTACCACCCATTGTTTTTAATTGTTGTGATTGGTCAAATTCATCTTATTAATTTTCTCAACTGTGTTTTAGTTTAATTATTTTCCTTGGGGATTGTTGCTATTACAAGCGGGGGTGTAAATCCAATTATAAATATTGTGCTATAAATATCATTTATGGGCTAGGCACAATTAATCTGTATGCCAGAGATGGGGAAACGGTGGCTTTCTGGATATTGTTGGACTACAACTTCCACTATCCTTGACACTCACCGTGCTGTCTGGGGCTGATGGGAAGTCCAACAAGGCCTTGGGGTGAGTCACTGGCTCCCCATCCCTGCCCTATCCAGTCTTGCTTAAGAAAAGAAGAAATGCCTCACTAGAACAGACCAATACCCATCTTGTTCAATACTTTTTGCAGTAATTTAAGCATCCAGAAGATGTGAGGTGATCCTCCAGTGACCTACTGATGTCCCATTTCCCCACCTACAGAACTGTCAGGATTTATCACCACCAGCTGTGAAGTGATTGTGTGATCTAGAATGCACCTATTACCACCCATCTGTGATCACACATTGCAAGGAAAGGTTAGTAGTGGTAGGAAAACTTTCTTTCCAGGAATTCTGTCCTCCATTGGCTGACCTACCCATTGAGGGGCCCCTGAGTTCCCCAAAAGTCTAGTGCAGGCTTCCTCAACCTCGGCCCTCCAGATGTTTTGAGACTACAATTCCCATCATCCCTGACCACTGGTCCTGCTAGCTAGGGATCATGGGAGTTGTCACCCAAAAAAATCTGGAGGGCCAAGGTTGAGGAAGCCTGGTTTAGTGTAGCAGTTAGAGTGTTGGGCGAGGATTCAAATCCACCCTCGTCTATGAAGTTCACTGTCTGAGTTTGGACCAACCACATTTCATCCTAACCTTGGAACAACCACTACATCTCATCCTAACCTATGTCACCTTGGAACAACCACTACATCTCATCCTAACCTATGTCACCTTGGAACAACCACTACATCTCATCCTATGTGAGGATAAAATGGGGAGGGAAGTGTCAGTCTACACCACCTGGTGCTGCTTAGAGGAAAGGTGGAATCTGGATGCAATACAATTAATAAAATCCAATGGAGCAATGTACAGTATAACGATGGAACTGGTGCACTTTTACATTTAGCTGAAAGTTAAACCACACACTTCTTTGACCTGACTCGGGGAAAGCCAATGTGATACCTCCAATTTGATACCCATCCACTATCACTGACTGAGACTGATGGGAGCTATAGTCCAAAGCATATGGAGGGCACCACGTTGCCTATGCCTGACATAACTTATTCTACTAGGGGTCTTCCACTTAGCAAATGGTTCCAATAGCTTGCAGAAGCAGAGCATTCTGAAGAAGTTGGAGATGGTGGAGAACAGAAGGTGGATATTATTTTCTAGGAAAGCATACACAAAATGGAAAATGTAGCATTTCACAAAACAATGGGATTGCAGAGGAGCTGATGGATCCTTGGGAAAAGGCCGAATCTCTGTGACAGAGCGCTTGCTTGGCATGCTGTCCATCTTCAGGCAAGGTTGAGAAAGACACCTCCCTAAAACCCAGGAGAGATGCTGCTAATCAAAGCAACTACTGAGCTAGATGGACCAATGATCTGACTCAGTATAAAACAGCTTTCCTTCCGAATCTAATCCAAGCCATCACACAGTGATACAGAAAACATATAATTCACATGCAAAAAAAAAAATTAAGCCCAGGTTTAGTCCCTGACACCTCCTGTTAAATGATCTCAGATAGCAGGACACACACAGGAAAAGAGAGGGAGACCACTGCATATTTATTTATTAAGATATTTATATACCACCTGTTATGCTAACATTTCAAGCCAATGTACAGCAGTATCATAATATACAGTACAAAAATATACAACTACAATTCAGAATTAAGTCCAATCAAGGAATCATTGAGAATTCTTAAAAGTCTTCAAAAGTTAGCATCCACAGCCAGCAAAGGGCATGGTGAGAAGGAATGTTTGCAGCTTGTACCAACCCAGTACTTGCTTGCTTGCTTTCCAGAGCATGGTTCCCACCACAGGCCCTCTTTCTTGCTGTTTCCAGAAAGACATCTGCTGGCTGTAGGCCAATCAGCTGATCTCAGTGATCTGGCAGGTGTGTCTGGGAGAAGGATCTCTCTCAGGTAACTTGGTCCCTAAAGTGTCTTGGGCCTGGCAATCCGATGAACTGATTCACCATAAGGCAACCTCTCTGCTCTATTTTTGGTAGCATGGGATGCAAAGCTTCAAGAAGACTTTCAGGTTTCTCAGCAATTTTAGGACACTTCCACCCCAACACTTAAACCATCCTCTCTTCAGCATGGGTGCAAAATTACTAGTCAGTAAAAGAAATTGACAGTTGATCCCAGTGGTGTGCCATTATGTGTAAGAATCCCCTAAGGCTGTTTCATGATTCACTCAGTGAATTGTTCTACACTGCTCTGTGTCATTTTAAACACAGGGATGGTCTGTGGAATTAACAGCAGTGGACACAGTTCAGGTTCATTCAAAACGATTAGGAGTTTTGACATTTCATTCAGTGTGGGATGAAATGGTAGCCAACTCTGCATTAGACTGAAGGACCATTACAACACAATTAGCTAAACATTTAATTCCACATATGAAGCAAAAGTTGTTCTTGGAGAGAGAGAGAGAGAGAGAGAGAGAGAGAGAGAGAGAGAGAGAATGAATCCATGTGGGGGATTTGCACCAAATTTTAACCTTCCTTGTTTTTTAAAGATCCTATAATACATCAGTGGCGGAGAAAAATAGATTCAGAACATGTTGCAAATAGTTTAAGTGGATGAGCTCTGACATTCAGAATAGGTGAAGGGATGGCACCTGACTAGTTATGTCTCAAAAGATGTACTTTTCACTTTAGATTGCTGCCTGCCCTCAACCTTCAAGATTGGAATAGATTACGAACAGTAAAATAGCTGCCCAAAGAAAACGAGAAGAAAAATGATTTCCCATTAAAGTATAAAATTCCACATCAGATTTAAGAAGAGTTTTATTAAGTTGTGCCTTATATGGAGAGAAGGAACAAAAGGGATTTTGATTTTTAACAAAATCCTCTCTCATAATTCCAAAACATGGGGTCAACCAATGAAACTGATGAGTAAGAGATTCAGGACAAGAAGAAGAAAATACATCTATATGCAACGCTGACGTTTCTGCACCAAGAGATCGTGATGGACACTAGCCAATGGTTTGTCCACACTTCCACTTGCCCCATGCCTAGAAAGCATGGGTCCAAGGTGTTTTGCCTGTACCCTGCCGCTTTCCCCCAGAAAACCCACTCTTTAGCACTAAATCAGAACAAACAGCAATCCATGGAAAACAGAATTACTGTTTGTTCTGATTCAGCGCTAAAGAGTAGTGCTAAAGTGGCAGGGCAAACGAAGATGTGGTTTAGTTCTTAGATGTCCTTAAAAGAGAATTTGTGGAGGCTAAAAGGGTTCACAGAGACTATGTCTATCCTACATATGAACAGCACACTTATTCTCTGAGAGTGGATCCTTATGTAGCCAAAAAAAGGCTTGAAGGAACCCCAACTTCTGTAGAAGTTACCCCCCCAAAAAAATACTTTCCCTAAAAAAATAATCCTAACGGAGGAAAACCAGAAGGTGGGATGGAGTTTTCTGGAAAAGGCTTGGCTGGAACTCTGACTTAGAGAACTCCTTGACATTTTGTTGCAGCCCCCACTAGCTGTGGCTTTTAGGCATGGTGGCGACACGAAACATCCATGTTCAATATGCCTCTGAATGTCAGATACTAAGAGGAAAGAACGTCAAAGTCATGTCCTCTGTCCTTTCCACTGTCTTTTCATGTGAAGAGCTTACCTGTGGTCAAAAGACACTTAAGACTTCATATAGCCCAGGGTGGAACCCTAGTGTTCAAAAGCTTGGAGCTCTATGAAAGTGCTGCTTGACTAGGAAAAACACAAGAATTGCCATGCTGGACTACCCAAGATCCCCATAGTCCATCATTTATTTCCCAATGGCCTCCAAATAGATGCCTGTGATTAGTCATGCAGATCATGACCTTGCATTATGATTTATCCCCAGTACCCAAGATTCATATCCACACTGCCATTGAGATTCTATGCAGCCCTCATGGCTGAGGGACCCAACCTCTGTGATGTTGTCCAATTGTTTTTTGTTTTGTTATGTTATGCTCAATATCCTGAGTTAATGTTACACGGTCTGAAGAAGTCCTTTCTTTTGTCCATCATGAGCCTACTAGATCCATGCTAAGGAGTCTGCCTGAGCATGCAAACTCTGTTCCTGATGCACTCAGTCCCTACCTTCTGTGTTGAGCAAGTAATGGTTGTAGCGATGAATATTCAAATGCATGTAAGTAGAAGCTTCCTGCAACACAGGGAAGGTCAAAGACTGCAGGGGGGGGAGGTGTCAATGCATATCAGGATCTTGGGGTGGGGTTTGTGTGAGTGTCCCTGCCCTCATCCATACTGTGAGAATCCACAAGTTCAGGCAAATCCAAATAATGGAACAGCCTCAATGGGTATCCTTTGCGTTCCAGTGATATGCTAGAGGATTGGAAAAATTCATAGCTGTATCCTGTGTCAGTGCTCCCAACATGGTGTGATTTGTCTGGTGACTTCCACAACTCCCATCATCCCTGAACATTGGCTGGAACTGATGGAAGGTGTAGGCAAAAACCTCCAGAAGGGCACCAAACTGGGGACAACTGTCCTACATGGAAACTTTTCAAGCTCTTCTGACAACATGCCTATAAAATTCAGGAACACACAAGCATAGCTGTCAACGTTTCCCTTTTCTTGCGAGGAATCCTATTCGGAATAAGGGAAACGTTGACAGCTATGCACACAAGCAATTGTTCTGTGATTCAGTACATAACTTACGTATATGTTTGAAACTCTCTACATTGTTCCATTTTACTATTACTATTTTCTTATATTACAAAACAAAAAGGACAACATTAAAGCAACAATGCACCTGCCACCCTTTCTGAAGATGTGAGGTCAGATTACACTGGGGTTTAGATCCCTTAAATTGTTGTATTCCGGTTGTGTGAAGGAAGGAAGGAAGGAAGGAAGGAAGGAAGGAAGGAAGGGGATACAGCAGGAAAAAGAAGGGGGAAAGGAAAAGGATAACAGCACCTGTTGGATTTCCACCTAGTGCAGAGTTCTTAAATGCACAGGCACCATCTCACTCTTACTCTCTTCACATGCGCGCAATCCCCAGATGGAGCTGGGCCTCAGCCCTGCACTCCTGTTGCGAAGTTGCAAAGCGAGGCACCCGAGAGCCTGTGCCACCTAGAGGGTGGACAGACTCCCCTGCTCCTCTTTGCAGGGAACATCAAGGGACTTGCCTGCACACAAGCGCCCAGCCCGGCCCCCGCCCGGCCCTCTGCGGCTCCTCCCTCTCTCTCCCCATCCCCGAAACTCAAGCGAGAAAGCGCAGAAGCCTCCTCGCGGCGCCTGCCCGCCCGGACCCCACCGTCCAGTCCGAGAGCTCGGCGACCCTCGCCTGCACCTCCTCTCCCATTCACCCGCGCTGCGCTGCCATTGGTCCAAATTCCTACCGATCCTCACAAGGCACAAAAAGGCGTTGCTCAATGTGCTTCTTCTTCTGTTGCTTTATATATTTAACAAACCTTCCCCCCTCCCCTCCACCACCCCAATTATCCATCCTTGTTCTCCTGATGGTGACTCTTCGCTCACTTGCAACGTGTCCTTTAGACTGTTCTCTCCTCTCCAGCGTACACGCGTCTCTCCCGCGATCCCTCCTCCCTTCTCTTTGCGCTGATGCCTTGAGAGCTGGTACCTTATTTCCCTCTTCCTTCTCTCTCTCTCTCTCCTCTTTTTGGATGCCTCGCAACAATAATACCGCTGATGACCATCCAAGAGGAAGCAGGTGGAGAATGAAGCATCCTTTGCCCAGGAAAGCCATGGCTTAGCTCAAGAAGGAAAAGGCAAGAGAGGCGCATCGGAAAAGAAAAATAACAAACACCACCGCGCGAAAGAGAGAGAAAGAAAAGGGAGTCAACATGAGTTTCCACAAGGAAGACGGGATGGGCAGCTTGTGCCACAAGGCTCTGCAGATCATCTCCGAGTTGTGCCTGGGAGGGCAAGTGGAGTTGGAGAAATGTTCGGGCATCTTCCCGCTGGACACCACCAACCAAGGTATAAGCAGCGCAGGTAGAGTCAAGCCTCTAGCTCTCCTTGCGCATCCCTCGGCGCGCTCTGCTTGCCGCGTCCTCGGCCGCCGCTTCTCCCCACCTCGGTCTTCCCCATCCCTTGTGTTTTCCTCCCCTGACTCGGTCTCTCCTGTTGATCCTCTGCATCGCATCTCAAGGAAGGAGCGAGAGGACTGGAACCGAGAGGCGTGGGGTGCTGATGGTGGTGCTGATGGTTGGGGGGGCGGACATACGCTTCCTTCCACTAATGGCAGTCGCGGCAGTGGGTTTGAGTGGGCGTCTGGAAAGTTGAACTTTCTCTTTTTTTTACCCTTCTGCTTTCTTCCTTCCGCTTCCTTCCTCCTTCCTCTGGCTAGGGAGAGCGAGAGAGAAAGGAAAGGGAGTCCTTTCCAAATTTCGGCAGGACATTTCCGTGTCCTCAAGGGGCTGGTGCGAGACCAAACAGAAACGTGTGTTTGGCTGTGGCTGACTAGCTAGATGCACGTCGGAAAGTGGCCATGCAGTGCCCCCCGGGGTGGGGGTTGTGCAGCCTGGCTGCGGTTCAGGCTCCACCCGATCTAGCACCCCGATTCCCCGGGAGCGCAAACGGCGTGGAAGTCCTTCTCAAGAGCCGAGTTGCCGCTGACTCGGTAAAAGTAAGGGAAGGAATAGGGAAAATCATTCAGAAGCCACAGGTACTTCATATGTATGCTTCATTCTCCCTCCGGGAAGGAAAAGGGAAATCTCGTGCTAGTGTATGGGGAGGACCTTTTATGTCTCTTATTTTTAATGGGAACCCCCCTCGCCCTTTGGAAAGGTAAAGTGGAGAAAGATCCGGTTCTCCTAGTGAAGCACATTAAAACACAGGAGCTGATATCCGGTGAATCAGTGATTAATTTCCTTAAAGAGAGGGTCCCTGAACAAAACCCTGCCTGAAAGACTTGTTCCGCTATGAGAGTGGAAAGTTAACATATTTTCCTCCACGGGGATCTTGTTTGTGCTTGCAACAGCTGCGCGACAGGCAGAAATGCAACTGGTGCAGCTTTCCCCCAGGGCATAGAAATGCAGAAAGTTGTGCGTGTTGACTTTCAGTTTGGCACACAGCTCCTTAAGAGTGCAGAGCCTCCAGAAAGGGAAGAAGAGGAGATGGTGGCCCCATAAGAGGGAATGTGAGGGAAGGAATGCATTCTGAATGTCCTGGAAGCAGGGCAGTCCTCCTACTTGCTTCACTTGTTGAATGGTTGGACCTTGGGACTCTGATCCAGGACTTCCTGCCCTGCTCTGCTTTGGTTCAGAATTGTTCCATCTTCAAAACAAATGCCATATATCTTGGCCGAGGTAGCAGAAATGCAAGAAGGAGCTGAAGGCATTTCTTATCTACCCAAAATGTTCTCTCCTGCTTGCTTCCACCCATCCCTTGCTAATGAATTCTAATGAGATTCACCAGAGATTTTAAAAGATAATGCCACCTTCTTCTGTTTCAACATTTTCCTTTCTATTAAAAAAAATCTGATAATAATTGAAGGGCAGGAGAGAGATAGTTATTCTCTAGTTGTTAGGGATGGGGTGGATGAGCTTAACTTTTGGTTAAAAAACTCTGCTGGAGGATGTATAGATATACCTCAAGCATGCATACCACATATATGAATGATTATGTGATTGATCTCCCTGCCCTGTGGCCCTCTTGACATTCTTATCATTGCTCAAATTGGCACACAGTTTCTGTCAAGCTGGAGAGCAGGGCAACAGGTGGCAGGAAGGAGAAGAGCTTGAAAGTACCTGTTGCTGCAGGAGGAGAGGGATTTTCATGAGAGACAGAGACAGAGAAAGGACTTCTGTCTGTGTATACTGGAGGGACAGGGAATGACTTCTGTTCCTGTGCCTTTCCTAAAGAAAATTTCAGTCGGTTTCAAAAAATAATAATCATGCAAACATAAAGCTTATGTGTGGATTAACCATCTAGTCCAGAATTTTGTTTTTGCAGCACTGATCAGCCAAGATACCTCCTTAGTTCACAAGCAAAGGGATCATAGCTCAGTGGTAGAGGCACATGCCTTGTGTGTGAAAAGTCCCAGGTTCAGTACCCAGCATATCCAGATTATTGCTTTGCTTTTTTAAAAAGGATCAGGTAGCAGATCATGTGAGAGACCTCTGCCTGACACCCCGGAGAGCTGTTGCGAAGTCAGAGCAGTAGACTATAAATGCACAAATAGTCTGACTTTGTATAAGGCTGCTTCCTATGTCCCCTTGCAGGTGATGGGCTTTGTATTGGCACTGTATGTACCCAGAACCTGTTGTATAAGAAGTGTATTGTTGCATGTCATGAATCTACGAAGGAAAATGCAGGGCAGTGCCACTTGAGGAACAGCAGTGAAGGATCTATATCCTAATAAGCACATAAAGAATATTCTGGCTATACCATAAAAAATTACCACCAGCAAGCATCATTTTGTTAGGGATTTGTGTGCCATTTCAGCTCTGTATTGATGAGACAGTATCTCTTATGCAACAATGTAAAAGAGTGATGCAACATTTTGTGGCCATCATGGTTAGGGCAGATGGTGCAGTGGTTAGACTATTGAGTTTGGCTGCAGAAGATCCTCCACTTCATTCTTCTCCACTTCAGCCTTCCACTTGTGAAGATCATTGGTGGGGTGGGGGGATACTTGCTAAGCATGATAGAATGATAGATACCACTAGGTGGGAAAGTAAACAAGCTCTTCTTTTATGCTAGGTTGTTGCCTGTCTGTATACCTGTAGATTAGTCATCTGGATTTGCATTGGGGCTAGGTAAGGGCAATGAAGACTCGCTTGTAACTCTTTAAACAACCCTATATAAGGGTATATTTTATTATTCTCATACAACGTTGCTGGGGATCCTTTGTTAGGGATCCTGGGGCAGCTGTCATTGCTTCTTCCCTGGATGAACCACAACACCCAGATTCTCAGCTTTCTTTTTTAAAAAAGAGAGTAAATTTCCAGTATTTGTAGAACCCAAGGTATGAGACAAGATGTGCAAGTACTGTTCTTCTCTCCTCTACCATTTGCGAGAAATAAGGCTGCTCCCCTCCATTCAGTGTGTTACTTTGCCCCCTGCCCCTGAAGATGCCCATGAGTGAGAAAACACTTAAATGAAGGGCCCACAGTAAAAGTCAATTGGGGGGCACAGCCAACAGTGGATGGAGCCACTGCTGATGGCAGGCGGGGCTAGATCCAATGTGGGAGGAGGCAGAGACAAAGGAGGGCAGAGTTCACAGCACTGCAGGATGAATGAATGAATGACCAGAAATACAGACATATACAGCGATAGAAAACATATAAACTATACATAGGTTAAAATTAAACTCTATAAGCTAGAGCACGGTAAATAATACAGATATAAAACAGTTAAAATATGGAGGTTAATGATTGCATAGCTCTTTCTCTCTGTACTACCCCATACTTTTAGGGTTGTCTGGCAATGTCCATAAAGCCGGATGACATTGAGGGCAGTATGAAATGGGAAGCCCCACACCAGGTGACAGCCATAAAGGCACATGATACAGTCATCACCACAAGTTCTATTCAATGCTAGGCCTACTCAGAATAGATCCAATGAAGCTAACAGACATGATTTGTGTTAATTAATGTTCTGGAATCCCAACTGAAGGAATGTCAGGGCTTGGCTTTGCACAGTGGCCTAGGGGGGAAAAAATCAGAAACTGGGAACTGGTATCCAGGACCAAAGAGCAATCAGGTTCAGAAACATCAGGAATCCAAGCAGAAGCCGGGACCAGAGGAAAAAGTCAGAGGCCGCTCCCACAAGATGTAGTGAAGGCCACCAACTTGGATAGTTGGATGGAGGAAGCCAGGGTAGATCTGGAAGGATTTTCAACTGAAGGTTGCAATTATGCAGTTTCTGGATGTTTAGCTTATATTGGCAATGGCACAAATGAGAAGAATGGTCTGAAGGCACACAAGGTTACCTTGCTATAATAGAGATAATAGAGACCTTGCTATGTTTAGCAGGTCTGGGTCTGGTCAGTGCCTTCATGGATATGGAGTGGTTCCCTGGAACCATTTATATACCAGCTTGGGTTCTATAATGCAAGGAAGGTGGATTATAAATGCAATGCAATAAAATAAATAATTGAATTCTTTTTAGCATGACCTTCCCCTGGTTATTATAGACATGCATTCTTCTCTTTTGTATACCAGCATCTGTTATGTGCACTATTATACCTGGTTAGGGATAAGTCCAGTCACTACACATTGCCAATCAATTTTATCCGGTGGGAATATTTTTTTAAACCCGCAGCATGAGTTGGTACTTCAGCGACAAATTGACTTCTAATTATCCTCAAGGTAGAATTTGTATGTATTTACATGCACACATTTCCCCCCACCACACACACACACTTCAGTACAGAGCTATCAGATGACAGTTGTCAATGGTGTTTACACTGTGTGGCATTAAAAGTCAAATCCAGTTAATTAAAAGCTGCCTCTCCAAGCTGACACAAAATAAGGAATACCATTTCTAAAACCTTGAATAGGCATCAGCATCTAAAAGTTCTTAAAAATCCAAAACAGTGAGACAACCATAGATGTCCTCACAGCCTCTGAGTACCATAATTGGTGCTGAACGGCAATAATTACAGTGCTTAGTCAGGAGTTACCCTTAACACCAAAGTACATTTCTTGTCCTGGAAGCCAGAGTACATTTGCACTTTTCTTGTCTTGATGATTACATAGTTCCTTTACAATGTTGAGAGCTCACTTACCTGTCAGGAAAACTGAGCACCAATAGGTTCCAGTAAATCCAACAGGAACTCTAAATATACTAGAAAGCTACAGTCACCCTATGCCAGGAGAGACCCCCAACTGAAATCCTGGGCAGCCACTGCTAGAGATTACAGACAGTACTGAACTATGTGGATCAATGGTCTGGCTCAGTGCACAGCAGTCTTTACATGATCTTCTGAGCACTGGCAGGGAGGTGGGTTCACTTGGAGAGAGAGAGAGAGGATTTTGCCCAAGAGAACCCTTGAACATGAGGTTGATTTTATCTTGGTATGATGCCTTGCAAGAACAATCTGCTTGGTAGTAGCACAACCAACAGTTTTTCATGAAGATGGTTCAAAATGGTAATGCAGATAAGTTATGGGGAGGTAGGATTCAAAATATAGGTAAAGGTAAAGGGACCCCTGAACATTAGGTCCAGTCGTGGCCGACTCTGGAGTTGCGGCGCTCATCTCTCTTTATTGGCTGAGGGAGCCGGCGTACAGCTTCCGGAGGTCATGTGGCCAGCATGACTAAGCCGCTTCTGGTGAACCAGAGCAGTGCACAGAAACGCCGTTTACCTTCCCGCTGGAGCAGTACCTATTTATCTACTTGCACTTTGACGTGCTTTCGAACTGCTAGGTTGGCAGGAGCAGGGACTGAGCAACAGGAGCTTACCCCATCGCGGGGATTCGAACTGCCGTCCTAGGCTCTGTGGTTTAACCCACAGCGCCACCTGTGTTGCCTCTGAAGTGCACAGTGTCCAGAACGTTTTTAAAGGAACTGAAGTCCTCATCTGACATAAGCAAAAGTGGCTGCCCTTGAAAAAGATAATGGTTGTGTGGGATGTTTTTTCCAAGCACTGTGCCATTGTACAGAAGTTGAAAAGGGAACTGTTGGCTACCCTATTTAGCTGAGAGCAACTGTTGGGATATTCTGAAATTGGCCTCCATGTTTTTCTCAATAAAATCAACAACAACATGCCATCCATGCACAGCTTGAGTCCATGTTACAAAACCATGGCACAGTAGCTCACCAGTTCCTTACAACAGAATAATGAATTGCAAGCGGTGCTTTTCAAATGCGTTTTGTGGTGCATTGGGAGCGGTGGAGCAGGAAAGGTCAACTTGACCCAGTTTGACAATTATTGTTTTTCTGATTCAAAACATAACAAACAAATTATGTCGGACAGGAAAACAGTGACAATCTCGCGTCTGAAGTGGCATGAAGAGAGATGAAAGCTCTTTCTGAGGTTCCCCATACAGAAAGGCAGGTCGTCATCGTGATATTGCATCCATCAGATGATGAGCACGCATGGATGATATGGTCTCCATACATGTGAGGAAGCGTGGTACAGTCTCTGGTTAACAACCAGTTATATTCCATATAGGAATATGATGGTCAATGATAATCAACACAGACCATCTTCCAGCCCACTTAGCTCTGTATCAGTATGATGTGGTTTCTCTTCTTCTCTCTAGCTTTACCTAAGAGCAAAAGAACATAAATAGAGCCCTGCTGGATCTTGCCAATGGCCCATCTAAGTCCAGCATCCTTTTCTCACATTGGCCAACCAGATCTACCTAGATAATTTAATATTTGTTTATTCTTATTCTTTTCTTCTTCATCATCCACCTATAACAATGTACAAAACAAAACATGGCCTAATTCACAAGCTTACAGGCTTCAACAACCATTTGTTTTGGGCTACAACTCCCATCCATCCCAGCCAGCAATTCCAATGGTTAAAGATGATGAGTGTTGTAGTCCAACAGCTTCTGGAAGGCATTAAGTGGGGTTAGACTGAACCAATATGAGACACGACACAGAAAAAAGAAACAAGAAGAAATGAAGCAAAAGAGAGGGTAAAGGATCTAAAGGAATTCCTGAGGAAGCCTTGGTTGACTACTTAGGTCTGAACTGAGTAGCCCATTCAAAGCAAGTTTCAAATACATTATTTGTTTGTTTGTTTTAACTCTGTCATATGGGCAGTTTGTAATATATTGTAAGGACATATCCTCTAACTCAGGCATTGTACCTTCTTGATATCTGAGGTCATCATCTGAGAACTTTCCATGAATGTCCCCATGCAAAGTAGGTGGCAATGAAGGAAAGTGCCTTCTCAACAGTGCCCTCACCCCGGGTGGAATGCCCTCTGCAGAGGCGCCCACCTGGTGCCTACCTTAAATTATGAATGGCATTGAGATCACATCAATGAAGCCAAGAGGGGGGTCTTGTTGTCTAGGCAGCCCAGGACCTCCATATACACTGCCTGGGCTTCTGCTCCAGGGAGGTCATTTCAGTGCTGCTAACACATCGGTTTGACTTCATCCCCAAAGGTGCACTCCATTGTCTCTCGAGACAGATGGATGATGACAACAATTGAGAAAGTGGCCTCTGTCATAACACTAGAACCAGGGGTCATCCACTGAAGTTAAATGTTGGGAGATTCAGGAGAGACAAAAAGAAATACTTCTTCACACAGTGCATAGTTAAACTATGAAATTCACTCACAAAAGAGGCAGTGATGTCCACCACCTTGGATGGCTTTGAAAGAGGAGTGGATAAATTAAGGGAGAGTAAGGCTATCCTTTCAGGGACGCGGTTGGCGCTGTGGGTTAAACCACAGAGCCTAGGGCTTGCCGATCAGAAGGTCGGCGGTTCAAATCCCCGCAATGGGGTGAGCTCCCGTTGCTCGGTCCCAGCTCCTCCCAACCTAGCAGTTTGAAAGCACATCACAGTACAAGTAGATAAATAGGTACCGCTCCAGTGGGAAGGTAAACAGCGTTTCCGTGCACTGCTCTGGTTCGCCAGAAGTGGCTTAGTCATGCTGGCCACATGACCCGGAAGCTGTACGCCGGCTCCGTTGGCCAATAAAGTGAGATGAGCGCCGCAACCCCAGAGTCGGCCATGACTGGACCTAATGGTCAGGGGTCCCTTTACCTTTAAGGCTATCCTTGGTGGATCTGCTGTCCCTACAGAGTTGAAAAAGGTAATACCAGTTGCTGGAAACCACAGGGCAGGAGAGTGCTGTTGCGCCCAGGGCCTGCTTGTGGGTGGTCACTGTGAGAGCAAGATACTGCTCTAGGTGAACCGTTGGCCTGATCCTGCAGGCCCTTCTTGTGTTCTTAATGCTCTTTTGCTGCCAGGAAAATACCTTTTCATTTTCCCTTCCAAGTTATGTTGTGATTCAAACATACATTTAGCGCAATAGATTTTTCCACCTCTGCTTGCTGATTCAAATTGTTTCAAGGCTGTTTTTGTTCTCTGGGCTTTTTTGTATTTTAAAAAAGTAATGCATTTTGATCTATTGCCATTTTTGTTTTGGTTACCTTGTATCATACTTCCTTGTTGTACTTGTTAGAATTTGCTGTTTGTGTTGTAAGCCACCCAGAGAACCTTTGTGGTTTGGCAACATCATCATCATCATCATCACCACTACCTAAACAAACAAATAAAGGTCCTGGTCCTGATGCTTCAACTGGAAATTTAATTCCTCTACAACCTCAGAAGGGGAAGAAGCAATGGGAACGCCTGTGTAATGTGTTGATGTAAATCAGGGATGGAGAACCTCAGGCCTAGGATCCAAATTTGGCCCTTGGAATCCTCTCCTGGCCACACCTTCACTTGCCTTGCTTTACACCCCATGTTTTTCCCCCATGGTTAGAACCTAATAGTTAGAACCTGCACTCAATAGTTCCTCTTGCTTGCCTGGATCAAGGATGGAGGGGAGGGGAGAAACTAGCCTACCTTACAAAGGTGAAATTTACATTTGTGGCTCTGCCCAATTTTGCCTCTGGCCCTGCCTATCACTGGCATGTGGCACTCAAAATCTTACCCAGAAGACCCTCCAGCTGAGATAGGTTCCCACACTTCTGGTGTAAATGTTTCCCTGTGTGAATTGGTGTAAGCAGCAGAAGTCCATTTGGGATGCAAGAATCCCCTCCGAGAGAAGTTTGTGCATCATGTTTTCTCTTTAACTTTCTGCTTCTGCTTCCATTTGTTTTATCTAGCCCTTGTCTTGCTTTTAATGTGCTCTCTGCTGCATATGAAATATGATCAACTCTTTTGTTAGAAACACTGTTTGTGCCATTAATTGTGTCATTATTCATCCCGCATTACATAGAGGCGTGAACTGTTGTGTCCTGGTGCGTGCCAGATGCTGATGCTCCAAGCTGGGTGGTGTAACTGTGGGATAAATCCAAGTTGGATGACGTAGCTATGAGATAAATCAGTCTCATATAACCAACATGCTTAACTCTAATTAATGCATGAAAGGGTTAAGACCATAAAGTAAGCTGTCCTGCCAGGCTTAGCTAGGTCACACCCTCTCAACTTGCATGGATGGCCACACCCACTTTTGGCTCTACCCACCATGGGGTGGTAGCTGGTGAGAACAAGAAGGAGCATCAAGAGAAGGAGTAACTGCTTCCCCACCTTCTGTTGCTGTTGACCCTGGGGGAGGGATCTAGTGGGAGCTCATGGCAGTCATATTGACAGACCTCCATCCTAAAAGCTAGAGCCTTCACTGTCAGAAGGTCACAATCTATGCAAGTTTATGTTGGACTTACTTCTGAGTAAATCAGCAGAGGGTTTGGGCTGCAAAATTAATCAGTCTGCCAATTACATCCATTACATCTTTGATGATTCTTGCAAGCAAACGAATTAAAGCTATCTGGATGATATCACCTTGTCTTCTTGTTCTTTGCAGACATCTCTGTCAGCTTGCTTGCAGTCGTCGTCAGCTTCTGTGGGCTTGCCTTGCTGCTAGTCTCACTTTTTGTCTTCTGGAAGTTGTGCTGGCCGTGCTGGAGGAGCAAGCCGGTGACATCGAACGCGACAAGCATCCCTCAGAGCACCTCCAGCGCTCCCACTGAGTTTTTGGAAGCTAATGAGAAAAAGGAAATGATTAAAGAAAACGGGAAGCCCTCCACGAAAATCCTTGAGGCGGCAATGAAAATTAGCCACACTTCACCTGATATTCCAGCAGAGGTCCAGAATGCTCTGAAGGAACATCTAATCAGGCATGCACGCATGCAAAGGCAGATCACTGAGCCTGCATCCTCATCAAGGTAAGAGAAATAGAAGCTAACACTTTTTAAAAAAAGCACCTAAGAAAGACCATTTGGCTGAGAATTAAGGAACGAAAGCAGATGAACATCACATTCTTAGCCTTGTGCCAAGGATATAATAGACGCAGGAACAATAACCCTAGTAATATACATACTGATTTTTCTGACAATTTCAATCAGTTTTGTATGTGTGCGTGTGTGTGTGATTGGCAGGTTTACATAGGTCATTTTAAAAGTCTGTAACTCCCGAGCAAATATATCCTTATTAAGGAAAGAGACCGTAGCAGTAAATTGCACATTGGAGTTGCTGATATAATTGTACAGTGAGGGGCAAAGCTCTTTTACATCCTAATCCCAACCATGTTTATTTGGTTACATGGCCAATTAAAACAGATGACTGTCTGCCGAAATAATAGGTTACCATGGTATGCAACCTGCAGCCGTATGGCAGACCAGTTGACTGTCTTGTCCTGCAAAAAATAATAAATTGATGACTAAGATCTTGCCACACCGCATCAGAAATCTGGGGGAAACAACAAGAGAATAGTTAAATGTCCCTAACCACTTAGCAAGATGACACATGGTGTATAACTGCCATAACAAGTGTTTCCCCACCCACAACAAAAGAATTTTTCCACTTGGAAAATGTTTGCCTGTGTTCATGCTCTGACATGGTGATTTCAGTGACATTCCTTTCTAAATCAGTGTGACTCAGATTGCAGCACAGATATCAGATACTAGTTGCACAATTCATAAAACATTACAGGTTTCCAACTTATGCTCCAGTCCTAGGCATGTTGCTCGCTATTGCTTGCTTGTTTTATTTGAGACATTTATATTCCAACTCATGCAATTACAGACTTTTGTGACATCACTAGCAAATATTACATAACGTTTCCAGTCCTCCTTAATTCAAAGTACTTACTTTGAAATATTCCTGAAAGCTCTCATATTTCAAGGATGGGGAGAGTGCATGAAAATATGAACATCAATAAAAGGTGGTGTCATGTTATTGCTGTGAGGGCCCCATAACAGTTGAGGCACAAAATATGTAAAATGAGACACAATACTGGAGCAATTTCAAACTTAACTGCTCTTAGTGATCAAGTCGTATTTGAAAATAACAGCAACTCTTTTAACAGTTAACACTTCCATCCTTAACTGACATCAAGACATCTCTGAGAACAATATCATTGCACTTAGTACCACCTGTAGCCATCAATCAAGGAAAGATTTTATGAATAGAGTGACAGAGGCATCTAATTTTAATGCACAAGGAACATCAAGGTGTGAAATACACATGTCCTCCTCTGCAGATGAAAGAATTTAAGTAACGCTTTTTTCAGACACAGAAAGAGAAAATGACAGCTAGGAAGTGACAAGTGCCATGAGTGAAAAGTGCCATGAGAACAAACAGATAATCATAGATGCTGAATGTAAAAGTTCTGACTTTCTGCTTAGTGAATTATTTACAGTGGTACCTCAGGTTGAATACGCTTCAGGTTACATACACTTCAGGTTACAGACTCCACTAACCCAGAAATAGTACCTCGGGTTAAGAACTTTGCTTCAGGATGACAACAGAAATCGTGCTCCGGCGGCACGGCAGCAGCAGGAGGCCCCATTAGCTAAAGTGGTGCTTCAGGTTAAGAACAGTTTCAGGTTAAGAATGGACCTCCGGAACAAATTAAGTACTTAACCAGAGGTACCACTGTACATTATTGCATTTATGTGCAATAAATGCCTCTTTTATATTTGCACCAGAATAAACCAGTACAAATGTATCCAACAAATGGGCACCATAATTGTTGAGTTCATGTATGAGTATAGTGCATATGAATAAGTGACCAATGATCTCTAAGATATAAGCTCATAGTATAAACGAAATAAATAGGACACAGCATGGTCTGACAGGCATTAGGGGAAGTCATGTTTGCATGGATTTTGTTTTTCAGCTGTGCAGGCAGCATATTTGTACAAAAGGACCAATTTCATTTCTTCCAATGATGCTTTACCATAAAAAACATGGAAATGCATAACACAGTAACAAACAAAAAGAAAAACTCCCCCCACTGAATTTATTTTTTATATGCACTGAACTATGTATTTCAATTATTTATATAAGTGTTCTAGTATATATAAGCATTCAAGTATACATTTCTTTCATTGTCTGTCTGTCTGTCTGTCTGTCTATTTGTAGGCCCCTTCCAACTCTACAAGTCTATAATTCCATGAAATCTGAGTTAATACAAGTCTGTTTCCATTCACTGAGCACACAACTTTACAACAACCAGAACTTAAATATCATAGCCAACAATGGTCAATGGTTATGTTTTCCATTCATTGTACAGTGGTACCTTGGGTTAAGAACTTAATTTGTTCTGGAGGTCCGTTCTTGACCTGAAACTGTTTTTAACCACTTTAGCTAATGGGGCCTCCTGCTGCCGCCACACCGCCAGAGCACGATTTCTGTTCTCATCCTGAAGCAAAGTTCTTAACCCGAGGTACTATTTCTGGGTTAGCGGAGTCTGTAACCTGAAGCATCTGTAACCCGAGGTACCACTGTACACATTAACCCACTGATGCACAGAAATCGTGCTCTGGCAACGCAGCGGCAGCAGGAGACCCCATTCGCTAAAGTGGTGCTTCAGGTTAAGAACAGTTTCAAGTTAAGAACGGACATGTATTAAAAATTTATAGGCTACCATGACTTCTGAATTTACAAAAGCATTTACTTTTGCACTTGTTGACCAGGGAATATGCATTCTTGTTCTACCTTTACCCATCTGAGTTCCATCAGACCCTATTGCTGAGGCGGTCCAACCCCATGCATCTCAGATCTCAAACAGACAGACATCTGTCAGGATGTCAGGAGCATTGGGACCATAGCAACCCTACATTTCCTAGTGCTGCTGGCATCAGCAGCAGCCGCCACCTCCAGACACCAAATCTCCATCCATCCATCCTTCCCTCCCTTCTGCAGCTGGTATCAGAGCTTCAGCAAGTTGAGTGGCTGGATGGATTAGACAGAGACAGAAGCTGGTTGAAAGTCCTTGGGTGGGTAGGCAGAGGGAGGGAGGAGGGAGGGAGGAGTTAAACCTCTAATTAAAATCCAAACTGAAGAAGAAGCGCTCTGTGTGTGTGTGTGTGTGTGTGTGTGTGTGTGTGTGAGAGAGAGAGAGAGAGAGAGAGAGAGAGAGAGAGAGAGAGAGAGAGAGAGATGCTTGCCTCAAATTTACAGCTCATATTTGTGGCAAGCATTATGACTAACCAAGATTCCTATCCTGTGCCAAGGAAATCTGAAGCTCAGTGAAGTCTCTGTTGGTAGCTGGTTGGTTTCTCACCATAGCTGCCAGTGCTGTACCATATCTTCTTCTGTTATGTATCCCTGCGTGACAATAATCTTTAGAAACTGAGGTACTTGCCTGGAAGCTAGTTTCAAGGTGTTGTCAGCAACGTGTTGCACCTTATGTGCTAGGATAACAAACAGTGGTGTGTGCCTAGGCCTATGTAACCCTTTCTCTGCAAATCTTCCAAATTCTCCCTCACATTTTTAATAATAATAATGATTTATTATTTATACCCTGCCCATCTGGCTGGGTTTCCCCAGCCACTCTGGGCGGCTTCCAACAAAATGTCAAAAATACAATAAAACATCAGACATTAAAAACTTCCCTAAACAGGGCTGCCTTCAGATGTCTTCCACTGGAATCACTGTGTCACTAGCAAGGATGTCTTTGACTGACTCAATAATGAAACTGACTAATGAACCTAAGTAGTTTCCACTGAAAAGCAGCTTAGATAACCTCACATCATGATTTTTCTAGACACAGTCATCTAATATGGAATTTCACTGGTATAGCTGAGGGGGGGGAGAGTTGAATGTGAGAAATCTTAATTGGAACACTTTACATCCTCTTTATGTTTTATGCTATTAAGGAAGGGGCCTGCTTATGAAAAGAAATCATTTTTCAAGTCTCTGGATCCCCAACAAGCAATAAATGACACCAGAATAAGTATTTCCACTTTGCTGTTGTTTATCTCCGGAGTGCAATTTAGCTTCACTTGAGAGTCCATGGCAGGCTGAAGAATATCCTTGTTGATATGGTGGGGGAGGGGGGACACAGAGAACCAGACATTAATGGCAGGAAAGTGCTTTGGGGGCAATGTATCTTAATCCACTGCACCAAGGCGAGATCAACAGTGTTTTCTCCAAAAATAAAGTGAATTTAGGAGTGGAGTGTTTGAAGGTGAGGAGCAAAAGACTCTCAACCCTTGGTGTGGCCAGCCCAATACATTTTGAGGCCTGAGGCAGAGCATCAAATGTTGTCCCTCCCCAAGTCAAGGGGCATAACCTAAGGGAAGCCAAATGTGACAGACTCCCTCACTGAAAATGGAAGCTCAGTAAAGAGACCAATTTTCTGGGTGTTTAAAACTATCCCTGTGAACAACAGTAGAGAGGCCTGCTCTAACTGTTTGTGGTAGTATTTCTTTATTAAATTGCAGCCAGTGAAGAATGTCTTGTGTTCACTTATTGTCCCCCACTCAGAGGTTCAATGTAATGTGGAAGCACTTCTGATGCAAAGCTAGTTCTTTTATTTATTTTCACTCAAGGAAAATTTTAAGCTTGATGGTTTTTCATGTGAGGCACAATGCTTCGTATCAGGCAAACACTCTTCGCCAAAAACTTTAAAATCTTAATCAGCACCCTAGTCTCAGGATAGACTATTTCCACCTAGAATGGCTGCTAGTATTCCTATACCAAAACACTCTCACAGCCCCTTCTAGGATTTTAACTTTCCTCTCAGGGAATCAGACTGGGTTGCCCTGCCTAGCTGACCCCTAATCCTTATCAGAACAGGCCCCCCCTCTCCTGCATGCCCCTATCTCTTTAACTGTCAAGTGCTGAATTTTTGACTCACCAGTCCTTCATGATTAACTGACGTTCTGACTAGCTCCGATTGGTTGCTGGGTCGCCAGCAGGCTGACTCAGGGCCTGTCTATCACACCAAGGTATTTTGAAAGCCAAGGTAAAAAAAAAATGCCCTGGGTTCTGGAGAGCGCCTCTCTAAAGTTTCATAGCTTATTGTAAAACATTAAAGCAGAAGGGGCTAACCTATGGGCCTTCAGAAGTTGTTGGACTCCCAGCTTCCAGTACCTCTAATCATTGACCATGCTGATGAGAATTGAAGTCCAACAACATCTAGAGAGCCACCTCTGCTTTGGCCATTGCAATAGCAGTGGTGGTGCAAGAGCTTTCTGAAACCAGCCTGCCGACAAGGACCTTGTGTACCTCAGAACAAGACATGAGCAAGAAGGTCCCTGAGGTGAGCAACAGAAGGAGGAGGTGCCGCTGCTGGAACACACATAGGCCGACTTCACCTCAGGTGCTGAAATGTCTTGCATTAATCCTCCCAATCTTTCAATAATACAGTGGTACCTCAGGTTAAGTACTTATGTAATTCATTCCGGAGGTCTGTACCTAACCTGAAACTGTTCTTAACCTGAAGCACCACTTTAGCTAATGGGGCCTCCTGCTGCTGCCACGCCGCTGGAGCACGATTTTTGTTCTCATCCTGAAGCAAAGTTCTTAACCTGAGGTACTATTTCTGGGTTAGCGGAGTCTGTAACCTGAAGCGTATGTAACCTGAAGCGTATGTAACCCAAGGTACCACTGTATGTGGCAGTACATGGGCTTTTTGTTCATTTCTTCTTTTGTTCATCATTTTTAGCCACTGTAGCAAACCATGCAGCCTCACAGCCACAATGCCCAGGATGACTTGCTCTGAGTAAATACTCCCTTGACCTTTCTAAAGGAGGAGGTGGCAGGCCAAGCCAGTGGACCAGGGAGATGCCAGTTTGCCAGGAGTGAGGCACAACTACCTCCTGAGACAATTGCCTCCATTTCCCTAATAATACAACTGTCCCTGGATCTTATGATGTCCAGCCTTAATGTCATTAGGTTTTCTCACAATCTGTGTTTTCCTATTGTACAGACTAATCCATGGAATTTGGAATGGATCCTAACTCTGGTCTTCCTTGCGCAATCCTGAAATGTGGGTTAGAAGTATGGGGTCCAAGCGCAGGCATACACTGAAACTGCTCAACTGAATAATACAATATGCTTTTTGGATGCAAGACTTTCTTAGTACTCTGACCCCAGAGACCCTTCCATGTCAGAATTCAGGTTCAGCCACTTGCAGCCCCAGCCTGACCCAGACGGAAGGAAAATCTCCAGATACAATTACTAGCAGGGGCATTTTTAAAAAAAGAATGGTAGGGAGGTTAAAATGAGTTTTCGGGCTTTGTGAAAAGCAATAACATGCAAAATATTGCAGCCATAATTAATGGCAAATTGTCTGAACTTCTTTGTCCTTGCTCTTAATAGAACAGCCAGGAAGGATTAAATGAAAATCAGAATGGATGGCAACTATTAGAAAACCAAGATTAAAAACAAATGATACCAAATAATACATATTCTCAAGGGGTGCTGAAGGTTTGCCCAAGGGCTCAGCAAGGCAAATTGAATATGTTCTACTTGTTGGACTCAATTGTTTTAACCAATCAAGGAGATTTCTTTCGGAGTTCCTGAGTGAGACTCTTACCATTTCTATAAGTATAAGAAAGCAGGTTTTGAATTAGGGAAAGAGATGCAGAGGCAACACAGAGACATTCCAGGTCAACGTGTCGGTTACCGTATTTTTTGCTCTATAACGCGAACCCGATCATAACACGCACATAGTTTTTAGAGGAGGAAAAGAAGGGAAAAAAATATTCTAAACAAAACAGTGGATGTATGATTTTTGTGGTTCATGCTGTGGCCACAGACATGTGATCTGACAGTGAGTTTGGGGTAGCCCAATGCAAAAATCCTGAGGATCCATGTGGATCCATGCTTTGTAACCACATTTTTGCACCACTGCGACCCCAGGCAACAGTGGGTGCGTGATTTTTTTGGTGCAAGCTATAGCCATGGGCATGCTATGTGATCTGATGGTGAATTTGGGGTGACCCAGTGCAAAAATCCTGAGGATCCATGTGGGTCCGTGCTTTGTAACCACGTTTTAGGTGGGGAGGGAAGGAAAAGCACTCAAGGGACAAGGAGCACACATGGGGTGTGTGGAGAAGGATGCTGCTAATAATGCAGGCGAGGGGTTTAAGAGGAGAAGGCTCCTCTCCTCTCCCGCTTTGCACTTTTAAAGCAAGCAGGCTCTGCTTCTCTCCCTCCTCCCCGGCTTGATGAAAAACTTTGCTGCTATTTAGCGAGCTGAGTGGGGAGGAGAGAGGGACAGAGAGCCTGCTTGCTTTAAAGGAGCCAACCGGACAGAAGCCGCTTACACTCGTGTAAGCGGCTCCTCCCTTCTCCCGCTTTGCTCCTTTAAAGCAAGCAGGCTCTCTGTCCCTCTCTCCTCCCCACTCAACGGCTCTTCTCCCGCTTTGCTGTTTCAAAGCGAGCCATGAAGGAGGGAAGGAAGGGAAACCATGGATCCTCTGCTCACGACTGCAGCAGATCCCCCCACCATCCGTAGGCATTCGCTCCATAACACGCACAGACATTTCCCCTTACTTTCTAGGAGGAAAAAAGTGAGTGTTGTGGAGCAAAAAATACAGTAAGTCATCTCTCATTCAAGCATTTCTACACATGTTGAAGCTGAATGGAAATCAATGTAATGCAGAGGTAACCAATGTGCTCTTCAGCTGTTGCTGGACTCATCTCCCATCATTCCTAACTAATGGTCATGCTGGATGTGGCAGATGGGAGTTGTAGTCCAACAACATCCGAAGGACACCACGTTGTCTATCTTTGATCAAATGGAGGCATAGGCAAACTCTGCCCTCCAGATGTTTGGGGACTACAACTCTCATGACCCCTAGCTAGCAGGACCAGTGGTCAGGGATGATGGGAATTGTAGTCCCAAAACATCTGGAGGGCAGAGTTTGCCTATGCCTGACCTAATGTCTGGTTCACACATGCCTGTTCAACTATTGGTGTCTCATCACTTGGCTAATAGCATGTGGTGACTCATGGACAGACAGAAGTCATCGCTTGATGCATCGGTTAAATATATAAGCAGCTGTTATCTTCTTTAACTGCTATTTTAAATCTGGGGGGGGGGTTATGCTGTAATTTATTGATTTGCTTTAACCTGCCTTTGGAGGGTACCTACGAAGGTAAGCTGGAAATCCATGAAAACGAACCATCAGCAATATACATGCACATGTGAATTAGCCCTGGCACAGGAACAGAGAACTCCATGGGAATATATCTCAAATTGTGAATGACGCAACATTCTATAGAAGTGAGTGTTTTGAGCTCCCCTGCTGGTTCGGAGCATCCAAAACTGAGTCCGTGTGTCTACCTTGCACAACCAACAAATCAGATGAAGCTGAAGGAAAATGCTGTGGGTCGCAGTGCTCACCTTTGATTCCAAGAAAATGTGGGGTCAAGAAGCACTGCCCCCAGGTCCATCCTAAGCAAGCAAACTTAAAACCCATCTACCACAGACATAATTGTCTTTCTGAGAACCTCTGAGTGTCCTAGATCAGATTTGTCAAGTAAGTTTTTGGGCAATGGAACTTGCAAGAGCAGGGAGGGGAAATGGGCACAGGGACAGTTGTGGAACAGTGGAGAGCTGGGAAGAGATTGGAAGTCCCTGGATAAGGGTGGGAGCAGTTTGACTATATTTAGTCTTCTGCGTGCCTTCAAATGTATGTAGAGGGTGGCTAGGGATGCACAGAACCTGCTGGAGGAATCCAGCTGGCTGTTTTCCGTTGCTTCTCTGCAGCCAATTTCCATTTTAAAAAATCCACTGTCTGCATTGAAACTTCGCTGCCATTCTATGAGCTTCCAACCTTAACCAGGTTGCCAGGTGTCTGAAGGCTTTTGTAGTCCAGGATCTAAGTGCTGGCAAAGGTTGCATTTTTTAATTCACCCGGGGAGCCGGAGAGATGAAGCAGTGCCCCGAGCAATACAACAAATCAGAGTGCAGTGCACCAGCCTGGGAAAACAGGGCAGCAGGTGTGAGCCATTAACGTTGCGGCATCCCAGCTACCTAATTGGCTGCGCTTCTGATACTTCGGCACAGCAGTCACACGAAGGCCCATTGTTCCTGCAGACTCGGAAAAGCATTCCCATGTTGCCATGGGAATGACGACTGATTTAAATAATTAACGCATCAATTAGCCCTATCACTGAAATGTTGTGACTCGGAACCCGTGCAAACTGCCGTGGCATCGGGACATTGGCTTACTAGAGCGAAAGTGCCACTTTACATTACACCCGCCTGGGAATAACTGTTAGTGGCATATATAACATTGCAGCACTTCAAAAGATGGGAGGGTATGGCAGAGGGAGATTGCAATTTAGTGATTACATCATTCTGTGTTTTGAAATGGGCGTTTTGAATTTTAACGGAGCATTTGGCAACTTGGAAAAGACATCTCACATTCCTTTGAAAGGAAAAAGCAGGGGGTGAACAGATGTACGGTTACTCTTTCAGAAACAGGGCAGCTGAAAATGACTGTGGCAATATAAAATCATAGAATTGAAGAGTTGGAAGGTGTACCCCAAAGGCCATCTAATCCAACTGCAATGCAGCCACCCACAGTTAAAGACTCCCTGACAGATGGCCGTCTGTTCAGAAACCTCCAGTGAAGGAGTCCGTTCTGAGGGAGTCCATTCCACTGTCAAACAGCTCTGACCATTGGAAAGTTCTTCTTTCGTATTTCTTGTAGTTTGAATCCATTGGTTCAGATCCTGCCCTCTGAAACAGCTCAAAACAAAGTTGCTCCATCTGACAACCCTTCAGATATTTGAAGATGGCAGTTGAATCACCTCCCATATCACCATCAAAGAAAGACAATCGTAAGACCTTTGCTATTTTAATCTATAGTCTGTCCCATTCCAATGGATCAGACTGAGAGATCACCTTCTTCTTCTTCTGCTGCTGCTGCTATTATTATTATTGCAAAATATTCATGATTCCAATGTCCAGACATGAATGCTGTTGCTTCTCAGGGGCACTGACTTGGGCCCCAGATTATGGGTGCCAATGGTGCCCACAAAGTAATGTGACGTCATGATGTCACATTATGTCAGAGTGCCGCAGCAGTGCTTCCGAGGCTTCGCGGGGACTCAGAGCTCATGTCAGAGGTCTCACACATGACTTCATGAATACTGGAAGTCACATAGGAAGCCTGACATGGCCTCAGACATTGATTCCAAGGCCCCAGGCACCCAGGGCCCTGTAGAGTTGGCACCAGTGTTGCTTATGTCATGAAAATATAGCACCGTCCATGCACAAAAGGTATCCACAGGCTTTGGGAAACAGTAAGTTTGCAGAAGTCCAAAAATTAGACCCAATGAGGAGAGGGTCTGCTCAGCTGACTGTAAAGCGGGAGGAATGGTAAATCAGGTGAGAGAGGGAATGGGATTGAGTATAACAGACCATGATAGAGAGACTGAAACAGTGAACACGAACACACCACAGTGCACCATGTTAGTGCTGGTCTCATTTGTAAAGAATCCTAATCGGTAAAAGCTAAAAGTGAACAGGCTAAAACAAAGATAACTTAAAACAGCAGAGCGTTAAGTTTTCTACTTGGCTGAAAACAGGAAGAATATGAGCCTGTTGCATCTCCCAAGATCACGGCTATGAGCCCCACACTGGGGCATTGCAGGGGCTTGGAAGAGATTGCCCTTGTGGTCTCTTCCACCTTCTGTGATTCTATCTCCCCATTCCATCATTTGAGTACCAGCACCCAAAAACCCCTTGTACTTGCCCATCATATTTTCAGCAGAGATGGGACAGAGGGCAGGCCCTCTCGTGCCACTCTCAGGGCTTGGTCAGGGTCACATGGCAAACGATGGTCCTGGGGGTAACCTGGCCCTGGGCTGTCATGGACTTTTCAAAGGAGCCCTTCAGTATGAGCCTTCAGATTGGTTACTTGAAACAGACAGCAAACATACCTGGCATAGGTTCAACATTCTATGACCCAGTTCATGAGCAACATTTTGGACAAGCTGCAGCTTCTGCAGCCACACAGAACATAAGAGCATGAGACGAGCCGGCTGAATCAGGCCAATGGCCTATTTACTCCAGCATCCTGTTCTCACAATGGCCACCCAGATGCCTGTGGGAAATCTTCAAGCAGGACCTGAACACAAGAACATTCTGCCCTCCTGCGGCTACCAGCAAGTGGTATTGCAGTAGTTCAGTATGGATGTAACTAGGGCATGAATGGTAAAGGTCATGTCCAGCTATTCTAAGTAAGGCTACAGCTAGCCAAAGATGCATAAATCCCTCCTAGCTACCTCCACAAGCCTGACTATACAAACAGACATAACTAAACTAATATTATTACATATTTGATTCCAGGGTGCTAAATGCGCTCCTTCTCAACCTAAGCTACTTCACAGGGTTGTTGTCGGGGAGAAGAAATGGGATATTCACTGCCTTAATATCCTTGGGGTAGGATACAAATGTAATAAATACATGAAATGGGTGCATAAGCCCAGAGTGCATTTACATATTGATAAACCACAGCTGATTGTTGCATCTGAATGCAGTCAGAGTGCTCAGATGAAATGTAATGAAGAGACAGTGGGAGTAAACAGGCTTACATCTGCGCGGCTTCCACTTAGTTCAGTCTGACATTCCTGTTCAACAAAAGATGGCTACAGTACTTGAGGGTTTTCCATTTAGCAGACACTCTGGGTGTAAATGGAAAGAGTGCTTTTTCATGAAGTACAACACAATAGTTTCCTCATGGACAATTTGTACTCCCGGTATGAAAGAGCGAGTGTCACAGCTGGGTCTCTTCTTTATTTCAGTGCACTCTAAAAATGGAGAACCTGAAGAGTGCTAAACAGGTACAGCTACCTTCCCCATGCATGGATAACAGGGAACATGCAGACAAACTGCCTCTTAATGACAGTACATATATGTCCTTGCAAAAATAAAAAAGTACAGGGTTTTGTTCTTGCAAAAAAAGAAAAGTGGGTTTTTAATAAAAAGAAAACAATGTTTTAATTAAGCAATGTAATCTCCAGGGCAAAGTACTCAACAGAACACTTGAACATTGTTCCCCCCTGCCTTATTGAATTCAGATCCAGCTAAACAGCAGTGGAATATTTACCTTTGTAACCTGCCCTCTACTGATCTTCTCCTGCTTCCATTCTCATCCTTTTCTGCATATTAAAAAAGAAAGGCTTCATCTCTCTTTTAGGTTGTTAACCATCAAGCAACCAGCGGAGCTTTGTGGGGTTTGTGGCACAATCAGGTCTCTGGAAATGCTTCAAATGAATATGGATAACCATCTTATTAATGAATTGGACCCAGAATTCTTAAATGTCACTGAACTGCAACTCTCATCATCCCTGGACATAGGAACTAGCTCCTAGGGGCCAAGGTCTCTTCACACACACACCCCAATAAAATACTTGAGGGGGCTGCCCCCCCAAAAGTCAATGGGCATTGCCATTCAAATGGTGTATGCGTGCCCTGTCATGTGATTGATTATGCAGGGCAGGACTTATCCCACCCACACAATAAAAAATCAGGTTTTCACCCTTGTCCCTGGAGTTCTTGTTTGGTTAATTCACTTGTAATGGTTATCATTTGTAGCAGCCAACAATTGCCTGTGAGGTGGGAACAGACTATGTCCAATACATTCTCTCACACATGGGTAGCCAAACTAAGGCCCGGGGGCCGGATCTGGCCCAATCGCCTTCTAAATCCAGCCCACGGACGGTCTGGGAATCAGCATGTTTTTACATGAGTAGAATGTGTCCTTTTATTTAAAATCTCTGGGTTATTTGTGGGGCCTGCCTGGTGTTTTTACATGAGTAGAATGTGTCCTTTTAAAAAAAATGCATGTCTGGGTTATTCGTGGGGCATAGGAATTCATTCTTCTTTTTTCAAAATATAGTCTGGCCCCCCCACAAGGTCTGAGGGACAGTGGACTGGCCCCCTGCTGAAAAAGTTTGCTGATGCCTGCTCTCACATATCAGCATTCCTCGGTGGTCTCTGCCATGGGTCTTAGCTTCTCTTGAGCAACTTGACACTCTCGTTTTTGCCTTTTGCTGCTCTAATACACACTGACCAGAAATAGGGTACCCCTATTTCCATCAAGATTCTTTTTTCTAGGTTAAGCATGGCCATTCCCTTCAGTCTACCAAACAGGATTTGCTTCCTAAACCCTTTGTAATTTTTGTAGCTCTCCTCTATATTTGCTGCTGCTGCTGTTTGTTGTTGTCTTCCAAATTGTCAACATTCTTCTTGAACTGAATCATTGAATTATCTTCCTGGATTACCTAGTGTTGTTAGTAATTGTTCTCTCCAGAGAGTTATAACAATAATGGAAACTTGTTAAATGTGAGTGGTTGATTTACTCCTCTCATTTTTAGCTATATGAAAGTTATTCTCTTTCCCTTTGAGATTATCAGTGTTAATTTCTTTGTCTTTGCGCATGCAGGCACAATTCCTTCAGGAGGCATCTGCCAAGGCAAATGCAGGTGTCCAGCATTGATTTTAACATGGGGACAGATCCTGTTTTACAAAGAGGGGAGACAACTACCAGCATTGGAAGGATAAAACCGGAACTTTATAAACAGAAGTCTGTGGATTCAGAAGGCCAGAAAGAGGATGTGAAAACTTGTGGGAAACTCAACTTTACCCTTAAGTATGATTATGAAAATGAGATGCTTTTGGTTACCATTGTCAAAGCCTTGGAACTACCAGCTAAAGACTTCACTGGTACATCAGATCCCTATGTGAAAATCTACCTTCTTCCAGACAGGAAAAAAAAGTTTCAGACACGGGTTCACAGAAAGACATTAAACCCTGTCTTCAATGAAACCTTTCAGTTTCCTGTAGCCTATGATCAACTTTGCAACAGGAAACTACATTTCAGTGTATATGATTTTGACAGATTTTCTAGACATGATATGATTGGAGAAGTCATTCTGGATAACTTTTTTGAGGTCTCCGATCTCTCTAGAGAGGCCACAGTATGGAAAGACATCCATTGTGCCACTGCAGTAAGTAGCATATCTCAAAATGTGATACGTGATATAAAAAGATCATGAATTATTATTCGACAGCATTGACCTTGTATGACAAAGATCATTTCACCAATATACTAAGATTCAGATGCATACTTTCCCCACACTAATAACTGCCAGATAGAAAGATGGTAAATATCCTGCACTTTACAGTTGGGAGGAGAGTGTTCAGACCTGCCCTATCTTAGATAAGACATAAGTGTTCTGCTAGTTCAGATAGCATTCAGTTTTCACATCGGCCAACCAGATACCTTTGAGAAGCTCATGGGCTCCTCTCCTCTCAGCAGATGGTTTTAAAAGGCATACTTTTTCTGATCCTCAAGGTAGTAGTACACAATTATCATAACAGGCAGCCATTGATAGCCCTACCCTCATGATTTTGTCTAAGCCCCCTTTAAAGCTGCCCAGGTTGGTGGCCATGACTACAAATTCCACTGCTTTAACTAAACACTGTCTATTTTACAAGAGAGGGATTAGTTATACCTATCCACTTTCGCCACACTATGAAGAAGTATTGTGTGAAAAAGTACTTTGTTTTGTCTGTCCTGAATCTCCCGACTTTCACTCATTGGATGACCCCCCCAGGTTCTAGTTTTATGACAGAGGGAGAAGTTAGGCCTACCAAATTTCTCCACAATATACATAATTTCATACAACCCTAAAATGGTTCCCTTTATTCACTTTTTCCCCAGCTAAGCTATAAAAAAAACTCCAACTACTGTAAACTTTCCTCATGGAATAATTGTCCATCTCCTTGATCATTTGTCTGCACCTTTTGTAGATCCCAGTACAGATCTTTATGGGATCCATTGTTTACCTCTTTCCCACTATAAAAAACGGTTCATTTATTCCTAATTTTTGTTTCATTACCTTTGAACCAGTCACCACCATTAAAAATGTCCCGTCATCCTTTGGCTTCTCAGCTGCATGTTGTGAAGGAGAATGGACAATGTCCATGAGAGTGTCATTGAGTATGGACAGACATGGAGTCTGTCATGAACGAAAATGTCCTTGAGGCAGTGAAGGAGTATGATGCTCTTTACACATTGGGAGCAGGATGTGTGCAGGATGGAGATAATCTCTTTCTGATCACATTAGAAATGTCTGCCCCTGAAATCATGATTTTTAATCAGTCAATTTACTCTTAGATATCTAAAAAGAAAGCAATACATTGATGTCACACTGATCTTCAAGGATGAAATAAATGGGTCACGGGTAACAACATAATATCAGGAAAAGCCATAGAATGAACCTTAGACAATTAAACAGATATACAAAAAATTGGGTTGTTTACAACTTGGTTTGACTCACAGCAGACTCACTGAAATTAATAGACCTAAGTTAGTCATGTTCATTCAGTTCAATGTATGAAATTTCAACAAGCCTTTTAAACAAAGATCTGTCCCAGTCTGGAATTGTTTAAAATATGCTTTAATTCTTTTAGCCCTTCTATGTTTGCTGCCCTGAGTTCCATTAATAATACAATGGCATACCCTCCAACATCCTGCTGATCAAAATCAGGATGCTTGAATTTTTTGGTCTCAAGTTCTCATGGGAGTTAGCTGACATCCCTCTTGGCAATCACTAACTGATGGCCACCTCCCTCTCCCCTTCACCCTCAAATGCTGAAGGCAGTGTGTCATTTTGGGGGGAGAAAATGGTGTCCCTCACCACCACCACTTTTTAAAATGACACCACCACACACATATGCCCTGAAACAACGCTGTTCCTGGCGCATTCAAGGAGGCGGAGAATGACAAGTGCCAACCAGTAGCCACCAAGAGCTGCTCTTCGGTTATTCTTAAAATAAAGTCCAGCAACATCTGGAGAGCCACAGGTTCCCAGCCACTGCTCTAAGCATCTCTGAGATACTACATCAGTGGTTCAATGAACTGAATATGGAGAAAATGGTACACAAAAAGAAGAGGAGAGCTTTGTTATAGATAGAACTCCTCAAATATATAGGGGTGCCACATTGATATGCCTGTTCTAGAACATACAAATAGGTGTAAGCCCAACCTAATGCTGTGAATTTAAGGGTCTACTCAGAAGTAAGTCTCATTTAATTCAGTGGAGCTTACTCATTTAGAGGCTAGGGTTGCAACTTTAATCAATGCCACACTGCAGCTTTCTCCATATCCTTTGATACGCCTGTGACTTAAGTAAATACTGCATCACATTAAATACTTCAGATTGCAAGGCTTTAAAATTACATCTGATGGTTCTTTAAAAATATCAAAATGGAGAATATTATGAAAATGATATACAGGTGGTACATGACACCAGTCAAGCTTGCAAAAATATATCATCTGCCCGATAATAAATGTTGGAAATGTAAAGAAAACCAAGGTACATTCTTTCGCCTTTGGTGGACGTGCCCAAAGATTAAGGCTTTCTGGGAGATGATATATAATGAAATGAAAAAGGTATTTAAATATACCTTCCTGAAGAAACCAGAGGCCTTTCTCCTGGGCATAGTCGGCCAATTGGTGCCAAAGAAGGATAGAACTTTCTTCATGTATGCAACAACAGCAGCAAGAATACTTATTGCAAAGTATTGGAAGACACAAGAGTTACCCACCCTGGAAGAGTGGCAGATGAAGGTGATGGACTATATGGAATTGGTGGAAATGACTGGTAGAATCTGAGACCTGGGAGAAGAGTTGGTGGAAGAAGACTGGAAGAAATTTAAAGACTATCTGCAGAAACACTGTAAAATAAATGAATGTTAAAATGATGTTGGATTGAAAATAAGTGGCATTAGCAACAAAGTTAATAAGAATATGCAAAAATGAATTGATAATGGATGAAAATATAGAGTCATAATATGTTAAGATACAGAGTTAAGATATACGAAAGAGGGTAAGGATTTGCTGATTTGATTATTTAAATGGGAATACAAAAAGGGGAGGTGTGAGGAGGCCAAGGAAACAAGCTAATGAGTTTAAAGTTACAAAAAACGAATTTGTTTTTAATTCTTTTTTATCTATTTGTTTTTTGTATTTTGTATTTTTATTCTTCTTTTTTCTTTTTTATGTATTTTTGTATGTTCTCTTTTTTATCTTTTTCTTTCTATATGACTTTTTTCTAATTTGTAAACTTAAGTTTTTGTAAAATCTCAATAAATATCTTATAAAAAAATAATAAAAATATCAAAATGGCCCACCAGCATGAAAAAAAGAGTGAGGCCATCAAACCCTATACAGAGCCTCAAGGATCATCCAGTGCTTCATTTTGAGCAAGACTTTTGTCCTCTAAAATAGAACACTATCGTTAGAGACCTGCTAATACGCATGCAGCTGAACATTATTGCTGTTCTTGCCTTCTGACATTAGTACAAGTGCCTTCAGCTCTCCGAGACACACAAGGCCAATTATAGTGTGTGGCTTACTGTGGCTGTATCCTGATTTGCTGGTAATGAACTGCTTTTTAGAATTTTAAATAATAACCTTGCCACTTTGTGGAAAAAGAAGAAGCACGGATTGAGAGCTGCAACCTTTCAGCTGGAAATGAGTTGCTGTGTGCAGCAAGCAAAGCTTTCTCTGTAGATTTAGTAACAAAGGTCAGAGTGGTTATCCAGCTAGCTCAGCCTACTCTGGATGGCACCTGGTCTCCAGGGTCTCGGGTGGAGACCTTTTATTATTTTGCACCACTTCTATATGATCCACTTAATTGGAGATGCCAGGAACCGAACCTGGCCTTTCTACAGGCAAAGCAGGCCCCCAGCACTGATCTAAGGTTTGCAGCCTTCAAACATGTGGGCTCTACCTTGGGATTTTACTAAATCATCAACATCCAGCCCAAACCAGGTGCAAAGTAGTGGTGTAGGGGATGGGATGAGACGTACACTCAGAATTGAGGAGCAGGGTACATCCCAGCACAGCACAGAAATGTTATATTATTTGCCAAAACCGAGCTCAGAGTCATTTCACCCAAATATTCATTTCTGGTTGCCCCCATGAAAACCTTTCTTTCAGCGGTCTAGCACCCCCACCCGCAGGTTCTTTTTGCAGTTGCTATTGTTAAACAACTGGAGGAAGCAGAAAGTCCTGGCCTCCCCCTGGCTAATCTCCTACAAATCACCCAAAATAGTTGACCTGCCCCTGTTCTCCAGTGCCTACCCAAGTTTCTTGTTTCATCAGGAGCAGTTTCCTCCTTTCAGTGGCAACCCCAGGATTTTGGAGGCATTCAGGCTTCTTGCCATCAGTGGAGTCCATGAACTCCTAGCTGATCAACACAAGATCAAGAATCAGGGCATGCTGAGTAGACTCAGCCCTGATGTTCACCACATCTGTTGCCCCTTGCTCCACCCACCACTGGCGTGGAGGTCCCCCCGTCCAGAAGGTTGTCCATGAAGGAATGTGTCCCTCAAGCTGGAAAAGGTGGCCCATTCCTGTTATAACCTATGTTTTTGTTTGTGCTTGTTTTTTTCAGGAAAGCATAGATTTGGGGGAGATCATGTTTTCCCTTTGTTATTTGCCAACAGCAGGGAGGATGACCCTCACAGTCATCAAATGCAGAAATCTTAAAGCTATGGACATCACTGGCTCATCAGGTAAGTGCAATGTTCCTTTTCGCTTAGCTTCACCTGTGGGTGGTGATGACTCTCTGGGGAAGGGCTCTTACCTTCAGGATTTCAGGGCATTTGATCTTGAGTTCACAGACGAGGAGAATTCAACAATACGTTGATCTCTTATGTTTCTTTCCTTCACTTTCGAAAACAAAAAGCAAAACAATAGACAGTCTGAGTGGAAGCAACTGCTTAGCCCTCTCCTTTCCTGTCAGTTCCCAACACCCACAGCTCAAAATTGCCTCCCCCAAGCTGCTTTTTCTCGAGCAGGGGAAAAGATTCAAGGGAGAGAGAGGAATTCTGTATCTTCCCATGATTGATTGATTGATTGATTGATTGATTGAGGAAGATTACTCTGAGCTGGAAAAGTACTCGGGGACACCCTTCTTCTGCCCAGATGAAACCTTCCCTCTGTTTGCTTTGGGTTTAAACAATGTGTGAGACTCTGTGTCATTTTAGCTTCCGGATAACAAACAAAGGAATACCATCATGTGCTTTATTTCCTCATTCCAAGACCTTGACATATTCCTGATAAATGTCACTTAGTGCACTACAAACGCCATTAGCAATGTTCTTAACTTGTGACAGCTTCTGTGCATTTTGCAGCTGCTTTAGGATGCAATTCTATACATACATACATACATACATACATACATACATACATAAATACATAGAAGTATGTTCTGTTTAGTTTGCTGAATTAGTTTGCTATCCATGCTTCCATTTGTTCCGTGTTTTCTTCCACTTGTCTTGGTGCAGATTAGTACATGTTTTGTCTGGGATTCTGAGTCCTAATGCCACACCTTGCTCTGCAGTGGCATAGCGTGGGTTGCCATCACCCAGGGTGGGGCAAGTGTTGCGGGGGGGAGCACACAGAGACCATAAAGGGTGAACAGAGCCTGGGAGGCACTTTCTCGCTTTCCTCTTCCTCCCTCCTCAGTGGGTGGCAGTGGTGGCACCTTCCCCCTTCCTTCCTCTCAGACAGGCTGGCTGGCGCACAGGTGGCAGTGGTGAGGCACAGGGGTGGGGCCACACTGGCAGGCACTCAGACTGGCAGAGCTCGGGGCTGCCCTCAGGCAACCCACTGTTGCCCACCCACCCTGGCCCCCCTTCTGTTGTTGCCATGGTAGCTGCCTGCTGCTGCATCTAAGCCTGGGAGTTGCCCTGCTGGTGCCTCCCACCACTCCTCTGCATCTAGCCAGTCTATGACAGTACCAAGAATTCAGTTTGCTTGGGGGGAGCTTATATGAAGTTGCACCATACAGTCATTATCACACCCATTCCAGTGCATTTTCCCATCACTCTTTATTGCAAAAAAAGTCCAATTTTTCAAGGAGGTGGTCTCACAAAAGCACCAAATCCACTTTTTATTAAGCCACTGGAACTTGCAGGGATGTGACTGAATCCCAGGCAAAAACAGTGACAATCTGCACCCCAAATGACATTGCATCTGGTTTGGCATGTTGGGCTTTTCACCACCCTGAATAAATGGGTGTCATTTCTGGATACAAGGACATAAGGCAAGCCTGCTGGATCAGCCAATGATCCTATTCTCACAGTGGCCAACCATATACCTGTGGGAAGCCTGCAAGCCGGACATGAGCACAAGAGCACTCTGCCCACCTGAGATTCCCAGCAACTGGTATCCAGAGGCATAATGTCTCTGACAAGGAAGAGAGAACATAGCTATCATGGCTAGCAGCCACTGTTGAGCACATCATCTAGTGTACATTGGTGATAGGAGACAGGCTTTGCATGCAGAAGGTACCAGACTTAATTCATGGTGTCTCCTGCTCAGACTGGGAAGGATCCCTGCTTGAAACCCTGGAGAGCCGCTGTCAGTTGGTGTCAACAAAACTAGATAGACCAATGTCTTGACTTCATATAGGGCAGCTTCCTCTGTATTTGTGGTGGAACTTCTACATGAGAACTGTTGATGTCCTCCTACCTGGTTGTGTTGACCTCCATTCCTGTTATCTCAGATCCATACGTCAAAGTGTCCCTGATGTGCGATGGTCGGCGCCTGAAAAAGAGAAAAACAACTACAAAGAAAAACACTCTCAATCCAGTATACAGTGAGGCCATCGTTTTTGACATCCCTCCAGAGAATGTGGACCAAGTCAGCCTCTCCATCGCTGTTATGGACTATGACCGGTATGCTGCATTTTTCTCTTTTTTGATTTTTTTGGGGGGAGGGAGATTCAAGAAGAGCGGGTGCTATAGTAATCTATTATTATTATTATTATTATTATTATTATTATTATTATTATTATTGTAAGAATAATAATGACAGGTGTTATCTTTATACTGACCTAAAGCAGGGACTTGCTGGGTATACAAGGTATAAGACAGTCTGTCAAGTAAACTGCTCCTGAGCTGTAGACAGTTTTGCATGTACCAAAACCTTGTATTTTGCCCAATAGCAGATAGGTAGCCTAGGCAAGCCCAACAAGCAAGGTGTTCTATAGTATGCTGGCAGTAGTTTACCCCCACAAGCAACCTAGTCACCATATTCTGCACCAATCCAGACCCTCCAAGTGCCCCTAGTTTCCAGGGACGTCGCTGATTTAGAGAAGCTGTCTTGGTTTCTGATTTGATCCTGGAATGTCCCACTTTTCCTTAGGATGTCTCTATTTTCATTGGAGAAATGTTGGAGGGTATTTTTTTAAAAAATGCTTAATGTTCTGTTATGTTTCTATATATGTTAGAAGCTGCCCAGAGTGGCTGGGGCAACCCAGTAAGATGCGTGGGGTATAAATAGTAAAATTATCATATGGAATAGGATGTCCCTATTTTCATTGGAGAAATGTTGGAGTGTATGCCAGTCTTTGGACCAACCTCAAAGATAGCCCCACAGAGAGTGCATGGCAGCCTTATACATATGATAAGTAAAGAAATAATGGCAAGTAGGTAGACACTTTCACAACAGGTTAAAAACTGAGAAATAAACAACTATCTGGCTTTTAGAAGACATCTGAAGGCAGCCCTCTTTAGGGAAGTTTTTAATGTTTGATGTTTTATCGCATTTTTAATATTCTGTTGGGAGCCACCCAGAGTGGCTGGGGAGGCCCGGCCGGATGGGCAGGGTATAGATATTATTATTATTATTATACCACACTGGCTTAATAGGAAGCCAGCCCTGCTTCCCACCAAACTGCTGCTGTGCAGGCTTGTTTCAGAATCCTGAATATTAAGGATAAATATTAATTATTAATTTCTTTACCTTTCCTTACTAAATGTAAACTAGATCTAGCTCTTTTGCTTTTCACCAAAAATGTTAAAGGGGCACATTTGAAAGTGTGCCGGGCAGTATAGCACAGAAAATCCACTGTTGTCAAGATACCTGCAAAACATAATGGATAGACGGCGATGTGTTCATGCTGACACTTTGCCGAAGCACAACAGGTGGCAGTGGGTGCATCATTACAGCACAATTGGAATGACTGTTTGTTTGGTTGATTAAAATTTAGTATTGTGTCTGCTTTTCACCACCCTCAACATAGAGTGGGATATACATGTATACTCAGAAGTGTGCCCCATAGAATTCAATGGGGCATACTGCAAGGTAAGTGTGTACAAGGTTGCATGCAGTCTTAATCTTCCCAATTTTATACACACACACACACAGTGGTACCTCAGGTTCCAGACACTTCAGGTTATAGACACTTCAGGTTACAGACTCCGCTAACCCAGAAATAGTACCTCGGGTTAAGAACTTTGCTTCAGGATGAGAACAGAAATCGTGCTCCAGTGGTGCAGTGGCAGCAGGAGTCCCCATTAGCTAAAGTGTTGTTTCAGGTTAAGAACAGTTTCAGGTTAAGAACGGACCTCCAGAACGAATTAAGTTCTTAACCCAAGGTACCACTGTGTGTGTGTGTGTGCGTGTGTGCGTGTGTATAATGTTCCTGGTGCTTTGGGGTGTAAATATCTAGCTTTTCCTGTCGCAGAATGTGGCTCCTCCACCTATCATTTGCCTTATTTGTGGACGCGTGGCATTGTGGATAATCTTTAGACGTTCTGTTCTCCACCTTTAATCCTAGAGTGGGACACAATGAGGTGATTGGAGTATGTAGGGCTGGACTTGACGCTGAAGGCCTTGGAAGAGACCACTGGAATGAAATGCTGGCGTACCCCCGCAAGCCAATAACCCACTGGCATCCCTTGGTAGAGGTAAGAGGACTAAAGCATCTCTTCAGCAGCCTACTCCTCATTGTCACTATTTTATGTAATACCTTCTTCACAAATTTGTTGTTGTTTAGTCATTTAGTCGTGTCCGACTCTTTGTGACCCCATGGACCAGAGCACGCCAGGCACTCCTGTCTTCCACTGCCTCCCGCAGTTTGATCAAACTCATGCTGGTAGCTTTGAGAACACTGTCCAACCATCTTGTCCTCTGTCGTCCCCTTCTCCTTGTACCCTCTATCTTTCCCAACATCAGGGTCTTTTCCAAGGAGTCTTCTCTTCTCATGAGGTGGCCAAAGTATTGGAGCCTCAGCTTCAGGATCTGTCCTTCCAGTGAGCACTCAGGGCTGATTTCCTTCAGAATGGACAGGTTTGATCTTCTTGCAGTCCATGGGACTCTCAAGAGTCTCCTCCAGCACCATAATTCAAAAGCATCAATTCTTCGGCGATCAGCCTTCTTTATGGTCCAGCTCTCACTTCCATACATCACTACTGGGAAAACCATAGCTTTAACTATATGGACCTTTGTTGGCAAGGTGATGTCTCTGCTTTTTTCTTCACAAATAGGTCTCTCTATTTCATGAGGCAGCATTTTTGTCAAATAGAAATGTGAAGGGAGACAAAAAAAAAGAGGTTAAGTGCAGAACAACGTACAAAAGAAGATGCTGAAAATCTTTTCCACCAAACAAAGCTGAGAAGCCCTGTTTTGTATTAGGCATTTCATTAAATTATTTGAAAAAGCCTGTAGAAGAGAATGCAAGTTCAATTTTTCTTTTTCTTTTTTAAATAAATGTTTATTAGAGTTTTACAAAACAAAAAGTTCATCATTTCACATAGATCATTCCATTAATTAAAGCCCACAGAAGAAACAAAAAACAAAAATATATAGCAAAAAAGAAAAATAGAAAAAAGAAAAATCCATTTTAAAAAGTTACAAAATTCCATATCCCTCTGTCCTGACCTCCTCACATCTCCCTTTTTTGTGTTCCTCTTTATTCCAATCTAATTCAGCAAGTTCAAACCCTTTATTCATACCATGCTTACAATTATGTTTTTCTAATTATTATGTCCCAAATTTTCGTTATCTTAGCCCATTCCTCATCTTATATACTAAGACATAATTTTAATCTGTTCATAACCCCCTTCTCCTTTTTGAAATTCTTCTTTTCATTCACATTTAACCAAATCCCACATGCCCTGTTACCTTCACTTCCCACATCATGTTAACACTCGAACATTTTGCAATATTTTTGTAAATAGTCCTTAAACTTTTTCCAGTCTTGTTCCATCAGTTCTTCTCCCTGGTCCCGAATTCTGCCAGTCATTTCAGCCATCTGCATGTAGTCAATCACTTGCATCTGCCATTCTTCCACGGTGGGTAAATCTTGTGTCTTCCAATACTTGGCGAGAAGTATTCTTGCTGCTGTTGTTGCATACATAAAAAATGTTCTGTCTTTCTTTGGCACCCGTTGGCCAACTATGCCCAAAAGGAAGGCCTCCAAAAGGAAGGCCTTAGAATGCAAGTTCAATTTTTCAATGGCTTTCTTTTACATTCTATGCCACCTGTTAACAACATTCATACTGGTGTATTTCAGACAAAAACAAAACCAGAAAATCTGGGACTGAATTCTCTGCTGTTTCTTTTCCCTTATTTTCTAAAAAAAAAAAAAAATGCTGAATAGGATCAGAATTACAGGAAAGTTTTTGAAAACACTTTATCAATGCAAACACCATTTCCCCCAAATTAAATGCCATTTGCTCTGTTGGGAGAGGCATATGGCATTAACCCCACTGTAGCATGGACTAAAATGAGGACAAAAAATATTACTGGATGCTTCTAAAATATGTGCCAGAGTGAAATCCAACTTTATTCCCAAAAGACAATGTAAACATGTAAAGAGACTATAAATAAAATTGCCAAGATACAATAATATACAACCACATCTATCCAGGATAATGCCTGAACATCAAACTGATGTGACAAGCAATAAATTTGTATTCTGTATTCTGCTCTGGTCAGACCTCACCTGGAGTACTGCGTCCAGTTCTGGGCACCACAGTTCAAGAAGGACACTGACAAACTGGAACGTGTCCAGAGGAGGGCAACCAAAATGGTCAAAGGCCTGGAAACGATGCCTTATGAGGAACGGCTAAGGGAGCTGGGCATGTTTAGCCTGGAGAAGAGGAGGTTAAGGGGTGATATGATAGCCATGTTCAAATATATAAAAGGATGTCACATAGAGGAGGGAGAAAGGTTGTTTTCTGCTGCTCCAGAGAAGCGGACACAGAGCAATGGTTCCAAACTACAAGAAAGAAGATTCCACCTAAACATTAGGAAGAACTTCCTGACAGTAAGAGCTGTTCGACAGTGGAATTTGCTGCCAAGGAGTGTGGTGGAGTCTCCTTCTTTGGAGGTCTTTAAGCAGAGGCTTGACAACCATATGTCAGGAGTGCTCTGATGGTGTTTCCTGCTTGGCAGGGGGTTGGACTCGATGGCCCTTGTGGTCTCTTCCAACTCTATGATTCTATGATTCTATTAAATTGATAATGTTTGAGACCAGACACATTGCAACCCAGTGAGTCTTCCTCATTGGTCGAGACATTTTTAACACGCAATTTGCCACACACACAAAAATAGCCACTTGGCTAATCTATATAGATGATGAGGTAAACTAACCACACATAACTGCAAAATTGCTATGCACACCTTGGGCTCATGAATATAGAAGATGGTACTTTTGTAAAGATGCCCAGGGCATCCTCCAGATCTCCAGTTTTAGATGTCAGCTCCACCACCAGTCTTCTCTGACCCCACGATAATGCACCATTTAATATTCAAATCCAGTAAATATATCTTCTTTTTGGACCAACAGACGCTTCTAGAAGACTCTCCAGTGCTCTCTCATGTTGAACAATTGGCAATAATTCAATCTGGATTAAATCTGGTGCCACAAGATGTGGTGGTGGCCTCTATCTTAGATGACTTTAGAGGGGAATTAGATATCTTCATGGGGTAAGATGGGTCTGTCAATGGCTGTTGATCACAATGGCAAGGTGGAACTAGTAGTCCTTTGAATGCTAGTAGCTGGGGACAAAAGTGGGGGGAGGGCTCTTGTGGACTTCTGTGAGGAAACTGGTTGGCCATTATAAGAAACAGGATGCTGGACTTGATGGACCTGTGGATGCTACAGGACTCTTCTTAAAATATTTTATTTCTTCTAGTTGCCAGGCCGAGCAACCAGTTTTGACAGTCAAGGATCTTGCTCATCACCAAAACCACCACTTACACCCTAGCTTGAACAGTGGATTCTTGATGACCAGCTTCACAACAAGCTCACCATGTCTATACGCTACAAAAGGTTTGGGTCTAGCTGATGACCTGCAATCAGATTTTTGCATTTTGATCCATTGTATTTCTACTGCATAATAATACCATTAATTCTCATTCTTAACTTACCTTTCACTTGAATACTTGTTAAAGATGTCATGAAAAGACGTCATTTCTTTCTTTGTTTGAACAAGGCATTCAGAAGGACACAAGTATAGGTGGGTTTAAGGTCTTGAAAGCAACATAATGCTCATGATAGCACAAATTGTGTCAACATAAAGCTTTCTGTTGTACTTACTTTCTTGTGAACTCGCCTCTAAGTGGTGACAATTTTATATATTACATAGAGGCAAAAACAGGTTTGCCACTGGGTGAACCTTGTATTGGGAACTGCAGTCTATCACAGCTCCCTAATGAGTGTGCCAAACAGTCATACAGTATTTTTACATGTACACTAGTATTTCTTAAAATCCGCCCCCTTTCTGAATGTACTGTACATTCTGTGGTCCCAATACAGAGTGGGATTCAAAGAGCCTCCTTGAGGAAGTTCACATGAGCATCAGCACTTCCAAGAATCACCAATCCGCCCCCCACTGCAGTCTCTTTCCAATTGTGCTCAGGAAGCTGGGGTGCATACCAACACTGAATGAGGGTTGTATCCAATATAGTGCTAAAGTCACTTTGCGGTATATTTGTTCCACTGGTGAAATGTTTGGCACAAAATAAATGCAGTTGCACCAAAAACTACATAAGCAGGTTGCTGGTAACTTCTCTGTAAAATAGATTGTGCAATCGGTTGTGCAATGAGTTTCCTTGAGCTCAACAGCTGGGTTTGATTCCCCTGTTGTGTAATGTGAAAACTCGCCCACCTGCTAGTGCATGAGCCCTTGCCCTAATACACAGAGAACATTGGATGCAGCCCCTGTTCTCCATTGGGTTGTCCCTGTTTTCTGGGTTGAATCTGGGCCTGAGAGCCAGAAGAATGCCAGCCGTGCAACTGAGGTGCAGAGCTGCAAGGGAAGATTTAGTGTAGACAAGAGCTTTTCGCCTTCTCTCCCTTATGCAACCCAGCTGGAAAGGTTGGTCTGCTCCCCAGTTAGCCATTCAGCCAAGGAAAACAGGAGCTGCTTAGCCACGGATGGCCATCTGGCAACCCCCATCTGCTCCTGTGATTTCTTACACCCTTTCCCCAAAGTTTAAGAAATGCTGGTGTACGCCAAGATGTCTTATGTGTAAATGTGGAACTGAAATGTGTAAAGTAACTTGTGTTGGGGCCCAATGTGTGCTGTGTTATTAAATGCACCTTTGCATTTAAAGTGTGTAGGCTTGGGGGGGGGGGCTATTTTAAAAAAATGCAGCCCCTGAGGATGGATCTGATAAGTATTGGGATTGTAGCAACTGGGGAAGAGGAGTTCTATCTCTCTTCCCTACTGTGGTCCTGTCAAAGATTATTTCTCTGGATCTTCTATTTGCATTAGGAAATCCCCAATAATTATCAGCCCAACAATCCCTGCTTGCTTTAACACACACACATACAAAGATGCATTAACCATCACACCAAGTTTGGCCTTTAATTTGGCACTTTAGCCTCTAGGGCTTTGATATAGCTTTGCTTTGCTATATCAAAGGGGCAACTCTTTGACACTTTATTTCAGCTTAACTTCATTGATGTGATTGACCTGGAGGATTCATAATCAGACATTTGGATGCAACAAGAGCTTAGCATAAGCATTTATGAAGCTACAGTGTGAATTCAGGTCACTAGAAGTTGGGGCACGAAGATGTTCAGGCAACCAGAAATGTAAAGCCTTCAAAGAGTAGCAAATTTGGGAGGGGGGGGAGAAAGAAAAGAAAAGAAAGTGGCCATCCATTCAGGAAGGCAAAAAGTCTTTGAAAATGGTACCAAGATGCATCTTGTTCTGGGATGCAGATTCAGTGTTGTAAGTTGGAGGACTAAAATCTGTTTTGCTTCAATGTAGCAGGAAGTCAGCAAACCAAGCTTTGTTGTCTCCTAAATTTGAAATTAAAAAGTTGAAACTTGTGGAGCTCTGTCCTCCCGTGTTAGTTTATGATGGCTTAAAACATTCTTATGCTGACTGCTGACAGCATTCCACACAAGCACACCAGTCATTGCAATAGATGTGTGGAAAGGTCAGTGAATCCTTATATTCAGGAGAACCATTGAAAGAAACTCCAAAATTAAAACATTTGTGCAGCAGAAACTCACCAGAGCCTGCTGTTTGTGAAACCCTAAACTCTTGTGCCTCGCTTCAGGTGTGATAGAGATTTATCTCCATGCAGGAAAAATGTCAGGCATGAAGCATCCCTCTTTCAGAGCTGGTCTTGCCATGAAATAGAAAGTAGACAAGTGCAGAGCTTGATATAAAGGTGATGGATTAGTGTGAGGACTTTAGGTTGATTCTTCTTTCTGCAAATCAATTGCCTAAATTGATTTGGCCCTTTTGCTGATCACATTTATTTGCCAAATGTCCAATTTAAAATCTATGTATGGGCTTAATTTCCAGCTTCCATTATTTTCAACACCAATCATGGTACAGTCAACTTGCAACTTATGCACATTTAACTTGGCTAGGAAAAATAAAAATTTAACTGGGGGCGAGGAACTATCACAATCCCACCCACCATTTGCATGCACATTGGGAGAGTATTTGGAGGTGCTGGGAGAGTGTGTTTTGACTATCCATGATTTTGGCTTTACAAGCTATCCCCCAAACATAACCCCTGCATAAGTTGCGAGTCGACTGTATACACAGTGGTTTGGATCCAGGCTGAAGCCCTATTAGCGTTAGAAGTGCCCATGTTTGAAGAGTACATGGAGGGGGAGTCCCTTGTCCCAATATCTGCTCTAAGCCTTTGTGCATTTGCAAGGGATATTCCAAATACATTCAGCAATACATGTTTAGATATTTCTCTGCAGTTGCGACCCTGGATTATGCAGAACCTGAAACTGCCAGGATGATTTTAAGCATGTTTTCATCTCCTTCAGACCTTCATGCTTAATGCACAGAGGTTAGAAGTGATGGTGGCATTGGGGGCAGGACCAACATGCGCAGCCTTGCTTCCCAAGCGCCCACCCCCACCCCCAATGTTCTTTGAACACAAAAAGTGACCATGCCTGAATGGGGCTTAAGTTAGTCACACTTCGGTCCCAACAACATGAAATCAAATGTGGAACATTAGTCATGACTAATGTATAGGACTGAGATCAACAGGACTCCAGATTCTACCCATAGTATGCACAGTTGCACCTTAGATATGTCTGTTATCACTTTAATGAACCAAATTGGCTCATTTGGGTGTTTAAAGTTATACTCTACTGGTGGATATGACTGATAACTAATGGTGGTGGTGGGGAATTCTGTAGAGCAGGTGTGAGGAATTTGTGGTGCACTTGTTGGACTCCCATAGATCCCTGGTGTTTGGGGCCCTAGCCCATGATGACTAGGGCTAATGGGAGTTGAAGTCCAAGGGCCACAGGTTCCCTATCCCTGCTGCAGTGGTCCAAGGTCCAAGTAAGCCTCCTTCCCTTTCTACCCCAACTGTTTCATAAAGTAGGCCGCAAGTAAACCTGCCCTCCTGCTCTGCTGTTGCTGCTTCCCTCTCTCCCTCCTTCTATCCCTCTTCCCCGCTTTTAATTTTAGGACAGGAAATAACACAACTTTGATTGTTTTAGGCAGCATTCGCAGGTCATGTGAAGGACAGGCTAAAATAAAGATGGAGGGAAACAAGGTGGTTTGGTATCATCTCCTTTTGCCGCCATCTCTCCTGTTTCTATCACATGGAAGGGGAAGAACAGGTGGATAAGTTGCTTCAAAACTACCACACATAGACTTTCCAACCAGTAGTAGTAACCCAGATATTATCTAGGGTTTTCTTCAATATCCTGTTCCATTTTTTAAAAATGGGTACTTGTCACAAGTTGATGTTTATGGTACTGAACAACTGTAAGCGGCTTGTGCGTCACCTTATGGAGAAGTACCTCAAACTATCAACTTTATGGTCACAGAAATCTGTATGTGTAGATCGACCCTTGCAGAATTCTTGTGATGTACTCTTTGAATATGTCCTTTTTACTTGCCATCATCACAAATACTTTCCAAATGCTATTTATTTTCACAAGCATCTGCATACTATCTAACAGCTTTTTCAGAGCTATTCTGATTTTTCTCTTCACATACTCTCAATAACAAAAGGGCCTTTCTGCTCTTTCTGCTATGTTTTTGGTGATGAAATACTGTAAGATTGAACTTCAATATACTTTGCACTGTTTTACGCCTACTATCCAAAAACAAAAACCCTATCAAGTTCATGAACAAATGTAGCATTAGTGTTCTGTAAGGAACATATACTTTTTATTGTTTCGTCGGTTTCTACTGCTATGGCATAGCTTTTATTGTAATTTGGAAGAGATTCCAAGGGCCATTGTTTTATATAAATTATTACCATTATTATTATTATTAGGTTGCATCTGTCACAGTCATCACTTTAGCAATAGGATTTCTGCCTGCACAACAATAATCCCTATCCCTGTGTGATTCCCATGCCCCCCCCCAATCTGCTCTGGAGGGCTGGGGCTACACCCAGAACAGATCTAGAGGGGAAGGAAGAAGGAGTTCCATTCAGGTGGAAGTCCTTGCATAAATGGGACAACTTCATGGGATCCAACCTATTGTTGCTGTTATTTTTATGCAACACCAAAGGAAAAATATTTAGTTGTGCCCTTCTCCTCAGTGTTGTCCATGTAATGATGCAATCCTATGCACACTTACTTGGGTGTTAGTCTCATTGAACTCAGTGAGCCCCAGTTCAGATGTATGCCCACCCAACAGTCAGTTTGCACGTTGAAGGGGTGGGCAGCTGGGCACCTATCCCATTCTCACTCTTGTAGAATGGCCCGAATTGCAATCTCTCTCATGTACCCTGACCTGTAATATAGTACCAACACTGGGCTCATGTACCCTGACCTGTAATATAGACAGCCCTAGCAAAGAGGATCTATGTATATAGGTCCCAGTATTCATTACAGGTTATACACACTGAGAAGGAGACTGGACAGTGCCGAGGCTGATTTCTGCACCTAACCATACAGTTGGTCTATATGCCTAAGCTGATTAAGTCAGCATTTCCAGACACCTTAATTAATGTGCATAGCATTGCAACCTGTGCTACTAATAGTGGTTTGCATTCCTTTGTGACAGCTGTGACTTGCATGCTTCTCTAAAACAGTGACGCTGCTTTGTTGGTACCAACTCAAGCTGGAGACATCGTTTTTTAGAAGGGATGTTCCTCTTGGTGTGCGCATTCCATCATGCATCGCCAACAAGTCTCGAAGAATTTTGTATTGTTTCAAAAGCCTGCACAACCTGTTTGAGCAGAGGTAAAAATGGGACAAAATAAGTATTACCCCATTGGGAGTAATTCCTCTCCCAAACTAATTATGATCCGATTAAGAAGACTAGTTATCTGTCTTTAGCCATAAAGGCTTAAATCCTTTTCACCCAGTTTTGGGACTAAAATATCAGCTGTCAGTCAACTGCTATTCATTTACCAGTGATGTTTTTCAGTAATGCAAGTATGGGTATTAAAAAAAATAAATCAGTCTTTGGGCTCAGTCCTAACTGCTCATCTGGTCATAGCATGTGCATAGAAACTTGCAGGACACATAAATTCTTCCCAAGCTGAAAACTATGGCTAAATTAACATTAATTTCTCATTTTTGAAATCATGAACATGCTGACTATAGAGAGGCTCAAACAAATCCAATAGAATTTCTGATTTCTCTTTCTTTATGTTTTGTTGGGTAACCCACATGTGAACTTCTTTTTAGCTATATTGCAAGCGGACAGGTGAATAATTGCAAAAAAAGTTTTTCATCAGATTATTTTAGGGAGCAGTTGCATTTTGAAAAGTACACTTAGATATTTTCAAGAACATACGTTTGTATTTGCACTGAAGAAGTAGAGTTCAGATATACTTTGCTGAATATCAAGGCATTATTACCAATATGGAAAGCAGGGATCTGTGAAGGTTGACCCAGGATTCAGCCAGAATGGGTTGAGGCAGGCCTGGGTCAGATTGGGTCCACTGTCCTAGAGTGACCTGGGGCTTTCAAAATGGGGAGGGAGTCTGACAGTGAGAGGGGAGGAGGAGAATATGTGTGTCCTCTACACAGAAAGAGAGAGAGTTTGATTAGAGTTCAGAAATGTGATTGGCACTGCTGAAGACTAGGCTAGGGGGTATATAGCAGGAACACCTAGACTGAGTTTTTTAGGTAAATGTTTAGGCAGTGCCCACATGTTTCTCCTCCTGCTGAGACAAGACAATCATTCTTAGTGTGAACTGAGGCTTTTGCATATATACATTCTTATGTGAATCGTACAGCTATGCATTTGTCCTCCCGACATGATTGGGAGGTCCAATCTGGTGTTTTGGAATAGCTGACCTGACTGGGATACATGGGCTGAACTGATTGGGAGGGTCTTGCACACATCATGTAACCAGGGAGCAGGAGATAGAGGAGGAGATTTGTGCCTCATACTCCCTGCCTCCTGTATGCTTAATAAGGTCTGTTTGGGAGCAGGGAGGGCAAACAGAAAGCTGGATTTCCCCCCTCCATTAACTATATATTTTTCCACTTTGCTGAGAAAAGTTGTGTAGAAGAATTCAGCTGATCAAATTCTGAGATAAGGGCAGGGAAATTCAAAAGCCTCTTCACTGATCAATAGCCAAACTGCACCTGATTTTTATTTAGTTTTTTTTTAAAAAAAAAGACAGAACGCAAATGCTGTAATATGGAATAATGATTTCAACATAGCACAAAATACTCCATTCTGTTTTGCGTTTGAAAAAGACTACACTTTTGAATGATAGCCTAGAGATTTTAATACTTTGCATGCCCTCAGGTCCTGGTTGTGGGCTTCTCAGAGGCGTCTGCTGTCCACTGGAAATGCAATGCTGGACTAGATAAGCCTTTGGCCTGATCCAGCAGAACTCTTCTTACGTTCTTAAGACCAACAGTATTTCTTATATGTAGAATCTATAATATTGCTTTTAAATCATGACTTTCAAAGTCTGTTTGCTGCTGTGCTTTCTCTATTTGCAGTAACTGTTCTTGTGCTAAATTAAAACAACTTTTTTTCTTAAAAAAAGAAAAAAGTATATAGTAATAGATTACTTGACATTTCTTTCTATGTATGCAGCAAAAATGAATGTGTGCCGAGTGGCCAAATTATGGGCATTTATGGGGGGGGGAGTGTTCAGTGTAACAGTTTGTTGTGTTAACTAAGCTGTTCAAACAGCACTATGTGTTGGATCACTGCAAGAATTTGACAGTACGAGCCAAGGCAACATCACATTGAAATTTACTAGCATGAACTGGGAAGTGTCTCTTGTAAATGTATTTAATGTTGATATGTTCAGATTATAAGCACTGGTCCCTATGCAGCGCTCATTCATCTAATGGAGCTTTGAGATATTCTGCTCTGTAAAGCACCATTGAAGTAAAAGGGGTTCGCTAAAAAAAAAAAAAGAAATGCCGCTAACGCTTAATTTCATCTTGAATGCTAGGCATCCCTTTGAATGGAGGGAGCTCATCTGTATGCTTGTTAGAATGTTCATGTGAATCAGCCACCTCCATGGGGATGAATGGGAAGACAGCTCTGGGGCAGAACTACATTGAGGGCAGCAAAAAGAAAACATGGATCTGGGTGTTCTAAATGTTGCTTCTCCATTCCAAGGAGGTGAGATGGGCAATGAAGTGGAGAAGCAATAGGCTGGAGAGGATATCTCCTGCTTCTCCTACCCAACCAATGCTTTTCTCCTTCTACCAGCTGCTTTTCCCAATTGAAACCCTTGTTGGGAGAAAAGCAGGTCAGAGCAACTTAGGAACACAGGAGGATAGGAAGCTTCCATATACCAAGTGGTGCATTAGCTCAGTCTTCTCTTTCCTTATTGTCAAGGCTCTTTTCCAGCTCTACCTAGAGATGCCTGGGAGTGAATCTGGGAACTATTGCGTTAGAAGCATGAGCTATGGTCCCTCTGGAAACAACATAGGGAGCTGACTTAGAGCACGTTGCCCAACCAGCTCAATATTGCCACTCACTGTCTGACAATGACTTTCCACAGTGTCCAGCAGAGGTCTTGCCTGTCATTGGTTAACTAGAGATGCCAGGGATTGGACCAGAGAAAATTTGCACGCAAAGCACTTGCTCTGCCACTTGCTGGGCTCACATGGCAGGCAGAGCCAATTAAACACCCTCTTGAAATATATCCCCATTGTTCTATGCTTAGGGAGGCTGCAAACTTATGAACCACCAAAAGAGAGGATAAAATAAGGTTCAGATTTGCCTAAATTGTGTTATGAATAGATTCGGATTTTGAGATACTGGTAATCACTATAATTTAAATTAGAAATTGGATTGAAGAGAAAGCTGCTTTGGATGGGCTTGCCTAGAAAAGCCATTTTAAAGTACAGTTAAATGAAAATTAAAAGACAGGTATGCAATATGTTTCACCATAGTGGGGGGATAACAGATCAGGTGACTGTTCAGTCAGCTGTCCGGGTGCTAACTATTGAGGGGCACTTCAAGGTTCACCCTTCTGATGGTCATCTTCAACTCTTCAAACTCTTCAAAGACTGTCTTCTGACAGCCTTTCAAAGAGCAGGCTGTACTGTGTAAAACACAGCCCATGGCCACCCTTTTTGCAATGGAGAACTGGGGTTCCCCAGCCTACGTTTGCTGCTTTCAGTATAGTAACACCTTGCATGGGCACAGGCATTCACAAACCTGAAACAATTTTCCAGATGAAATGTGTGCTTATAATCTTCACCAGGTTTGTATTTCTTCATGTATCTCGTGTAACTCAAGCAAGCCATCAACAAGCGTTTGCCTTGTTGCCCAAAATGATGATTGAAATAACTAGATCAGAGCTTTCCAAACCTTTCATGTTGGTGGCACACTTTTTAAACATGCGTCATTTCGCATCAAAGTAATTCAGGTTTTACTAGCGAAATAGAGTTGGGACGATAACACAACACTACACACCTACGCAGTACAGCCAACACACAGTTTGGAAAGCTCTGAACTCGATTGTCACAGCATAGCCAGAATTCAGATGTGATGTATTCTTTCAAAAAATTGTTTCCTTCTGTAATGGACCGTTGTTTGCATGAAAGGTTGTGAGAGCGTCTGTCTTTACCAGCCCCCTTGCACTTGAAATGTCTATATATTTATATGGGAAATGAAGAAACAAAGTTTACTTTTGATAACAAATAAGAATGAAATTATTTCTCAGTTTAAAATGTATACAAATTCTGCTATTTTCTTCTTCTAAAAATTTTTGCTGCACTTTGTCCACCTCAAACTTCTGTGCCAGTAGGAATTGATGTAGGCTACAGGACATAGCACCAAGAAACCCTCAGGGTCTCTTCCAACTCCACAATTCTATGATTCTACATCAGCAGGGCTCCCCACTGTCAGCTATCAAACTATCCAACATACTCACAAAGGCTTTTCTTCCATTTATCACAATGGAAGCACTGAGGTTCTCAATTCTCCAAAAACACAACCTTCAAGGGCTTTACCATCCCCAGAGTGTTTCTTGCTCACACTACTGGGTTGGTAAGAAAATTTCTGGTCTGGGGAGAAGGATGAGATTTCCTACAGACAATCTACACCATGGGTAGGCAAACTAAGGCCCAGGGCCTGGATGTGGCCCAATCGCCTTCTAAATCCGGCCCACGGACGGTCCGGGAATCAGCGTGTTTTTACATGAGTAGAATGTGTCCTTTTATTTAAAATGCATCTCTGGGTTATTTGTGGGGCATAGGAATTCATTCATTTTTTTCTCCAAAATATAGTCCGGGCCCCCACAAGGTCTGAGGGAAAGTGGACCGGCCCCCTGCTGAAAAAGTTTGCTGACTCCTGATCTACGCCTTGCCCTGCCCTTTCATTCTGTTGTGCTGTTGTTGCTTTTTTGGAGGGGGGGTGGGTTAGGATCAGAACAAAAATGAGTACAGGCACCTCCCCATTTCCGTGCAGTTGGTGTATGTGTGATTGCTGACATGGACACTATTTTTTGGCACTGCAAGGGACTGGGGCAGGGCAGACGGACTGATGCACATTCCGCTGGCATGCACAGTGCCTTGGAACATAACCCCCATGTAAACAGGGAGTTGTCTGTATTTTAAATATACTGCCTGTCCATCAGGAATGAAGAACAGAGGCACTGATTGCCACATTCCAATTTATAATATACTTTCAAGGTGTTAATTATGTGACAGGTAAGAGCCCTTGCTTATCTGAGGGTGCTTCCAGATTAACTGTTTATTGAGCGTGTCCCTTGACTTGTTTTAAGGGAGATTAGATGACATTGGCTGTTCAATGAGCTTGCATTCTGATTTGTTTGCAATGGCATTGCGTTAGAGCAAATGCTATCCCACAATTTCCAGGGTATTTCCCTGGCAACTTCCTTATCACAAGCGGTCTGATCGACTAGAATTCTGCAACCTGGACATGTCAGCATGTGGTTGAATCCCACCAATAATAATAATAATAATAATAATAATAATAATAATAATAATATACCCCGCCCATCTGGCTGGGTTTCCCCAGCCACTCTGGGCAGCTCCCAACCAAATATTTAAAACACAATTCAGCATTAAATATTAAAAATTTCCCTAAACCCAAAAACAGTGACAGCCTGGAAGCATCAAAAATCTTAATCATGAATGCACCAAAAAAAATCTATATGCTGGGCACTGTATACCAGTGATGGGCACTGTGTATATTTTGTGCTTGTGTAGCTATATAAAAAGCTCCAGGAGTACAAAATACCCTGGGAAAAGTCAGCCTCCTAAAAGATGAACCGGCAATGACTGGTCAATTTAGGTAACATCTTTCTTCACATTACTCCTCTTATTTCTTCCTCCTTCTCTTCGCCCAGATCTATTATTCTTTTCAACCAAGAGTAGGAGACATCAAGTGTTAGGGACAATGGTTGTCAAAAGATGAGGGATTTGCCTGCCATCCCATTTTGCACGCTGCAAGATTCTCCAGGGACATTGTGTTCAGTTTCTCTCTGTACGTGGAGTTCACAAACTCTGTCATATACCCCTTTAGAAAAATCATAACCACCTCCATGCTCTTTAGAGTCCAGCCAAATAGATTACAGCTCTATGCTGTCATAACAGAAGTTCATCGCCCTCAGGCTACCAAGTATGGAGTCAACAGGTTTGCTTAGCAATCCGCCTTTGTAAGGTTGGTTAGAGATCCAAACAGGACATTGATAATCACTCCATTTCTCCTCCTTTATAATATTGTATTCAGGGAATCTACTCCATGGAAATGAGGTGGACAGAGTCTGGCTTTTGATATATATTTTATTCATCAGAGACTATTTTGGCTTTTACCACAAATATATATATATATATATATAGAACAGACATGCTTATTTTTTAAACAAAGTGATTATAAGGATTAACTGTCCGAAATGGGACGGTGGGGGGACTCATGCAGGGATAGCTAGCTGCTGGAAATCTTGAAAGCAAAAACTGTAACAGTGCACTTTTTAAAAAAAGTTTTATAAAAAAAACTTTAATTGCAAAGTTAGTGTGCTACCTACAGCCTGGTGCAATGCCCACTATAGACTACTATCCACGCGGTTGATAGATAAGATGCTCCCAATGGATTCACAAGACTGGCCTTTCCCAACCTGGTACCCTCTAGGTGTGGTGGGACTTCCATCATCCCTGCCCAGTGGCCATGCTGACTGAGAATGACAGGAATTGTAGACCAAAACACCTAGAGAGCAGCAGGTTTCAGTAGGCTGTGCTAGGCTTCTGAATCTCCATTTTCCTTCCACCACTAAAGTCAATGGACACCATTTCTAGATATATACTTATGGAACTGCCACGTGTTTTCTCTGGCCTAATGGAAGCTCCTGCGGGGGAAGAAAAATGTAGCACACTTCAATCTGGAATCTAGGGTGCATGCATATGGACACAAACATAACCCATAAAACCTTGCTTTACGGGATAATAGTCCTGTCCCAATAGAGGATACTGGGTTTGCATATGCTTCAAATGTGCTGAATTGTGCATCATTCAGGCATGCCTCCCACGTAATCCTATTTTATTACAATGGAGCTAAGGCAAGGCTAGGAGCAGCCACTATTCCTACGAGCAGTTTTGCCAATTAACTTTGGTATATGCATCAGTTTATCTGGCTCTGAGCAGCCCAAACTCAACTCAACTGAACTGCCTATCTGTGTGGAATATTCTAAGTCACAGGGCCAGGTCAATGTAGCCTATGAAGGACGAATTTGTTCTTCAAACCATCTGCCTAGTCTTTGCTATTTGATGTTGGCTGAATGGGATCTTTTCTGGTACCCTTTATGCAGTGTTAATTCTGTGACTTTTTCAAGGCAGTTTGTGGTTTGGTACTTAGCCATTGTTCATGTTGGCATCTTTGGCTTCTGCATTTGATAGACAGAATTTTTTAAAGCACACTTCTCCCACCTCCCAACACATGTTCCTGGCTTTTTGTATGCGCTATAAACCGCCGTTTGTGGAAACTTGAGAGTATATAATTGTTATTAATGATATAGTAACTGTATTTTTGCACTAGCCTTTAAGAGATGTACAACATGTTTCTGTATTTTTACAATGTATCACCTAGAATGTGTGAAAAATCTATTTGTCAACTGAGAGAGAGAGAAATCAAACTATGTAATGACAACACCTCAAATATACGTTAACAAGTGTACAGTTTGTGATAATTTTATATCTTAAAAAAACAATAAACATTTGATATAATTTTATTCTATTTGTTTCATATGTATTTTGAAGAAGAAATAAAGTAATCTAAAATTACCTACTTTGCATTTCTTGAAGTCATTCATGATGGCATGTTTGCTTTTGTGTCAATACAGAGATAACAAATACAGAATATGGCTATGAAAGACCAGCCACTGAAATCTAGAAATTAGGCAAAACACAGATATTAGTATATTAATAAGAATTAATTCATAACTCTAAAGGTCTTGAAACCAAGAATAATAAAATTGCAAATCTCATTAGAAAGCAACATAAACAATCTACCATTTTTCCACTCTTCGTTTTTCCACATTTCCACATTAAAAAAATGCCAAGTTAAGTCCTCATGAAAATTCAATGGAGCTTGTGCATAGAACTTCAACTTAAATTTCAGAGGGTACTTATTTTCCCTGACCTTTCTTGAGTCATCACAGATCAAACATCACAGATAGAACATTAATATGACCTCCCACCACCTCAAACACAAGGAAATGACTGGTGGGAATCAATTCACACACTCATCAGGTGGTATACATGCATTTCTGTTCAAGCCCCAAGAACAGTATAGTGGTTCATGACTTTCAGCTCTATTAAGATTCTTTACTAGTGTTGAATGTAACCACAGCCTAGCATGCATTTCCTAGTATGAGCAAGCTTGGGGCTACGGATTGTGTCTGTGTTAAAAGTGCACTTATTGTTCCGCCTTTGCAAACGTGCGCAAATGGTTTTGTCTTAAAACAAGTGACTCAAGATACCAGAATGGATTTTGCAACATACAGAATACTGCAAACCCAAAACACAGTTTAATTACTGCATTTATATCATCTTCCTGTTAAAGCACTCAAGCTAGGTTTATAGTTTATAAAACAGGGATTGGAAATCTTTTCAGCCCAAGACCCACTTTCCTTCCTGGGAAACCTTTCAGGGGCCACATGAATGGGTACAATGACCATTGCTGGAGGCAGCGCTCAAGGGGGAGGAGTCAAAGGGCAGTTGGGCCCAGCCAGGCCAGTGGAGGGCATTTGGCACTGTTTTCCCTGCCCCCCGCAATGCAGCCAAGTAAAATGACTACTGATTTACTGCTATTTACTCTTCTGCTGCCAAACAGCCTATGAAATGTTGCAAACAGAAAGCATTCATAATTTGGATGTGATTTGTTTGAACGTAAAATAAATTGCCCAATGCTGTGCTCATTGGATTCCTAAATGGAGAGGCCTGATTTATTGATTTGGATCTCTACTCTAATCATGTTTCTTATCTCCAGTGACATCAAAATTCATCTGCTCCTAGCAAACTGTCCACTTAAGAAACAAAATGCAATTTACCTTGGAGGCCTGTTGTGGGAATTCATGCTTGCAGTGGAGAAACTGATTATTTAAATTCACTGCCAAAGATTTGGGTGCAAATGCTGCTTTGGCTCTTTCCAAGAGAACAAGGACACAGTGCCCATTGGGACAGGGCTGGTGTATAGAGATGAAACAAAATACACCCATTTTGTCCTTCGCACATTACAAAATGTGCAAATGTACACAAGTGAAAGTGCAGGCAACCAAACAAAATACAGCCATACCTTGGATCCTGAATGCCTTGCAAGTCGAAAGTTTTGGCTCCCAAATGCTGCAAACCCAGAAGTGAATGTTCTAATTTGTGAATGCTCTTTGGAACCCGAACGTCCAACTTGGCTTACATGGCTTCCAATTGGCTGCAGGAGCTTCCTGCAGCCAATCGGAAGCCACGCCTTGGTTTCCAAACATTTTGGAAGTCAAACAGATTTCATTAATGGATTCCGTTCAACTTCCAAGGTACCACTGTATGGGCAATTGGTAAGAAAACAGCACAAGAATTCTCACCTCCACAAAGGAACCCCCACCTCTTCTTCCAGCTAGATATTGAGCACCAGTCAACTTGCAGTATAGCTGAGCCATTGTAAGTTTGCAACAGTCTTCACCAACCAGGCAACCTCCAGAAGTTCTCCAGATGTTCCAATCCCCACCATCCCTGATAGTTGGGCATAGTTTCTGGGGCTGATGGGACCTGAGGTCCAGCAACGTGCACCAGGACCATGGGCTGAAGGGCAGGTAACAAATGGCAATAATAGTAACAGCAACAGCAATATCAAGAAGACACCCAGTTGGCTATGGCTTGTCCACAATACTGGAACATAGGAAGCTGTCTTCCACCATTTTATCATGCAAGGAATATATAAATTTAATAATAGCAACTCAGACCACTGAGCCATCTTGCTCAGTATTTATATAGTGCCTGGCAGGGGCTCTCCAGGGATTCAGACAGGAGTCTTTCTGGAGATACCATGGATGGATCCTGAGACTGAACCTAGGACCTTTTGCACATGAAGCATGTGCTCTACCACTGATCTGAACTACTTCTATCAAGAGTTTTGCTCTGTGTTCAAAATAATAATAATAATAATTATTATTATTATTATTATTATTATATAATAATAATAATAATAATAATATATTATTATTATTATTATTATTATTATTATTATTATTATTATTTATTTATATCCCACCCATCTGGCTGGGTTCCCCCAGTCACTCTGGGCGGCTTCCAACAGAATATTAAAATACAATAACCTATTAAACATTAAAAGCTTCCCTAAACAGAGCTGCCTTCAGATGTCTTCTAAAAGTCTGCTAGTTTTTCTCTTTGACATCTGGTGAGAGGGCATTCCACAGGGCGGGTACCACTACTGAGAAGGCCCTCTGCCTGGTTCCCTGTAACTTGGCTTCTCACAGTGAGGGAACCGCCAGAAGGCCCTCGGCACTGGACCTCAGTGTCCGGGCAGAACAATGGGGGTGGAGACACTCCTTCAGGTATATTGGACTGAGGCCATTTAGGGCTTTAAAGCATGGTGTAGTGGTCAGCATGTTGGACTAGGAGCTGGAAGACCAGGGTTCTGAGCCCCACACAATCACTGGGTGGTGACCTCGGATCTGTCCCCATCCCTCAGCCTAACCTACCTGATGGAGTTGTCAAGAAATTAAGCAGGATTCAAGCACATGAGCACTCTCGCCTCCAGTGGTTTCCAGCAGTTTGTATTGGGAAGCATTGCTGCCACAGAACATGGAGGCAGAGCACAGCCATCATGGCTGGTAGCTATTTATAGCCTTGTCCTCCATGAATTTGCCTAATCCTCTTTTAAAGCCATCCAAATTGGCCATCACTTCCTCTTGCGGGAGGAAATCCCAAAGTTTAACTATGTGCTCTGTGAAGGAGTACTCTGTTTTAATTTTCCCAACATAAATGTATGCAATAATACAAATCTAAATGTATAGATAATCTTTCAACAAAACAACAACACCACAAACGGGCTTATAAGTATAAAACCAAATTTACTAGAATAATAGCTAGAATAGAGATGGACTTGTAACCATTCAAACAACAAACATACTAAGGTGCCATGTGCAAGACAAAGCCTTGAGATACTGTAAACATGGAGTAGATAAATGTACAGCTGTATCTTAACCAGTTACATGTGCAGATAATCTTTCAGTCACAATGCAATACCAGTTATGGCAACAGCCCACACTAAGTTTGTTTTTTGTTTAAAAACTTGTTATGACAGCCTGGTCTCCATTCCAGCTGTGACTGCTGCTGATCCACTCCTTCCCAATTATACTAAAAGCTGGTGCCCATCTGCAAGCTTGTCATCACTCGCTGACTTGTTAACACCAGTGATGACTTGTATGCATGAATGAGGTATTAGAGGTGAATTAACTTTTCCCAATGTCAACCCACAGAAATGTATTTTCGGTGGAGGCAGCTCACGCACTTGACTGAAGGTAAGCAAAGACGGAAAGAGCCAGTGATGAGAAGTTACATAAATAAAGGAGTGGTGTGCCTCCCTTGCCTCATTAATGCCAGAAGTGAAGCCAAGGGATGGGACACAGAACAGACAAAAGCAGTGTCAACCCTACCATTAGACAGAATGAGACAGTTGCCTCAGGCAGCAGATAGTGACAGTTCTCTTTGCTGGAGGAGAAATGTGTGTGTGCCATACAGCCTCCCTTTAGCTTCCTAAACTGTTGCCCTCAGGAGAGGTGGCGGACACTGGCCCATTGCCGGTGTTAAAAACAGAGGGAGGGCGCCATCTTGTCCACCCCAGGCAGCAAAATGTCTCAGACAAAAGGGAGTTCTTCTTCCAAAGTGCTTAGTTAACCTGTGGAATTCACTGCGACAAGGTAGCCTAACCAACTTTAAAAGGGGATTAATCAATGTGGAGAATAAGGCTATCAATGGCTGCTGTCACTGAGGGCGATATGCCAACTCCAAATTGGGAGACAGCGTGTTTCTGAATGGCCAGTTGCTGGAGAACAACAGTGGCAGACGAGAACAGATCCCTTAATTTTCTGCTCATGGTCTTTCCAGAGGCAGAAAGTTGGCCTCTGTGGGTGACAGGATGCTGTTCTAGAGAGGCCTTTGGCCTGACCTAACAGGGCTCTTTTTATATTCATTAATGTAAAAGGTAAAGGTAAAGGTACCCCTGCCCGTACGGGCCAGTCTTGACAGACTCTAGGATTGTGCGCTCATCTCATTCTAGAGGCTGGGAGCCAGCGCTGTCCGCAGACACTTCCGGGTCACGTGGCTAGCGTGACGAAGCTGCTCTAGCGAACCGGCACCACAGCAGCACACGGAAACGTCGTTTACCTTCCCGCTATAAAGCGGTACCTATTTATCTACTTGCACTTAAGGGTGCTTTCAAACTGCTAGGTGGGCAGGAGCTGGGACCGAACGACGGGAGCTCATCCCGCCGTGGGGATTCGAACCGCTGACCATGAGATCGGCAAGTCCTAGGCGCTGAGGTTTTACCCACAGCGCCACCCGCGTCCCTTCATTAATGTAACCCGGTCCAAAATATTTCCAAAAGGGAAACCAGGGGTAAAATTCAGGGCATGAGCCCAGCCTGCCTAGCTATTCTTGCACTGGGTTGTCAGTAGTTAACCTTTTACTTGAGATATATTAGCGGTAACTTGTTTTAATCAAAATAGCATTTATATAATATTTATGTCACCCATAAAAAAGACTACTGAAGGTTCTGGATTGCCTCAGATTCTTCACAGAATCATAGAGTTGGAAGGGACCACGAGGGTCATCTAGTCCAAACCCCTGCAATTTGGGGCTCAAACCCATGGCTCTGAGATTAAGAGTTGTATATTGGTTTAGCTCACTTCTTGGCCTGGGGTGCTCAAGGCTGAATGATAGCCCATGGGTAGCAAGGAGTCATGGCTTCATCTAATGCAGGGGTCAGCAAACTTTTTTCAGCAGGGTCCCTCAGACCTTGTGGGGGGCTGGACTATATTTTGGAAAAGAAAAAAAATGAACAAATTTCTATGCCCCACAAATAACCCAGAGATGCATTTTAAATAAAAGCACACATTCTACTCATGTAAAAAAACCAGGCAGGCCCATAAATAACCCAGAGATGCATTTAAAATAAAAGGACACATTCTACTCATGTAAAAACATGCTGATTCCTGGACCGTCCACGGGCCAGATTTAGAAGGCGATTGAGCTGGATCCGGCCCCCGGGCCTTAGTTTGCCTACCCATGATCTAATGTGTTGGGTGCCTAATATCATCTGTGGAGGGCCACCTGGTTCCTGAGCAACAATTCCACCTCTGCATGAAACTGCCGCAGAGGAAGGTTCCTGCACTATATGCAGGCAAGCATGAATGAATATCCATATTTGAAATAATTCAAAATTTGATGCACTCCTACACTCACAGCCATCTCCCATCCAAGGGATTGCTTCAGCAATACCTCAGTGTCAGATGGCTCCAGGACCAGCCTCTGGACCTCCACAAACTTGTGACAGTTGTTTTGTCAGAAGAGGGCTCAAAACCCTGTATTGGGCTATGTTTTCTTGGGAGATTTCCTGTCCTGCTCCAGACAGTACCAGTCCTTTGAAATACAACCTCTGATCTTCTCAAATCTCACTCATGTCAGTGGGCATTACAAATGACTGCTAAGTTCCTGGCAATGGCAGTCCTGCCAAGGAGTTTTCCTCATGAAAAATGGTCTGATGCCTCCAGAGTAAGGAGCAAGCTGAAGAAGTCTTAAAACGGAAAAGGAAAGCGACTGGGCTCAGACCTCGCTTAAAGGAAGGTTATGTTCTCATAACAAGCCAAAGTTCCATTTGTTTCTTAAATTTCCTCCACCTCTCAGGGGTCAGCAAAGGTTTCTATGGAGAGCATCTTCAAAGCATTCTGCTGGGTTGTTGAAAGAAAGCCGTCTCCCATGGGAAGCTATAACTAGCCTGATCACTAGAAGGGAAATGAGCCTATCACTTCATCAATGCAAAAGCTCTCAGAGTGGGAGCTGATAGCAAGTTAAATAACATCTCTGACCGTGTATCAGTTGCAGCCAATAAGGCCTAAAATAATGTCTTTTGGCTTTGCGGTACCTAGTGTTTCAGAATTCAATTAGTCACCAGCAGTATGTGATTCCTCTTGTGATTCACTAGCAAAAAGCTTGCTAAGGCCAATATAAATCAGAATGCCCCAGGGTGGGAGCACGAAAGTGCAGCTAGATTTTCAGCAGCTGCTTTGCCCAGGGAGAAGGAAATTCGATGAGTTTTGTCATCCATCTTCTGCAGCGGTGCTTGGAAACAGCAGCAGTCAGAGTCATTTACCATTGCTTCAAAAATCTGTGACCCCTTTAGATTCATTCTCTCTCTCTCTCTCTCTCTCTCTCTCTCTCTCTCTCTCCCTCCCTCTCTCTCTCTTTCTTTCTCTCAGTGGTCCTAGAATATGGAAAGAAGCATTATTCAAGAAGAGTAAGCGGTTATTTGAAAGACGTTACAGAAAGTAATATCTCCTTCCAAACAATATGTAGCTACATCTTCAGTTGCATTTGGTGTCTGTTCAGAACCCAGGGAAAAGCTTTGAAGTTTCACAGACGATGATAGTTTGTGGTGTGCAGAAAGGTCCTTCCCTCCATTTCCCCATGCTTTGGGAGCTTCTTTCGGTTCCTGACAGGAGGGATGGGGGAGAAATTGTATTCAGTTTGCATCTGCAGGTGAACCTACCTAATCTGCATTTCCCAAAATAATATGCAAGCCTGACACAGCCAAAATTAAAAATTCACACTTCTTAGAATTTTGCAGTGTAGCTCTCCAGCTATGTAAATCAAGTAATGCATACAAAAAAATACATACACCTGGGTAATGTTAGTGGAAATAACATATGCAAATAACATTAGGAAAAGATGTTTTGCAATTATGTGTATATTCAGAGAATATTCACACTAAAATGCTGATGAAGTTTCATGATACATTATATATATATTATAGACAGACCGGCTCCCAGCCTTGCAGGCCTTTTCCACCTGGCCTGGGAGTGCAAAGCCCTGATTGACTCCAACTGTAAAAGCTGACCTGCTGAATAGACTCTTGGGTGTTGTTTAAGGGGTGGGGGCTGTTGGGAGTGGTGCTATTTCTGTTGTTAATATTTTGTATCTTTATTTTAGAATTTATAATGATTTATGTGGAAATTGATTTGGTTGAGTACTTTTTGATGTAAGATTTATTGTTTATTACGTTTATTAATTGCATGTTATTTAAGTTATTAATGTTATTTAAGAATTTAAGTTAGGAAAAACCAGAAATTAACAGATTTGCCCATCCCTACTGCTACCCACCCCACCCCACACAGAAAGCCTCCCTTCTCTCTTCCCTCTTACTCTTCAGTAAGCAATGCTTTGAGAATCAAATCAAAAATGATGCTTGAGACCTGCATAGCATGTGAAACTCTCTGGTTCCTTTCTCCACCTATTTGCATGATGACTAATATCCCTTTGCCCATCACATGAGCAATTATAAAGCCAGTTATTGTAATTATTTCCTGGGATGCGCGCTGTAAAATGTGCTTGGCTTGAAACTATTTGTTAAACAACACAGACTGTGGAGCTGGAAGTGGGGGGAGGGGGTTCCCTTTAGGTTCTGTTGTTCTTTCCTGGCAGTTTAATTGCACCACTGTCAGATGGATCACAGTTAACATCACTCCTCTCTCATCCGTGCTGTCTGACTGTCTTTCCATTTAATATCCACATTTGCAAAGTATTAAAAAGCAAGCAACGATAAGTGATTAAATGGTGAGGACTTGAAATCACAAGGACTGTGTGGAAGGAAAGGGAGGGAGGAGACTGGGAGATACAATGGGCGATAAACACAGAAGTTGTTGGAAACTAATATGTTGATTGGCATGCACTAAAATTAAGAAGATTTTGCTTTTAAAAGAGTGGGCAAACAAATCTCTACTCTGAAATGAGCTTGCAGCTCCAGTTCAATTAGGAGAAATGAAATGGGTGAAGGGCAACACCCTTAGCCATCAAAAACCTTCCTCCATTTTTCAACCAAGCTCCCTCTGCTTGTGCTAAGCAAACTTTGAGTTTCAGCACACACACCTTTTCTACCCCCATAATCTCAACTGTAATATACATGGTGCTGTTGTCTTCCTGCAAGTTTTGCCTCTTTCCTGTTTTCCAGTCTGGCCTGTGACTCCACTCCCACCCCATCTCTTACACCATCAAGGTCAGTAGAGCCCTAACCTTGCGGGCACCTTGGTTCTCTCTAAGAGGCTACAGGTTGGCACGTTGCAAACACACCAGTAGGATTGCCAGATAGGCCCTGCTGGTGAGTTTGCACCACACTGACCTCTCCACTGCCTTGCCTCTCTCCTTCTTCCTCCCAGGTAGCAACAGCAACCCACATTCTGTGAAGCTAGCACAGAGGCTCCACTGAATCCAACAAGCTGCTGCTTCTTAATAGTTTAATGTGGGGTCTTTGGGGAGGGAGAGTATTCATAACATTTTTTATCCTGACTTCTTTTCTTTTTTCAGAGGGAGTACTTTGCCATGCTGAATTGTCCTGTGCCTCTGTTTGTTTGTTTGTTTGTTTGTTTGTTTGTTTGTTCGTTCGTTCATTCTTGTTGTTTTCCCGTCCAAAGTGTGGTTTGCTCATAGTTAACAAGGTCATGTGAGGATGCTTCCAGAGGCTCAGATTTACACTTGGGTGCACCATTGAGTCAAGAAATCAATGGGAAAGCAGCGAAATTTCATAAAGCTCTCCTTAATGCTGCAGAAGCTGTTCTCATAAACTCTAGGAGGAATAAACAGTAAAAGCAGGAGCTATAAATCTGGTTGCCTTCCCAAAGGTTTTGGTGTCATCCGGTGCTTCATCTGTGTGTGGACTTATAGTTGAAAAGAGGTTGATGATTTCAAAAGATGGCTTGTTTTTTAAAATTCTTCTGATAGTATGGCTATGCCTCCAGGGCCTCCTCCTTTAGAGCTGATTTTGGGTTTATGTTTAGATCATGAAAGACAATTTTTTAAAGTACATCTTGCTTTTAAACACAAAGACCATCTCTACCATAGGGATATAGCCTATAGCAACTGTATAAAAAATGGAAACCTGAACACAAAATCAAAGAAGCTATTGAGACAAACAATTCTTTAATGCACCTGACTAATAAATGCATATTTTTCCAGCTTCTTGCTGCTTAGTTTTTTATTGCTTTGAAGAACAGAGACATGCATGTCCACAAAGTCCTTTTCCCCCTTGACATTCATTTCTATTAGCTATTCCCCTGAAGAAGAGAAATTTGCTCAAAATGCATTGGGAACTCTGGAATTGCTTTCTTTTTTTTTCCAAGTGAATTTTTATTGTTTTCCTTACATATTCTTTTCTTTTCTTTTCTGGAATTGCTTTCATAAATCTTTGTACACCCCTTAGGAGTCTGCTGTTAGCTTTGGCAAAGCCTAGTAGAATTGCAGTGATATTTATTTTTCAGCTTTTCTGGATTGCCTTAATACCGAAAGTATCCAACACAGACCAATCTCTCTCATTCTCTGGTAACGTGAAAGAATCACCCAGTTATTTTTGCTCTTCTTACCACGAGTCAAGCCATCCATAGCTTGCCACACTTTACAAGTGACCCACAGTTGATTTCACATCATAATTGCAATTACCAAATGAATAACATTGCTGCGTGCACTTTAAGCGACCCAGGGCTCAGTTTCCTTGGAATGAAGATCAATGGAGACTGTGATTTCTTTAGGATAGTTTTATTTACACATTTATATAGCCTGGGCATAAAAAGGAGTCACTCATTAACACCCCAATAGATCTTGCTTCCCTCTTAGGTTTCCAGAGAATTCCCAAGTCATAGCTTTGGGTCCAGACAGAACAGTCAGGCCTCCAGCTTCCAACATTAGTCCAAACTCACACAGAGAATTCTGGCTATTGTTCTTCTCCCTAGGATGATACGACATTCAGTCAGATATGGAGGATAGGGAGAAATATAGTTTGTTAAGAGTGCTGAGAATTATAGCTCTGGTTTTAAGCAGAGGAATCCTTTTGGATCGAAAGCACTGGAGGAAGCACTTTGAATCCCAACTGCTTCCTCCAGTACCTTGGTTGCACTGGGCAATGCTAATCAACTGATTGGCCCTTTCCAAGCATGGCTCCATATCAGAACCAATCAGAAGCTCCCTTTAAGCTCCTGCTTGTTCTTTTCTAGCAGCGTTCAACCCTTATAGCCCAGACATCTCATACAGGGTCTGGTTCAAGTATTAATTTTCAAGGGCTTAACAATTTGAGAATGGCTTTGAGGGCCAGATTGGGACCTATACTGAGCCCACTTGGCCTAGCATGGCCTAGAATATCCCAGTCCTGCTGTAATGGATGATCACTTTCTTCCGAATAACTCAGCAGTGCTCAGTAATTGCAATATAACTACCTTAGAGCTTCTCACAGAAGCTGTATTCTCTATTTTGAGGAGGAGGAGGAGGAGGAGGAGGAGGAGGAGGAGGAGGAGGAGGAGGAAGAAGAAGAAGAAGAAGAAGAAGAAGAAGAAGAAGAAGAAGAGGAGGAGGAGGAGGAGGAGGAGGAGGAGGAAGGAGATTTGTACCCCGCCCACTCTGGGCAGATTCCAGCATATACAAAAACATAATAAAACATTAAACATTAAAAACTCTGCTATACATTGGTACCTCGGGTCAAGTACTTAATTCGTTCCGGAGGTCCGTACTTAACCTGAAACTGTTCTTAACCTGAAGCACCACTTTAGCTAATGGGGCCTCCTGCTGCCGCCGCGCTGCCAGAGCACGATTTCTATTCCCAATCTTGAAGCAAAGGTCTTAACCTGAGGTAATATTTCTGGGTTAGCGGAGTCGGTAACCTGAAGCATATGTAACCTGAAGTGTATGTAACCCGAGGTACCACTGTACAGGACTGCCTTCAGATATCTTCTAAAGGTTGTATCATTATTTATCTCCTCAACATCTGATTAGAAGGCCCTCTGCCTGGTTCCCTGTAACCTCGCAGTGTGGGAACCACCAGAAGGCCCTCAGAGCTGGACCTCAGTGTCCGGGCTAAACAATGGGGTGGAGATGCTTCCTTCTGTTGCCACTTGTTGTATATAATCAAGCCTACACTTTTAATGTCGAGAATTAATGTCTAGAAGAGGCCTCTTTGCTCTTCTTCATCCAATGCCAGCAACTAATAAAACCAAGCAATGGGTGGAATCACAGACGATCACGGTTACCGAAGATGGGGATGAAAAGCTGATATGTACATGCCTTGTTTAAAAAATAATACCCACAAGTGCCAAGCTCCTTCTCCCCCCTGCCACCCTAGAGGTTCCTCTTGTTTTCCTGGAGTAGCTTTAACTATAGGAGGCCTAGAAGCAAAATCTATCAAGTTTATACTTCCCCCGCTAATGTCTGTCTGTCTCTCTCAGCTCTTTCTGCTCATGAAATTGACAATGACATTACAAGCTTTGACATTTTCCTGACCACAAGAAAGACAGCTGCAATAAAAAATACCAATAACTGGTAAACATCAATCAGAAAGATGGAGCACTGAGATTTCAAATTATAGATATTTATATAATTTGAGATATAACAAAATGCTGCAGTGGGGGAGGGTTGCACCTCAGCAGAAGAACGTCTGCCTTGCATGCAGAAGGGGCTGGTATCAATCCCTGGCATCTCCAGGTAAGGCTGGGTGAGAACTTAGTCTGAACCCCCAAAGAGCCACTGCCAGCCATTGCACCCAATCCTGAGCTAGATGGACCAATTATCTGACTCAGTGTGAGGCAGCTTCCTATGCTGTTCAGGATTTTGCCCACTCTATTCTGTTCCCCACTCCTCAGATTCCATCCCCCTACAACTTGCTCAGTCCTCACTGGGCTGTTAGGGGCCCCCAAAGGGTTTTCCCCCTAAATATTGGGGGCGGGTTTTGGAAAAAATGGCTGATCTCTATCTCTGGTATGCTGGGGGTAGTAAAGGTAAAGGGACCCCTGGCCATTAGGTCCATTCGTGACCAACTCTGGGGTTGCAGCACTCATCTCACTTTACTGGCCGAGGGAGCCGGCGTACAGCTTCCAGGTCATGTGGCCAGCATGACTAAGCCGCTTCTGGTGAACCAGAACAGTGCACAGAAACGCCGTTTACCTTCCCGCCAGAGTGGTACCTCTTTATCTACTTGCACCTTGACGTGCTTTCGAACTGCTAGGTTGGCAGGAGCAGGGACCGAGCAATGGGAGCTCACCCCATCATGGGGATTCGAACCGCCGACCTTCTGATCAGCAAGTCCTAGGCTCTGTGGTTTAACCCACAGCACCACCCGCGTGGGGGTATTTTGGCTATAAAAACAATGGGGCAAGCACGCTGAACAGCATTACAGGAAAGTATCACTACAAACACAGAGAGACTATTTTGAAAAGATCAGCAAAAGCATGCACACAAAAGCCATTCAAATAGGAAATATCAGTGGAGTACAGGCATTTATTTAATTACACTTATATCCTACTTTTCTTCCATCATGGAGCTCAGGGAACTGCATGTAAAAGAACTCCTGCTCAGCAACAGACCTGATTGAGACCTGCTTAGTTGTATAAGCAGGTCTTTGTTTGGTTTCAGAGCATTTTGAGCCAGGATGGAGAACTTGTGGCCCTCTAGATGTTGCTGGACTACAACTCCCATCATCGCTGACTATTGGCTATGCCGGCTGTTGCTGATGGGAGCTAGAGTCCAATAACATCTGGAGCAGCATCTGCTTGGAGGACATCAAGTGTGAGGATGTTAACGTAGGTAGGGAATTTGTACTATCTTAAAGAGGTGTTTCCTTGTTAGAGTAGGCCAACACCAACCTAGTTCAACATTGTGTTTCCAATGGAATCACCTTCCTGGTGTTCATAAACCAAGCTTGGATGTAACAGCCATCCTCCCTTTGTTTATCCCCATCCCAAGTCGGGATGGGCAGATCATTCTGTTTCTGGTCCATGTCAATTTTACATGTATGCATTCAAACATCTGTACCATCCATATTTATCTGTCATTTTCTTAAAAAGCTTGAAACTTCGCACCTAAACGTGTACCAAAGTATGCATCTTATCATATTTTATCTCAGCGCATGTATTTCCAAACACATTTTATCCTAAAATATGCAAAAAAAAAAAAAGGCATGCATTTTAGTATGGAGTTTTTGAGCCAAAAACTTTGTCACAAAAATTGGAGAAGTGCAAAATCCAAAGTATAATTATGTTCTGATCTGTGTATGAGATCAAATTAGGAGCAGATTAGGTCAGTTTACTGCAGATGTGGACCAAACAAAATTCTCCCCCATCTCTATCAGGTATACTTCATAAAAACATAGAAATTCCATAGAGCCCCAGATGGGCAGGGTAGAAATAAAAAAATATTATTATTATTATTATTATTATTATTATTTTATTATTATCATCATCATCATCATTATAGCAAATCATTGTTAATAAACTGATGAATTCGCCTACCCCAGGATCCTCTCCATATTATGGTTATGGATTCCATAGGTTAAGATCTATATTGTGAGTTTGGGTCATAGCTGTCAAATTTTCCCTTTTCTTGCAAGGAATCCTATTCGGAATAAGGGAATTTCCCTTAAAAAGGGGAAACATTGACAGCTATGGTTTGGGTCCACTTCTTGGATGCATGCAATATGAAGAGATCCTGCATTGGATCATACAAATGGACCACAGCGGCCTCAGATGAGATGTAAAGCCAGCCAGGATGGCGCAGCAATAGTCTATAGCACTCATCTGAGACATTTGAATGAAGTGTCATTTGCTTTCAGATCCAACTGTGAGCAAAGTGCTATGTGACAGGGTGACTCTGCCTCTGTTCCCCTTAAAATAAAGGCAGTAGAAAATGAAGAGGGAGCAATGGCATAGAAATGGGCTGGTACGCGAGCTCTGCAGGAAGTTGTGGATAATTGCATACTGACTTGTATCTAAATTTATCTGACTAATGAACGCTTTTCTTGATAAGTAAGGCTATCCAAGGTCTTTGCCACCCTGAGTCATTGTCACATGTCCCTATAATCCAATGAGTTCTTGTTATACCACTGCAAAGACCAAGTATTGCTTCGGCCCTAATTTATCTACGTTTAATTGCATTCCTCACTAAGCTGCATTTAGAATGGTTTAGGTATGTATGCGCCTCATCTGTGTTGTTTACAGATGCCCAAATCCAAGCAGGGTCACTGAGGCAGACCTCTACATGTATCTACAAGCTAGGTGAGTATTCCAGTCAGACGTGCAAAGTGCAATTCATCATGGACCAATTCAGAAACGGGGGAAGAACTTCCATAGCCCTGTCAGGGAGTCAGGGAGAGCACCAGTCAGCTGTTCAGCTGCATTTTAGCCTATCAAATAGCTGTTGTTGTTTGGTAAATAACTTTTATTGTATTTTCAACAGTGCATTGCAGGGGGGTGTTCTAGATTACGGTACCCCTGGGATCACTTCAAACTCTACAATTCTATGGTTCTGTGACTGTATACAAAAAAATGACAAGAACATAGAAAAAGAGAGATGAAAGGAGGGAGAAAGAAGAAAGGTGTATGGGAAATGCACCCAGAAGACAAAATGTATTGAGGAGTAAGTGGTCTGTCATGGAGCGCTTCCTGCCTCTGTTCCTTCTCCCTCCCTCTCCTGTTAAGTTTTTGATGGAATGTATTTTGGTTCCTCATCGCTATTTTGCAATATGAATGTTTTGAGAACAGTTTTAAATGTTTGGGGGACATTGGAAGGAGGTGAAGCCTGCCTTATCAGTTTGGGAGGACAGTGCTTGGTGAGACATTGGGAAGGGGTAGCTAATGGATGATCTGCACATGGCCAAAGCTTTACTGGTTGTCTATAAAATCTGACGGTTCAGGTAGAGTTTCTCTGAAGCTTGTGCACAGACTGATCAGCCGCAGGGCTGTGCAAACTGAGGAGACCTGGGAGAGTCGCTTTGCTGCTTCTTGAGGGCTTCCAAGTGGCAGGTTGAAGTGTTTGCTTGGTATGAATGCATTGCTTGCTGTTTTAGAATAAAATCTTTCATCTTCTCACTCACTTGTGCATTTTGTATTGCTTCTCAATCTCATTTTGAAAGAACCACCTTGCCTTTGGTGAGACAAAAGGGCAAGGCAGTGGCAAGATCAGCACTCCAGATTGGCTCCACCAGTCAGCATGTTTGCACCAGGCCAGACTCACTGCCACCTCACCTCTCGCCCTCTACTTCCCAGAAAGTAGCAGTGATCAGAGGTCAAGGAAGTGGCAGTCCCCCACCACACCATAAGCTGCTGCATCCATGAATTAACCTATACTGCATGTGATCAGCAATAGGCTCATGTTTACATGGAGCTATTGACTAGAAGAAATAATGTCTGTGTTCTAACTTATACACTAAGCGGATTAGCTCTGACATGATTTATAATATATACAGGCACAATTTACTGGATAGCTGTAGCTACATCCTCTCTGCTCAGTGACACGGTCTCACCTCTGTGTCCCTAAGTAACTCCTGCCACTACTTAGCAACATCACTTGCCTTCCAAGAACAAACACTCGGCTAGAAATGTTCCAATAGGGGCTCTAATAAAATAGTTATTTGGTGTATACAGTAATTTACCATCATTACCTGACATTAATACAATATCCCAGGGAGATGGGTCATTATTACAAGTGTTAAACAGTGGAGAAACTCATGCAGAAAAGGACAATACTTTGCCGAGAGCTGCCAGGCAAAGGCATGAGTCAACAAGGACATGACCCTGGTTGTCAGAGAACTAAGGCCTTTGTTAGAAAATCTGTTCTCTTGGGAGTAGAAAAGGCTGCGTAGGCTACATCAAAATGGCTGTGATCCTAAATGTATTTCTCAAGGACGAAAGGTCTCTTTGCCTGTGGTACATTTCCTACATGGAGTTCTGCAACCATGTGAACTGCATGACTGATTCTGGAATCAATGGAGGCTACTTGTTTTTCCTATGTAGTCTACACACAATCCAGATCTATCACCCTTGAAAAGTGCTTTCTCAGAAACTGGTTTCATTCCAAAAATAAAAGTTCAGTGAAGATCAATTCCACATTACCCCCTCAGTGCATCCACAGCACAGAGGCACACATGTGCATTAAGCTTGGATTGGCCATTGTTTTTCTGGCTAGGTTCCTATTCTTTCAGGCAAAGCAAACCAAAAACCATGGTTTTGTCAACATGGAAAGCTAGTGTAGTGTAGTGGTTAGCATATAGAACTAGGACTGGAGAGATCTGGGTTTGATCCCTGCTCAGCCAGGAGGATTCAATATCTCTTAACCCAGGCATAAGCAAACTCGGCCCTCCAGATGTTTTGGGACTACAACTCCCATCATCCCTAGCCAACAGGACCAGTGGTCAGGGATGATGGGAATTGTAGTCCCAAAACATCTGGAGGGCAGAGTTTGCCTGTGCCTGTCTTAGCCTAACCTACTTCATAGCAATTGCATGTGACATTAGCTGCAACCCATAAAAGTAGGTTGTAGCTTCCTGGGAAATGCCCCTATTTGACGCACTTTTGCTTAAACCCGTGTCCATCCAATTTGAAAACAGAAGCCATGGTTGTACAGTGGTACCTCAGGTTACATACGCTTCAGGTTACAGACTCCGCTAACCCAGAAATAGTACCTCAGGCTAAGAACTTTGCTTCAGGATAAGAACAGAAATCGCGCGGTGGCAGCGTGGCATCAGCGGGAGGCCCCATTAGCTAAAGTAGTGCTTCAGGTTAAGAGCAGTTTCAGGTTAAGAACGGACCTCCGGAACAAATTAAGTATGTAACCAGAGGTGCCACTGTATACATTTCAGGCAGCCATAGTGCATGAGCAGATGGCAGCTTCTGTGAATTGGAGTTTGGTATGGGAAAGCAAATCAGATAATGGGCATGAGGTGAAGACATCTCCCCCCTCTGATCTGAACAGCAAGATAAAAAAATTAACTTGCAATGCAGCAGGGTGGTGAGAACCTTGCTGTGTTTCAAACTGCTGGTATGTATATCGATCTATATTCAGTGTGTTTGATTGTATTTCATTGACTGTATTTTTCCAAGAGCAAAAGGGAAAGTTTGGCTTTGGACATCCCACCCCTGAAACATCCTCAACTAGGTAATCCCACAAACGTGAGAATTCCCAATGTGTTTGTTCTGAGGTAGTCATGATTTCCAGAGAAGTATAGGGAGTAGCTGTGTTGCAAATGAGAGCCACCTGCTGCAGCAGCCCAGAGCACAAGTTATAATGCCCTAGGAACAGATCCAGCTGCAGTCTGTGAAAGCAAAGGAATTGGTGTTGTTTTCAATCATTGATTTTAGTGGGCCAACAGTGCAATCCTAACGAAGCCTACTCAGAAGTAAGTACCACTGAATTCAGTAGGGTTTGCTGCAAGGTAAATGGAGTTAGGATTGCAGCCTTCGGCTTGACTAAGTTAGCTCATGGCCCACTGATTTCTGCGGGGCCTTTGTGATTCATTTTCTACCTAAGATTCACGTCAGCCTTCTAAACACAGCTATTTGACAATCTCTTGGGGAAAGAGAGGTTGGCAAGACAGAATCACAAGCTAGAGGAAACTGCAGCTGCCCAGATTTCCTTTATAGCTAAACTCAATCTGTCCACAAACATTTGTTGAAAGAGCAAAGGCTAATGAGAGGACCAGTTGCATGCTGGCAGAATTGTTATAAAGGTCATGACTTATTGTGTGTAACAGGAAGAGATGAGGTGGGGCAGAGACTCAACGAAACACAGCTGAATAAAATAGTTGGAAGCTGTTAACAGCTGTTATTCTTAAGAACTTTTTAAAGCCCTATATTTTTTTTAAAAAAGAAAAAATCAGCTCAGCTGCAAATTAAGGTTATAGTAGTGCCAAGATTTTAAGTCAGGTGAATCATGGCTTTAATCTACCCAGCCAACCAGCCAAAGGGGGGGGGAAGAGTAGGTTCTACCATGCATATAAAAAGAGAAGGAAGCAACAAGGAAGACTGATTTCACAAGGAGCATTTGGGGAGGCTGGTTTATGAGGGTTTTACAGTAGGGCTGGTGATCCAATTTCCTTTTCTGAATCACTTTTAGTTCCAAGGAGAGACATTGTACTGTAAAAGCAGTTTGCAACTTGAAAGGGGAACAGTTTAACAGCTTGATGTTACTGAGGGTTATTTTAACAGCAGAAGTTGAAATATTGAAACCTGCTTTTACTTCTAAGGAGGGACATTGTGCTGTAAAGGTAGAATTTGTTACTAGATAAGGAGCAACAAGTAACAAGGGTTATTTAACAGTAGAAGCTGAACTATTGAAACCTTAAATTTACAAAGCAAATATCTCTCTAGATCTTCTTAACAAACTCTCCAGTTTGGGCAAACCTTTTGTGTACTTGCTCTTATCTTAGGAAGGTGCAAGGCAAAGATAAAGGACTGGTAGAAAATGACTTTTTTTCTAGATACAATTGTTTTATCTTTTCAAATCCTAGATAAGCTTTGTGAGGTGATAGCAATTAGTTACCAAGGAAACAGTTGCATTATATTAGAACTATATCCAAGAGGTTGTAAGTGTTTGTTTAGAGAAACTATAGAGGCCCATGCTTCAGGCTTCTATATATTGGCAGGAGGGGCAATTTTCAGATATAACTGGGTCAATTCTAATATTCCACTAAGTACAGTTAATGGTAGAAGCTCGGTTGCTTCAGCAGTAAAGAAAGCAGTGGTCCTTAAGAGAAGAATAGCACTCCTGCAGCTAAGCAAACCAAATGCCCATGAACTTAGAACAACAAACAAATATCTTAAGATGAGATGCTCAGTGTAATACTTGAGATTTATATACAAATTTATTGAACAATAGAACAGCTTTTTTTTCTACATTCAAGTTTACATCTGATATGTAGAGGCAGCCAGTGCCCCAAGATGCTGTTAGCTTACAGAGCCCCCAAATTCAACTCTCTCTTCAAGTCTTCCACAAAATGTCGTTTATTCTCTGCTGGTAGCATCCTCCCTCTGGCTGGCATGTCCTCTGACCTCATCACTTTGCCTTAAGTTCATTTAGGAGGTGTTTTCCTAATGAACAAACAAATACCTTGCAGTTTGGTGGATCATAGAGAAACATTTGCAGTCATTCTCTTCCTTCTTCAAACTTAAACCATATGTTCAAAAAGATATCTGGTAGTATTAAAGGCACACACCTGGTAGCTTTGCCTCCTAAAGAAACATACTCAACTGCTTTTGAATTCATCTTGCACTCTGTATTTGGGGAACTCTCTAGCATTTTTCTTTGCCTTCAAAAACTGTTCTGTTCATTCCACCACCGCTACTCCTTTTTTCCCTCTTGAAAGCTTGCATAGTATGGTGGCCAGAACTGAATCAACCAGAAAGCCCCACTTCAAGTCTCTGGGTGCTCCTCAGCAAGCTATGTCCCCTTGTCTGAAATATGCTGCCCCTTAATGATGACAGAAAATGCATGTGGACAGACCCAAGATGTTCTAGGCTGATATACAAAATGCAAGTTATTGATGCACAAAAGTTTGTAACCTTTTTGTTTTTTTTTTGGCTTAGACTCCCCTTTTCATAGAGGGTAAAGCCCATGATCTTGTATACAATCTGCCTGAACTGCAAGATTTTTCTAATATACAACACCACTAGGAAGTGTAATAAGAGCTTTTAAGAGATTCTTATTCTTTGGCGATCACTCATAGCTGAGTAAGATTGTCTTCCATGAACATGGGCTTAACAGTGAGTCTGTAAGTGACTGTGGAGGCCAATTCTGGATCCACACGTCCTTCCACAGTGGGGACATAAGTTTCCGGGTGGGAGTTGATCACAGTGAGGGTTTGCCAAATGTGCCTTCCTCTTAGCACCTTTCTCCTTTTTATCCTGAGTTTGTGCTGCTTCAAAGTCCATGACCCCTTTGGTAAAGGCTGTTCTTTGTTGTTGTTGTTTAGTCGTGTCCAGCTCTTCGTGACCCCATGGACCAGAGCACGCCAGGCACTCCTGTCTTCCACTGCCTCCCGCAGTCTGGTCAAACTCAGGCTGTTCTTAATAGCTTGTAAAAACAAGCATTGTGTTACTTAACTCTCCTCCACAACTGATCACCCTTTCCAGATTGATTTATTAAATTTGTATCCCACATCTTCTCACAAAAGGAGCCCATCTTTTCTTGGGATATTAATTCTTAAAGGTTAAAAAATGTTAAAGCTAATATGGGGATCACTAAAGAGTTACTTTTGTTATTTATTATTATTAACTTTGTTTTGAACCACCTATGCTCTGCAGATGGTGGTATATATAATTTTAGGAATAAAATTATGAAGTTATGAACAAGTTTACAGCCCAACAAGTTCATTATGAATACAACCAGAGCATCTGTAATTCATCAAGAAGCTGTATGGGAGGCAGAAAAACTCTGCCTTGCAGTATCAATAGTTACTGCTGTTGTAAAATGATCTCTCTGCTTATTTTGCATAACTTTAAGCTTTAATTGAATTGTATCTTTTGCGTCCTATTAACGCTTGACCAAACAGTGTCCCCCCCCCTCTCTGCACTCATGTATATAAATCAGACTACATAAAAATAATTAAAAATAGAAACCTGGTTGTTTCTTTTTAGTTTTAAATGCAAATACCAAGTTTCTCCTTTTAAAAAATATTTTATTTTATTTCAAGCTTGTTATGGAAATTACGGGGGGGCACATCTTTAAAGTTAAATATTACAAATATTATGCCTGAATATATCCTTCCAACTTGACAGCTCAGGGAAGTCACCTAGCTTTAAAATTAATATAAAATCATCTCCTTTCCCAGTTCCCCCCCATTCCAAAGCTATTTTCCCCTTGCAAAAGGACTCCAGGAAGTTCTCACAGGTGACAATTGCTGGGCTCATTGTTAGCCAAAGGAAGCCAAATCTCATCACCTGACTCACCTCAGGCTCCAGCCATGCAAAGGAACTTCTATGGTACTTTTGGGTGGTGGGTACTTAAGACATATTTGTCTATGCTAATCTTATACCTGAGTCTTGCCCTGCCATGTCTGCTTATGCTAATCTTGTACCAAGGACTTGTCTGGACATGTTTGCCAAGGTTAACCCCTCCCCTTTGAACTGTATTCTGGGATGTGGTGGGAAAGTTTTAAAAGTCTTTGTCACCCCATCCTCGGGGTTCAAAATTTGCTCTTTGAACCTATTGCGCAATAAACTTTGGTCTACAGCTATTTGCTCCGGTTGGCTGGACTCCTTCCTTTATTCCGCAGGGACCTGCGGGCTCTGCCCAATGAGCTGGGTGACTGAGCAGCCTCACACCTAGATTTTTCCTTAACAAGCTTAAAAGTTATATCCAGCTCTACAATACTAATGTCTCTGCACTTGCCCACCATCATTGTTTAAAATCCAAATTCCATACATACACATTTTATAATTCCACCAAATTATCATCCTCTTTAACAGGTTTCATAATATGTTCTGGGGGGGTTTCCCCTTTAAATTCAAACTTTGCTGTGGACTTCACATATGGAAAGTAACATTTAATAGTTGCCTAGAAGAAGGAATGTCAGCAGGTATTTCTTGCAAACATCTGGAAAGCTACACGTGCTAAAAAATCTCTGCTGCACAACTTTTAAAGATGCAGCAACTCTATAGCATTTTTGTTGTTTTGTTTTTGTGAAGGTGCAGCTGGACTTAGGCAAAGTGAAGTAGAAATGAAGAACACCGGGAGGAGATTAAGAGAGAACTGTTGAGTGCAAGCTGTGAGAAGCAGCAGTTTTGGAATGCTAAGCTATTGAAACATAGTTTGAATCCTGTCCATGTGCTTTCCTCCCACCTTGCACACAAAAAATTAGGTGCTTCCCCTTTTCTGCTATCATTTACCCCCTGCCTTTGCAAAAAGTACTTACACACTTTTGCCAAGAATCATAAAATGGAATGTTCTTGACTGGTTTCATGGTCCTCAGTAGCTAGAGGGGTTAAAATAAAAAAGGCTCTTTGTGACTCAGGGTCAGGAAAAATAAAGACTGACTTACTGAGTAAAAACCAGACCTGATGCAATTTTGCCTATATAGCATTGCTGAACAGCATTCGCATGAAGCCTGTTTTGGGGACTGGCAGGAGGAAAGTAAACTAAAGTTGTGGTGAACAGCCAGGCTATAGAGAAAGTGGCAGTCAGCTCCAGGGGAGCCTTAGGAGGTGGTGGTGTCACATATGAGAAAAATAAATAACACAGCCAGCTCAGTCATCCCCAACCCCAACCTAGGCAATGCACACCAACTTCGTTGGCCCTCTGCTATTGTGAGGTATTGAGGTAATGAAGAACAGGGAAACATACTGAACTGAGGTTTTGGTACAATCTGAACATGCTCGATAATGGTGGTGAAACCTAATACTGTGGTGAAACTTAACCCTGCAATAAAAATCTAGCAGACTACGAGGAATTTCCTTTGTCTAAAGCCAGCTAGTACACATGCTCTCACTGTTTGCAATTCACACAAATCACAAAGAGACAGCTTGTGCGTACCAATGAGCTTCGTAAGCGAGAGAGAGAGAGAGAGAAACAAAATGATCTGATTGGGTGACTGAATTTGTAATTACTGTAAATGAATATAAAAACTCTTGGATCCCTTTTATTCAGGGTCCAGTCTTTGTGGAGCAATCCCACTTACCGCCTTGAGCCCACCTTCGGCTGGGGAGGGTGGGATATAAATAAATATTATTATTATTATTATTATTATTATTATTATTATTATTATTATTATTACCAGAGGAGGGGAAATGGAGCATCTATGTAGGTGAGTGGAAGCTCCTGAGAGGCCTTACAAAAACCATGCCCAGGAGCATTACAACAGCTGTGCTGGGCCAATGGAAGCTGAGGCTCCTCCCTTCACGCATGCAGACGTTCATGCCTCTCTCCCAAGGACTGGTGGGAGTTGTAGTCCTAGAAGGGCACCATGTTGGTGGGGCCAGGAATGCCACCACCGCTCCAGGAGCTGCTTCTGTGGCTTCTGTCCTCGGACCACAAGAAATTGGGATGTCCTGAGCCAAAGGCAGAGTCCTGGGCACTTCCAAGGAAAGTGGGGATGTCCTGCTTAAAATGGGGTGCTTGGAGGGTATGTTACAGTGAACCAACACCACATCATTCTTTAATTTGACTTGCTTAATGAATTCAAAACATTCAGGAAAATAGGAGATAATGTCAGCCTCTGGCAGATCAACAATAGGGATGGTCATATAGAGAGAGTCATTGGGGAAGGCATTTGTAACTTCATAGGCTAGGTTTAGAACATGGAAAACCCTATATTTTTGCATTGTCTCCAGGTCATGTGTGGTGGTGGAGGAAGGGCAGAAGTCACTCAGAATCTACCCCAGCATGTTGATAAAACTTTTATGGAGCACACTGGACTCTTTGGTGTGTAATGTTATCTCACCAGAACAAATTGCCAGTTTATTTTCTGTATTCCAAAGTTACATTTAAAAATAATACACCACTTATTGACATTGCTTAACAGCTCAATACTTGTCCCCAGTATTGCTTATTCCAAGATACAAAGCTGTCATGCTCCTCTTTCTAATACAGTTGGGACAATAAACCTATTTGCAACAATTTTTGAAACAGGCCTATGATAAATCCTTGAAATCCAGTTTACTCTTTGGGTTCCAATGGCATATTTGGTTACTAGAAAGGTCATTTATGATGGCAGTATCATATCAAACCATTTTGAGCATCCAACATCATAAACACTTTATATTGTTTATGTCTGTTTAGTGGTTTCAAAAGCCAAATCATAAGAGTTGACTCGTAATCTGTAAATGTCTTCCTTTTTAAAAAGAAAAGGGAAACAAAATGAATAAGAAATTTATTCTAAACTGCTTTCACCTCGTCAGGTTGACTATAACTGTACAGGACACCTGCATAGAGACTACAGATTCTGAGATAGTAGTATTAACTTGCCACATGACAGCTTCGGACAAAATGAAAGAATGCAAGAACTTGAATAGAAAATGGCAGAAGACTTGTTCCCTATACCTGTGACCATTGTACAGTAGGCCAATGTGGAGGCTATGCAGAGTCCGTCAGCAAACTGGATCAAAAAATTAGTCCGCATTAGCATCTCAAAATTTCTTCTGGCTGGGGGAACTGGCTTTCTCAACAACAGTAAGCAGATGGCAAAGCTGGCTCTTTTTTAAACTAACATGTTTGCAACTTGCTCTATGAAACTGGCCAAGTTGGTATCCTGCTCCAAGCCTGCAAACTTATGGGTGTTTAAATTTAGGTGAGCCTTGTAGTAGACATTGAACCATAGAAAATGTTGGTCCAATTTTTCTGCCTGTAGAGTTCCTCTGGTCTCGTCCATAAATCCAAAGGACTGGTTGAAGTCCTTGAAGTGAAACTCTTTGTAAAAGCTATTATGGCTAGTAAGGATGGCACCAGTGTCATCTTAAATCCCAGCCCTTTCTTTTTTTATATAAAATATTTATTAAGGTTTTACAAAAAGCAGAAATTTACAGAGTAAAAAGAAAACAAAAAAAGAAAGAAAAATACAAAAAATACAGAAATACATAGAGAGAAAAAAAGAAAATACAAAATACAAAAGAGAAAAAGAAAGAAAAAAACAAAAAAAAGTGGAAAGAGTTAAAAACAAATCCATTTTTTTCATATCTTTAAACTCGTTTGCTTGTTTCCTTGACCTCCTCACACCTCCCTTTTTTGTATTCCTGTTCACATAGTCAGTTCAGCAAATCCTTACCCTCTTTCATTTATCTTAACTCTATATCTTAACATATTATGACTATATATTTTCATCCATTATCAATCCATTTTTACATATTCTTATTGACCTTGTTGCTAATGCCACTTAATTTCAATCCAGCATCATTTTAACATTCATTAATTTTACAATATTTCTGCAAATAGTCTTTAAATTTCTTCCAATCTTCTTCCACCGACTCTTCTCCCTGGTCTCGGATTCTGCCAGTCATTTCCGCCAGTTCCATATAGTCCATCACCTTCATCTGCCACTCTTCCAGGGTGGGTAAATCTTGTGTCTTCCAATACTTTGCAATAAGTATTCTTGCTGCTGTTGTAGCATACATAAAGAAAGTTCTATCCTTCTTTGACACCAATTGGCCGACTATGCCCAGGAGAAAGGCCTCTGGTTTCTTCAGGAAGGTATATTTAAATACCTTTTTCATTTCATTATAGATCATCTCCCAGAAAGCCTTGATCTTTGGGCACATCCACCAAAGGTGAAAGAATGTACCTTCGTTTTCTTTACATTTCCAACATTTATTATCGGGCAAATGATAGATTTTTGCAAGCTTGACTGGTGTCATGTACCACCTGTATATCATTTTCATAATATTCTCTCTTAGGGCATTACATGCCGTAAATTTCATACCTGTGGTCCACAACTGTTCCCAGTCAGCGAACATAATGTTATGTCCAACAACTTGTGCCCATTTAATCATAGCAGATTTAACCGTTTCATCCCGGGTGTTCCATTTCAGTAGCAAGTTATACATTCTTGAAAGTATCTTAGTTTTGGGGTCTAACAGTTCTGTTTCCAATTTTGATTTTTCCACCTGGAAGCCAATTTTTTTGTCCCAATTATAAGCCTCCCTTATTTGATAATAGTGAAGCCAGTCTCGCACTTTATCTTTTAATTTCTCAAAACTCTGCAATTTCAATTTGTCTCCTTCTTGCTCCAGAATTTCCCAATATTTCGGCCATTTGGCCTCCATATTGAGCTTTTTCTGAGCCTTTGCTTCCATCGGTGACAACCACCTTGGGGTAAATCTCAGCCCTTTCACCACCACCCTGAGAAGTATTCTCAGCATGAGAGGATAGCTGTTTGCCCCCCAAGGAATGGATCCCTTCCAAGAGAATGTCTCTATGCCCTCAAAGAAATCTACCATATTTTTCGCTCGATAACACGCACCTGACCATAACACGCACATAGTTTTTAGAGGAGGAAAACAAGAAAAAAAAATTCTGAATGAAACAGTGGATGTATCATTTTTGTGCTTCATGCTGCGGCCACAGACATGTGATTTGACGGTGAGTTTGGGGTAGCCCAATGCAAAGATCCTGAGGATCCATGTGGATCCATGCTTTGTAACCACGTTTTTGCACCATTGCAGCCCCAGGCAACAGTGGGTGCATGATTTTTTTGGTGCAGGCTATAGCCATGGACATGCTATGTGATCTGATGGTGAATTTGGGGTGACCCAATGCAAAGATCCTGAGGATCCATGTGGATCCATGCTTTGTAACCACGTTTTTGCACCATTGCAGCCCCAGGCAACAGTGGGTGCGTGATTTTTTTGGTGCAGGCTGTAGCCATGGACATGCTATGTGATCTGATGGTGAATTTGGGGTGACCCAATGCAAAGATCCTGAGGATCCATGTGGATCCATGCTTTGTAACCACGTTTTTGCACCATTGCAGCCCCAGCCAACAGTGGGTGCGTGATTTTTTTGGTGCAGGCTGTAGCCATGGACATGCTATGTGATCTGATGGTGAATTTGGGGTGACCCAATGCAAAGATCCTGAGGATCCATGTGGATCCATGCTTTGTAACCACGTTTTTGTACCATTGCAGCCCCAGGCAACAGTGGGTGCGTGATTTTTTTGGTGCAGGCTGTAGCCATGGACATGCTATGTGATCTGATGGTGAATTTGGGGTGACTCAATGCAAAGATCCTGAGGATCCATGTGGATCCGTGATTGGAACCACATTTTAAGTAGGGAGGGAAGGAAAAACATAGAAGCGACAAGGAGAGGGGTGTGCAGAGAAGCAGCTGGCTAAGAATGCAGGAGAGGGGTTTTACCGGAGGGAGGAAAGGAAGGCAAAAGTCCCCCCCCACACACAAGCCAACCAGCTCTCTCTCTCCCCCCCCCCCAACCTGCATGTTGCCTTCGAGTCCCAGACGCACGGAGAGGAATTAGAAGGACGCTTTGCTTTCCACTCTGCTTGCCTGGAGGGGAGGGGTTTTCTCTGCTCTTTGTTCGGTTTGAGCAAACACAGTAAGGAAACAGAAGCGGGTGGGCAGTAAGACCCTGAGGCAGAATGCAGGAAAGCAGCAGCTTCCTCTTTCCTCCCTTCTCCGGACAATTTGATATTTGCCTGATTTTTGCCTTCACTCGCGCTTGTCAGCTCCAGGGACCACACATTCGCTCAATAACACGCACAGACATTTCCCCTTACTTTTTAGGAGAAAAAATCTGCGTGTAATAGAGGGAAAAATACGGTACCCTTTCCTCATGGCTCAACTAACAAAGAGGTTAAGAGGTAACACCAAACAATTATTTTCTCAAAAATGGGAAACGTTTAAGAGATACTTACAAAAAAATAACAGTGACATATTATCTATGGTAGTGTTTGAATGACCCTTGTGTACATAAAATATTAAGAAATAAAGGGAAATCGGTAAGCTAGGTTGTAAGAAAGTATATTAAATGTAAGGTAATAATTATAAGTACATTCAAAATCACAAATGTCAACTATATCGGGAAATGATGGGAAGTCTATATTTTACTTCAGTTGGTTTTGTTGTTGTATTTTATTTTATGTACCATTATATGATTTTAGCTTAGCTGATATCTAAGTGGAATTGCTATCAATTGTTTTCTGTATTTGGTCACTTCATTTTGTACAGTCAAAACTTCTGCCTTAGATCTTTGAATTAATAACAGCATCAAATCAAAAGAGCATTTGTTCAATATGGCTATCCATTTGTGTTTGAAATCCACATCATTTTGAAACAAAGTAGGTGCCCTTTGTAATCTTAAGCCTCTAGGAATTCGACTATTTTTAAGGTAGTTACTTAAAGAAGAGGCATGGAATTCATATCGAACCTTACGTATACATGCATTAAAAGTTGAGTAAAGTCCATGGATGGTAAGTTCTTATCAAGATTAAAAGTAGGTATGTCACTCAATATTTCATGAGAATCCAAATCTGAGAAAGCTAAAGTTTGTGCCCATTTAGCCATGGTACAACAATATACAACAAAGGAAATCCCCTGTGTTGCAAAAACAGAAAACTCTGAACAACCACAAGCAACACATGGCTAATATTTATAACATTATATTGTTTCACAAATAATAAGCAGAAACTATGTAATCCTTGCATCAAGTCACAAATAAAAAGGTAAAGGTAAAGGGACATAATAGAGTCAAATAAATGTTCCATGAATAGAATTAGAAAGCGTAGTCAGTCAGTATCGGAGACCTCTGAGATGAAGGCAAATTGCCTTTCAACAGAAAGGAAAGGACATCAAAAGAGGAAGGGCAAACTTTCTTTATCCAGAGCATTAAGGGGAGAGGCTGAAGCCGCTTGGAGGACAGAACTGGGTTGCCTGAGGGAGGGTTATCTTTTTTTAAAAAAAGAAATTGAATTAATACTGGACTGTCTGAAAAATGTCTGAAAAAAGGCACTTGAAGAAACATCTATTTTCTTCACAAGAGGAGTCAAGGATTGTATGAATGAAAAGAAAAATGGTGTCTTTATTAAAGACAGCAAAGCTGAATGCTTCTCTTGCATCAAAGATCAGAACAAAAACGATAAATAACTCCTCTATAATTAAGTTCTCCCTACAACAGAACAACAAAGCATTGGCTTTGACTCTCAATGCTGCAAAGGCAGCCAGTCAAAGACTAACTTATGAGAAGATGCTATTGCAGAAAGAAATGGAGCTGTGTCACTTAGAACAGCTTTTGGTGCAGTGGAGCATTTTCAAAGTGAACAAATATATTAATGAACTACACAAATATATGAACAGCTACTTGCAAATAGCAATCAAGCAGACCAGACCTCCTGAGAATGGTTCATGCTCTGGGATGCTGGATGCTGGACTGATATTACAAAAAAAAACAACCCAAAAAAACACCAGAATGCCTACCAGTATATTATGCAAATCTAATTGAAAAAACACGTAAATGTAATAAGCCGTATAGTAACAATTGCAAAGTTATTTACTAGAAACTACTTCTTAAAAAAATAGATACAGCTTCTTTATAATGTAAAAATCAACATCGTGGCACAATATATTAAAATGCAGCTTTCCAGTTGACCACCAAATCCGGTATGTACAAAATACAAGTCCTATTGTCAGTGCCGTAGTACATTCTTTTCTAATTTCTTCATCTTCTCTTGTATTTTTCTGTCTGTCGTATTCATTAAAAGAATGGCATGAAATAATCTTCTAAGTGTCTAATGAAGATGGTTGGGTTGGCAGACAAAAGAACGTGGCACTGATGGATGCTGGCACAGGCAGACAAGACAAGGATTCCTGGGTATTCCTCTGTTTCGTCCGAAGGGTCTTCATCAAACACAGCACAAGGAAAAGAGCACTAGGTCCTGAAAGATTTGACCAGCTCTGGAAGCACCTGCAACACGGCCAAAAAGAAAAAGAAAAGAATTTTCGTGTGCAGAGCCCAAGCTTAACGCCAAACAGAAACATGGTAACCCACTGACGATATCTTCCTAGAAGCTGACCGGAGGATCTGGGAAGTCCAAGAAAACCTAAAAGAAGTTAATTGAACCAAGTTATGAATTCATGGCTTTTCCTTAGGGAACAATTTTGTTACTGTTTTTTAAAACTTTGGGGTCCCCAGTATTCCTTCTTACCTAGTCCTTTTTATTCTTGTATTTGCATTTCATAAATCATTTTTCCCTGGAAGAAAAAAATAATTTTATTAATCTAGATTTCCAAGATAGCCTACAAAAGAGATCAAAACATCAGGGGAAAAGCAGTTATCATAGCAGCAGTTAAAATACAAAAGGCAGTAGATATAATATCAGTTAAAATCCTGGGCAATTTTTATTTTTTATTTATTTTGAAAATGTCTAAAATGTGGCTCTCCCGAAAAAGGCTAGAGTACCCCCTGCCCAACACAAGTAGCGTGCCACCTCCTCCCTCCTTTGTAGTCTCAACTCCTATTTAGCTGAAATTAGGGGCAGAGGCAAATAATGGAGACAAAACTTTGACATGTTTAATTCTGGTTTGTTTGACTGGGGGTTAAGACCACTATCCTAAACACCCAGTGTTCTTTGAAATTAGATAATGTTTCTACCAAATTTCCTCTTTCTTTCTGTGCATAGCTGTCAACCGTCCCTTATTTGGCCGAAAACTCCCTTATCCCAGCGCCGTGTCCCGCTGCTGTCTCTTATTGATGATGTCCCTTATTGATTATGTCCCTTAAATTTCCCAGGTTTCAAAGGAAGCAGCTCCTCTCCCTCCCTCCCTGCTGGCCAGGGAGGAGGGAGGCTCCAACTGTGATGCTTGGCTGCGTTGCTCACCCAATAAGGAGTCTAAGAACAACTGGGGGGTGGAGCTTGCATGCCTTGCGCCAATCAACTCTCCTTTGCTCAGCGCTTCCCAGTGGAGAGGTGACGTGGTTTTCCTTGCTGCATCCCCTTTGCCGGGTTGCTGCACTGTGGGAACCACCGCTTGAGGCTTCGTTTGGCTGCTGGCTGGGCTTTCTGCCTATGGCTCGGAGGGGCTCAGATGTTGAACATACCTGTGCTGGGAAAATCCCTTATTTTGGCTGCTGATCCCTTATTTTCGAGACTGCTGGTCCCTTACTTTCAAATCTGTAAGTTGACAGCTATGTTTCTGTGCCTGAGGCCCCTGCATGTGTGCCTTATGCCAGCATTCACCAATCTGGTGCCCTCCAGATGTCTAGCCTTGCTCTCACTCTGGATGTACTTGGATTGCATTTTTAAAAGTTCAGGGGGCACCAATACAGCTGCTTGCCAAGGGTGCAAGCAACCCTAGGTACACCTCTGCAGAAAATCTAGTGTATTCGTGCTGAAATGAATAAATCATAAATGAAGTGGTCTTGCTATGAACCTGGCTATAATTGCAACTTGTTCTGCACATTGCTGGATACAGTTCAGAGTATTGCTTCCTTAGACCTACTTTTATAGTAATTGTGTATATATCTGCCCATGATAGCAGAGAAAAGGGTTGCACTGTTGTGAATAAAATGCACTATTCACTCATTTCAATTGCATAGCAACCATCTTTTTATCTTTGTAATCATAGAACATGCACAATAGAAACAACCCCATTGTGAGAAGCTCTTTTTAAATACAGTGGACACTCGGGTTGCGAACATGATCTGTGCGGGAGGCACGTTCGCAACCCACAGTGTTCGCAAACGCAAACCACAGCGCCGCATCTGTGCACACGTGGGTTGTGATTTGGTGCTGCTGCGCATGCACGAGCGCCGAAACCCAGAAGTAACCCATTCCGGTACTTCCAGGTTCGGCGTGGTGCGCAACCCGAAAGCGTGTAACCTGAAGCGTATGTAACCCAAGGTACCACTGTATATATAGTAAAATATGTAGCAAAAATCATTATACATCCATCATCCTTGCTTCTCAAGCAAAACAAGAAAGCAAGTGAAATAAAGGGGGGGGAGGAACAAGAAAATGGTAAATGAAAAGGGGAAATAAACAACCTAACTCAAGTATACGTTCCCACATAACTTTCTGATACAGGAGTAGGTTCTTACAACTCCCTCTTACAACTCATATGTTTTCTACAACCAGAATCAATAATGTAATTCAGAGAACGATTGGTCAGTTTTACAGTCATGGCTCTCTTTTTCACGAAACATTGCTTCTGCTGCCTCTGATGCTGTCGAGACAACCCTCCAGATACTCCACTCTGCATCTTCCAGCAATCACTTGTGCACTTGCAATGCCTTTGAATTTTCAGTTGCTTGAAAGCTTTGTCCTGTAGCAACTCTCTTTGGGGACTTGTGGGCTTGTTTTGACTCAGTGCTCCCATTCTGCCATTAAACACCCATAAACAATGTCCAGTGATAATTGCACCTCCAGCAGGGATTCCAAATTTGTGATAATGACATCCCACATGTCATTCAAGGAAAATAATATAATGTATGCTTTGCAGTGACTGTAAAGTCCATGACCCGTGGATGTAATTCATTAAACAGCACTGTCTCCTTTAACAGAATTAGATTTGCCTCTGGTTGCAATTCTGGGAGTCTCTTCCCTCACAGAGTTGATCATTTTAACAATAAAATACTGGAGTTTAAAAGTCTAAAAGTGGAGAATCTTTACACACAGATTATCCTCAATCTCTTACACTGCAGATTCCTGTGTTTAGGTGTGTTTTTACTTTTAAATCATTGTGAGGGACACAATTTTGCCTGGGGACAGAGCGGAGCCCCAGACCTAAGCCACTGTCATTATCTGCATGCACCCTCCACCTTTCAAGGTTTATTGAAAGCCTTTCTTTCTCTTCCTGTGGGCCAATTGCTCACAGAGTAGTTTGGAGGTGGCTGCTCCCTGTTGCTTGACCCTGGCGTTTTGTGCACAGATTCAATAAACACACAAGATGTAACCGGCTGTACTTTTGAATAAATAAGGTATACTATCCATTGTATCGAATTGTAGATTTCAACAGACATCTCAAAGTTCAACAAAAAAGCAGAAGACCCAATGGATCAGTTCATTCTCTAGTCAGTTCATGCATAAGGTCCATACATGTAGAAGTGTCTATTCCACCTGTCTGTTCGTAGAGTCCAATAATCCACATGAAGGGTTGTTACAGTTCCACAGAATCCTTTCACAGAGTCTAAGACAAGGATTTCCAGAATATTAGCCTTGTTTCGCCATCCTAGGCTTCATCATTAGTGCAGGCTCTTCTAGGTAATGCAAATAAATACAATATTGTAATCTCACACATTTTTACAGAAAAAATAATATAGAAACCATAAACAACTGTACATACCATATGTAATATTGCAAGATAGTGGATCTTATAGCATAGTAGTGGTTGCAGTAAGCAGCAACTGTTATTGGTTTGAGTAATAGGTGTTGGCAATCCACAGATACAAAATTTCTTTCTTAAAGTGACCCATATGGCACAACAAAGGTAAAAGGTAAAGGGACCCCTGACCATTAGGTCCAGTCATGACCGACTCTGGGGTTGCCCGCTCATCTCGCTCTACAACAGAGGTAAAGCAAACTTAATCCATGCTCAGATGTTATACATGTAAACTCATACATAAATGTAATCAATTTTCAGATCTAAAGTAATAGCAGTCCAAAATTATAAAATTTGTTTTTCAAAGCAATCCACTCGGCCCACAGAGGTAAAACAGACTTAGCCCATGCTCAGGTGTTCTACATATAGTGCATTACTATATGTAAACTTGCCAGATTTTCAAGGTGAGACCATTTTATCTGAGCCACTGCAGTATTTTAATACTCCAGAGAGCATTTCCACAGCTGACAGTGTTGGCTTAGTGGTTGCCTAGAGTAATTATCCAATATTTCTTTTTCTTCTTTTAATTATATCCCAAGGTTGGCTAAGTACAGCTTCATTACAAACAAGCCCATGCAGGGTCACTGCAAGATTGGGAAGAAGAAAATGTGGGCGTATCAATCACTTTGATGAAAAGGTTGATTGAAATTCATCCTCACATACCACCAAACCTCTAATGTCTCTGGAACACAGCCTATTAATATGGTCTTTTAACTTTATCATTGTGTTAAAAGATAGCAGCAATGTTTCTGTGCAAAGCCTTTTGCAAAAGGATAATCACTGTGCGTGGTATATACATAGCTACCTCATACGCTTGATAAAAAAAAATATTCAATGTCAAGCTCACCAGCTGATAGTTATGAAGTCCCACCAGATTGCGTAGGAATGTTCCACAGGTTCTTTTCCATCCATGACTGAGGCTCTGTTATGTTCCCAGCAACTGCTATGTTCCATACATATTTATACCATAGTTTTATAAGCCTTGCAAATTCTTCCATTTTTTTTAATATACTCTGGCAGTTGCAAGAAACCATGCAAGTTTGTCCTTCGCAGGGGCTATCATACCTCTCTGGGTGCTTACTGGTTATCAGTGGGGCTGAAAGGGCAATAGCAGCCACTCCCTGAATCCCACCAACATTAACAGAAGGAGGACTTTGTGAGTGTATTGTGCAAGGTCTCTTTGTCCCTTTCTTTCAGATGCAACTTCCTTTCCCAGGCTGGCTTCTGCAGGGAGGCTAGTAAATATTTCAACCATCCTCTGCCTCTAAAATTTCTGCCTTAAGCCAGTTTTCTCCTTCAGAATATTGCCACTCAGCCTGTGCTGTTTCACCTTTTAGTTGAGTCTCAGCCTCAACTCATTGTAAAACTTGAAGACAGTGTTACATTTTGGATATGAATGGGTAAAAAATGTGCAAGAATTCAAGTTCTCCTTTATTTTAAAATGCAGCCTCGGGGCAGGTTTCACAGTACCTCTGAAGATATATATATTCACCTTACTATTTTCACCTTTTTAAAAGTGGCCTTGTTTTGTCTGTGCTTAAAGAAAAAGAAACAAACACTTGCATTTTGTCAAGTTGCTTCCAATATCTTAGTGTTGTCTCAGCATCACTTTTTTTGTGGCGGGGGGGGGTACATAGTGAAAAGTTGGAAATAAGTGGAGAGAACAATACCACACTTCATTAGACATGATTATCTTGGCAAATCAATTAGAATGTAATAATGTAAATAACTACATGATTGGTAAGAGGACTGTGTGATTTTGTTAGTTTCTCAGTGAGATGTTTTCATTAATTTAAATTAATAAAACGGTATTTTTTGTTATATTTTGCAACTTAGTTGACTATGTCTGTTTTTTTCATGTTGTGAGCTTCCATAAACAGAATTTACTATGGAAAGGTGGCATACAAATAAACGGTAACATGCATTGTCTTTTTGCTTTTAGAACTTTCTTTATTCATATGCAAATTTATGTGGATTTTAATCACAACTCATATGATGGAAGAACCAAGATTTCTTTAATAGGCTGTCAGCCTTTAGCTGTTTCGTTAAAGTTTTAGTGCATGCATTTTGATGAAAAAGTGAACTCTTATCCTTAAAATCTGGATTCTGACCCCTGGCAATCACTCTCTGGTGCTTATGCCAGTCTGCTGTTCTCTAATTCTGAGAAAGAAAACTTAAGCTTTGAAAGTAGGCTACGAGGCACAACATCCTGATTACCTAGTAAGCATGAGTGGAATAAGATCCATTTCATCTGAACATTACCCACTTGGCTACTGAATTTTCTGCACTAATAACCATGAAAATAGTGTGTGCCGCTTAAGAACAAGACTCTAGAAATCTCCACAGCTAGCGATGATCTAGGAACTGAACTTCATCTTAAAACTGAATTAACTGTTATGAAGCAACATACATCCAAATTGGGACCCCTGCTGTAAAAGTAATTACATAGGAGCTCTCTGCTGTGGAATGTGCCTAGTAATATGTCAAAAGGGGGGGGGAATGCTTGCTCCCATTTGCTATTGAGGACACATTTATAGGACAGAGTCAAATGCGATAGACAGCACCCACAGTGCTGCCTGGGGTGGCTGTACTTAATTTCTGATGGGGACTTTCACCCCATAACCAATGGGACACCACCACCAGTGCTACACCACACAGACAGCTCAGCCCATGACTGTTTTGCCAAACGCAAACAGGTTCTTTTCCTGATGGATCTTTGATAAACAACAAGCCACTTTGGGGGGGGGAGGCTGAGCTTTATTGAACAAAATGGGCCTTTATACCCACATACAAACAGAGACAACCAATGAACCCCCTTTTTTCTAAGCACAAACACACAAATAGACAAAACAAAAAAACAAAAAAACCACAAAACATTTACCCAAACAACCAATGTAGAGTACCAGATCATTAACCCAAATCCCTCCTCAAAGCTGCAAGGAACCTGAGGAACAGCGGATCTTTTGTCTGGTTTGCAATATGGCAGCTTTGCCCCACATCCAGGCCTCCTCTGGCCCAGTCCTATTATTTATACCCACCCTGGGTAAGCAAGGCTTCATGCCTCAACAGCCTCCACCTGTAGTGATTTGTGCTGCTTTTACCGCTTCCCAGTCCCGTCAGCTGGGCCATCTCCAAGGGCAGAAGTGTTCCTGCAAGGGCTTAAATGAAGAATTTCCATGTTTTCACTACAATGGCCACATACTTTTGTCACTGGAAATACAGCCACAGAATCAGCCCAATAAAAAGTGATGGAGAAAGCAAGGTTAAGCAACATGGGATATTTTGTACTCAAAGCAGCACACAAAACTGGGGGGGGGGGAGGCACATTGAGAGAAGGAGTCCCCCAAGTGCAATGATCCCTCGATGCCCAAGGCAGCCAGGATGTCCAGTTGCTCTGCTTCCACCGCCACTGTTGCAACTATGATGATGGTGTAGACAGTGGCGTAGCAAGGTCAGGTGGTACAACTTCATCAACTCCATCCCCCACCCACCCTTCTGACCTTGCCTGAGGAGAAGTTGTGACAATCCTGTCTCACACTGCATTTCTTCAATCCTGGCCTTGACCCTGGCTGACTTTAACCAGATCAGCTGTGCTCGGAGCTGGAACAGACCCTTCTGGAGGCTTGGAGGCAGAGGAAACAGCCTCGGTCCCCTGGAGAGCACCCTCAAAAGAGATGCCCTCAAAGCTTGAGCACACTTTTCCTACTTCTAGACTGCAGGCTAGAGAACGTCGCTGCACGCTTGCGACCCATTCCCTGGGTGGTGCACTGGGAAGAAGAAACCTCATCCAGAGATGGATTTTCTTGCCCTGGGAGGGAAGCACTTCAGCCATTGCCATAACAGGACATTTTCTGGCTGTAGTCCTGTAAAATACTGCGACCCACATCCATAGATGTGAGCATGAGCACGCTAGGCAGAGTACAGCAAAAACACGGTTGCGTCAGAAATGTCGCATCAGAGTCTTTATTTACAGAAAAATAAACAAAAGTATCATGACGAGTGGTAAGCTGCGTCTTCTCTCTCACACAGACAGTCTCTCAGAAGAGAGTGAGAGAACAAAGGGCAGAAGTTCTGACAGACTTACTTCCATTCCCACACATACAGCTGTATGGAATGCAAACAGGATCACATGATCCAGCAATGGAAAATGAAATTCTGACATGCCATTGCGTGATAAGCACTGCCTGAGAGACGGCCATTCTTCAACCTGGGAGGACGCTCTTTGGTGGATGCCAGAGCATATTACAGACTCCCTGGGAGCTGCTCTTTCTTGGCTTCTGGTGATGCTGGGGATCAAATGTTGGATGAAACAAAAATACTGGGACCTTTCTTCAGAAAGCTGCTCGGGGACCTGCAATGGAGCACTGCCCAAGGAGGAGGAAGTGTGGGAGACTGCTGGGAAGGCTGCTGGGACCCCGACTCTTCCTGGCTAAGGGGAGTAGCTCTTCCAATGGTAGCTCTGGGAACAGAGGGCGTCAAAGTGAGTTGGAAATGAGAAGGCTCAGCCAGCTGGGAGCCAGAGGTCTTTGTGATTATACCCAGGGATTCGTTGGGCGAACTTTTCTTCTCCATTCTGTGGTCATGAAGGCAAGTCTTCTGACCACTGTACCAGCTGGTTTCAAAGGCTATTTTTTATGAAAGCTTGAAAAACAAGGAAAACACAATATACAGAAATCAATGTCAGATATCAAGCATTTTTAAAACATAAAAATAGAAAGAAAAGAAACAGAAGAAAAGACTTCTGATTCTTCATTTATCAGCTTTAAAAACTTGTGCAAAACTTACTTCATATTAACATCCAATTCTTCTACTTTCCATAAACCAACCTCCCCCCCCCCCAAGGTCTTCGAGCCCAGATTATCACAAGTTCATGTTCCTTCTTGTGCAAAAATGGGTTTCCCATCATTAATAAATGTCAACAGTGATTTTTCTGTAATTAAGCATATCAACTTTGGTTATTGAAATAAATGGATTTGGCTGAGATAGCATTCTTCCATTGTAGGTAATAAGAAGTCCTTCCATCTTCATGAATGCAACAATCTGGCTGCTGTGATCATATACTGCAGGTGCCTTCTTATTCTTTTTCTAGTTAGAATCATAGAATTGGAAAGGACCCTGAGGGTCATCAAGACCAACCCTCTGCAATGCAGGAATCCCAACACACGGTCCCCCATCCAATATGAAACCACACTGGACCCTGCTTAGCTTTGCAAGTGTGCTGGCCAGTGGCGTAGCAAGGTCAGGTAGTACCCGGTGCAGAAAATTTCTTGTCATCCCCCACACACATTGAAATATTATTACTTTTTGCCTGCAAAAATGGTTTGACTTTATTTCATATTTTCTTACAAAGGAATGTGGATTCTGGGCCTCTGATAACAAGTAAGCGACTATGGACAGATATTTAAATCTACAGGATGGATTGTGTTTTGACTTGTGTTATTTTATTTATATTTATTGTTTGTTTATTTAATAAAATTTATTTTTAAAAACCTGCAAAGTGGTTTACCAAAAAAAAAAACATAGCAGTAAAATTAAGAAAAATTAACAATCCTACTTTAAAACATACAGAAGCAAAAATGTGTCAAAACACTACGGACACCATTGCACAGTCATTGCTGGTTCCATCATGATCACCTGGCCATAACCCCACTTCCTCTGGGGGAAGGCATATCGTGGCAACTGAGATAATACTTCCCCTTTCCAGGCAAGGAATGATCCATGCAGTTGTTTGCCACTTCTGTTCATTTGAAAGCGATATGCATGCTAAAGCAAGCCTGGGGTGGTTTATTGAACAAATAAAGAATTAAAAAAATTAAATTAAAACTTCTCGCTAATAAATTTGGTCAGGCAATTTTTCTCTCTTTACAGCTTGTAATTTTTCAAAACAATAATTAAACTTGGTTACTTTATTCCATGTCAAAGTGGGAAAGGTGCCAACCGTTTTAATGCAGAAAATGATTTGAGTGTACTTAAAGGAATCAGCTGTGATAAGCAATTAAGCCTGAGGTGTAAAATGTCATTTAAAGAACACTTTTTCAACTACCGAGGCTAAGAACTTGGAATTGACAAATGGGTAAAATATCTGTCGCATTTAATCTTTCATCTTCTTGCGTCTTCCATTGTATTCTTTGACTTTCTCATCATTTACTTAGATAATATAAATCTGCATTGGCCCCATCTCTGCAGGTATAGCAGGAGTCATAAGGGCTGTTTCACTCAGCGGCATTGGGTTCAATGGCAGGTGGGATTGCCAAAGTCTTTCTTCCCGGATGCCTGCCCCCACCCCCAAAAAAATTAAAACTGCTGAGTACAGGAAGCTGGGTGCACATAAGTTAAATGCACATAAGTTGCAAGTCATCTATAATATCATCTTGCTACGTCTCCCAAAGACTCCCAGACGGAGCTGTAAACACTCTGGATAATATTGCTACCGAAACATCACAATCACATTGTTGTTCCTGTTGCTATGGGAAGAAAGGGGAAGGGGAGAAATGCTGTACTGTTATTACTAGGTTTTTTTTTACAATTCTGATGTATTCTGCTATATATTTACAATTAAACAACAAAAAATGACATTAGTAGCTGCTTATCTACATCAAATTGCCTTGTGGATAAGCCCTTTGCCGATTTAAAACTATGCCATGGAACCTGAAAATGTTGTGTATTATTTGGTTGCCCCCCTTCTTCTCCCATTGCTCATATTTGCTCTTGAATTTCTTATAAATGTGTGAGCTTGGCTAAGTAGTCACAGAACTGGTTTTTAAAATGGAGGTTTTCCTGAGTGAGATGAACTCAAACTCCAAGTGCCTGCTTGAATTTAGAGAGATGCATAAGAGAATTGCTTGAGAACCTTTGCATGCTGGCCTTTTAAAAGAACTGCAAGTGTGCTCCTGGAAATATGGCCAGGGCTGGCTTTATCCATCATACAGGCCCAAATGAACCTGACTTGGCAAACCTGACTTGCTTCTTAGAGTTGAAGAGCTGGGAGCCAGATCATGATCCCTGGTTGGAAGACTCCAAGCGTACCGGAGACTCTTGTGGGGTTTTGTCCCTTTCTAAGAGTTTTGACAACCCAATAGTTGAAGAATACTATGAACTAGAGATGGAGTTGGTTAGGATTTTTCTTAGCAAAACTGGCCGGAGTGTAATAAATGCCTTTGAGAAAGAAGTGTCTGGCAACCTAAAAGCAACACGACAGGCTAATAATTTGATTACAGCACTTTATATAGCTACTAAATTATATCTACATTCAGAGTCAAGTGGCATACAATATATATACAAGGTACCACCAACTAATGTGACTTCGGAGAATTTCCCAAAGTAGGGGATTTTTTTAATGGTGTATCAAACAGAGAATGATTCAAGCTTGAGGCAACACGCCTTCCAAAATAAGTATAAAGTCCCAAGCACAGCACAGATATGCCTGGTTATATTCACGACATACTCATATTTAGCAGTGAACGTGCTGAAAGAAGTTGGTGCTCCAGAGGCAGTAGCAGGACAGTCCTTCCTGGATAACCGACTGTTTCAAACTTTCTTTCTCAGCTAATAAGAATGATGCCAAATAAAATTAATTCAGATACAATCAATGGGATGATATACCAAAACATTCTACATCCAGTTATAAAACATAATAATGATACTTTACCAAATGAGAGGTCCGAGAGGGTACATAGGTTACAAATGGTTCAGCTTTCACTAAGTAGTGTAATGAGCTGACACTGTTAGTTAGTACAAAGTTGCATTATTAAGACCTCCAGCAGGTGAATTAGATGACATCCAGATTTAAAGGTACAGCACCTAATACAGGCATCCCCAAACTCTGCCCTCCAGCCTCGCCCCCATCATCCCTAGCTAACAGGACCAGTGGTCAGGGATGATGGGGATTTTAGTCCCAAAACAGCTGCAGGGCTGAGTTTGGAGATGTCTGACCTAATATATACAACACCAGGAATAAGATAACAGCAACACTTACAACTGCAAACCCAAACATGGAATTATACAAAACAATTTAGGTCTAGTTCAGTATTTAAACCTTTAGGGTATAAGGATTTAAAAAGGAAAATCAACCTGGCTTCTTGCTGATGTAACAGTTTGACAATGTCCTTCCTTATCCCAGATTGAAAATAAAAGTGATCTAAAAAACAAAAGTTGTTTTCCCCCAAAAAACTAAATCTAATAAATCTAGCAAAAACTCGGTGGGCGGATGCAGGTCCTGTTTGGATTCCCACAATTGTTGAATGAGATGATGTATTTCTTCCAGAGGAATATTAGTGTATAGTGAAGCCACATCCAAAGAAGCGAAAACAGCGGCCTCAGATACTTGCAGCTGTTCAACCTGTTGGATGAAATGTGCTGTATCTTGAATATATGCAGGGGTGTCTTTAGCATATTTTTGTAAGAACAAGTCTAAGTATTTAGCAACGGGCTCAAACATAGAGCGCATTGCAGTAGTCCAAGCGGGAGATAACTAGAGCATGCACCACTCTGGCGAGACAGTCCGTGGGCAGGTAGGGTCCCAGCCTGCATACCAGGTGAAGCTGGTAGACAGCTGCCCTGGACACAGAGTTAACCTGCGCCTCCATGGACAGCTGTGAGTCCAAAATAACTCCCAGGCTGCTCACCTGGTCCTTCAGGGGCACAGTTACCCCATTCAGGACCAGGGAGTCCTCCACTCCTGCCCGCCCCCTGTCCCCCCCCAAAAACAGTACTGCATCATGACCCTCTTCACCATCTGCCTTAGGAAGTGGGTATTTGAAACTGGTCAATAGTTAACCCAAACCAACTAGTTTTTAGCTGGACCAGCTCCTTTTCCAAGGCAACAGGGAACACCCCCTCATGTCACTTCCCAGTTCCCTTTCCAGCATCAAAGTTCCAAGATGGGACCTTCTATGAAGCTGACCAGGCTTGCTCATTCTTGTAAACTTGAATGCCAAGTGTATTGAATAGTTGGGAGGGGGCATAGCTCGGTTTCGTAGCGCCACAGTGCCCAGGTTTATTTTGTATTCTGTTTCTACCTTCTGCCTACTCTCCACCTAACTTTATCCTAATAAAAAAAAAATTTAATTTGACTGCTGAGGTGTGTATGTATGCCAACCTGAGTGTTTTAAAATCCCCACATTCCTAGACACTTGGCATTCAGGCTAGTGGGAGTTTAGGATTTGAGTTGTAAGTGACCAGCACATTCTTCTGAGGTCAGGGAGAGACTCAGAGAGAATGTGGATCGCCGCCACACTCTGAGTAAACAACAAAGGCATCAGCTGAACTGATGAGTGCTGGGGCACTGGCTGATAACCCTTTTTAAAAATAGAAATCTTTATTAAATTGTTAAGCACATAAAAAGAAAAAGGGCAACTATTACAGCTGTCAACACAATATTATACACTTCAGAAAAACAAACGGATACAACTTAAGATTGTAATAAAAAAAGTACAGTGGTACCTCGGGTTACATACGCTTCAGGTTACAGACTCCGCCAACCCAGAAATAGTACCTCAGGTTAAGAACTTTGCTTCAGGATGAGAACAGAAATCGTGCTCTGGCGGCGCGGCAACAGCAGGTGACCCCATTAGCTAAAGTGGTCCTTCAGGTTAAGAACAGTTTCAGGTTAAGAACGGACCTCCGGAACGAATTAAGTACTTAACCCGAGGTACTACTGTAATTGCTTTTGTGCACCCCAGGCCTGTCCCATCTGGGCTGCAGAAGTAAGTGGGGGTGGCAGAAAGCACTGGAGAGTAAGACCCATGGGCAGCCCCGCAGAGCTGTTGCGTTGCCATTGGCCAACAAAGGGCTGCAAGATGCTTCCTTGAGCATTGCCCCTTTGTCACAGCAAGCACCTTCCCTACATCATCAGCTTGATTCCACAGCACATCGCAGACTGTGAATATAAATACTTTAGAACTGCAGCTAACTGTAGAGTCACACTCACTCCAAAGTCAAGCAAACATATCCTCAAAATATGCAGCATTTACCAGTTGGTCCTAGTGAGACCTCAAATGCCCCAGGGACTCTCCCTGCATCAGCAACCTCCAAAATTGTTATTGAAATTCTACTCAGTATTGATCTAAAGTCGATTCCAATGTACAGTATAGTTAGCAGAGCAAAAACTTAAACATGTTGCAGGATTCCCAAAAAATAGACCAGAGGCAATTGTATTTCATCCAGCAGAGCTTTACTGCTACTGAAGGCAAAGGAGCATAATGGTCACAAATCCAATACATTCAGGATTGGCACTGTCCATAAGAAATCCAGTTGCAGCAGACTTAACTTAAGATTTAGACTTATTATAAGTTATTGTAAGTTTAACACTATGTACAGAACACCACACCAGAAGGAAAGGGATAGAAAGAGAAAGATGAAACCCAGGATCCTTCTGGCCTTACTTTTATAGTTAGCATGGCCTTGACAGAAAAGATAAGAGAACCAGTTTAAGCCATCTGTACTCAGCTTCTCTGAAGGAATAACCCAAACATCAGGAACCTTCTGCTTGTTTCTTTCACACAGAGAAGCTTCCAGAACCCTCTTGAATTAAGTAGAACAGGAAAGATCTCTACACATCAGATCAATATTTTCTGCACTAAGAAATGCAAACTGAAATGCAAATATCTCCACCGAATGCAATGCAGGCTGCGAAATATGCCCCCTTCACTGTCTGCATTGCCACATTGTTTACTCACAGGGTAATCCATGGAGCAAGGTCTCCCAGACAAATCTGAACATCATCATCATCCAATAACCCTATATACAGCAGAAAGATTAGGATCACAAATGATAAACTAGGGACCAATAATAAGTGCATCCCATTCTGCCAGACAGTAACTGGAACTGCACTCCTTAGTCTGCTTCTCACTTGGGGGGGAATCCCATCAAACCAGACCTCCAGCCACTCACCCATCCAGGCTCTCAACCTGGGTAAAGATCACTGGCCTCTTTCTCCTACAGTGCCTGGCCTGCCACTCCGATCTCACCGTGGGGGAGTTCCCACCAAATGCAGGCTTTAGCCAAACAGAAAAATATGAAGTATACAGAGAACTAAAAAATCTGACCTACACAATAAGTGACACACATAAAAAAACCAAATCTTAAATCTGAAGGGAGGCCACATAACCTTTTCTGTGTTGAGCAACTTTCCTTACAAATTTGCAGTATAACATATAATGTATGGTGTCGTCTACGTAGAAGCTACTCCATACACAAGTGCCAGTCTCTGGGCACTTTCATAAAACTCCCTTCCAGTTTAATTGTTAACACAAAAATGAAAACTGCCGTGCCTCCTCAGCATGTGGTGGAAAGCCAAAAGAAAATTCTAGGTGTTCAGAATTTTCCTTAGGAACAAAATGAAAGTGTAACAGCTAACATTGCTGTTAACGCCGATGAAAGTTTAATGCCAACCACTCTTGTCTTAATTCTACTTTAGCTGCATCCAATCCCTTCATTTTTCTGTGTCCTTCAAGTTTGACTTAAAGGTTGTTCTATCCTTCTGAATTATTATTTGTTCCCTTGTTATAACTTAGTGGAGCTTGATGAAATATTTCCTGTTGGCAGCTCTTACCATTTGTAAATTGTCATTTTTTTAAATATGTCAATAATGGCTACAAAAGCTTTATGCCTTAGCAACAGCAAACTCCTTTTTAAACAGGAAGAAGAAGGCAGTCAGGGTTAGTGCCAGCTAGGTTTATTGACAGGAAGAGGGCTGAAAAATTAAATTCTTTTAAAACTTACCTTGGTTTTCTTTTTTTAGCTTAGTACATTCAACATGATCTTCACAAAAAAAGAGAATTTTTCATCCAGATCTTTCCCTTCAAAGAAAATCCTTCCCATGTCAGTGCTTGACAACATAGCACTTGACATACTGAACTGACATAGCTGGAAATAATGACAAGCATCTGAGCATTTCAAAAGCACCTAAAACCGCAGGAGAACAATGAGTGTAGATAACTGTTGGGTTGCAGAGTGCAAATGAAGTCATTAGACACCAATCCCTGGGGATTCTAGGCCATTAGTTCACAGGTCTTTTCAACTCAAAAGCAGTCAAAACACAGAAGGTCCACAAAGCAGGGTGATCTCTACAATGTCAGTACTCTGCATGAAGGATTCAAGCAGATCCTGGAAATTTCATATCCTCCAACATTCCTCATGGAATGACATGATACAGAGATGGTAAGGGTAAATAGGGGCTTGATTTTATTCTGCAGATATTCTGATGATTATGATCCCTCTTACTTCCTCGTCTCTTTTTTATTCTTATACCAGATAGTTGCATTGTTGTGTATTGTATTTGTATGTTTGATTTTTTTCCCCTGTATTATACTCTGGAAAGATTTTCTTTAAGGACTTTTTGCAGATAGAAAAGTGCCAGGTAAATGGATTGAAAAGTGTGGGATGACTAGTCAACAAGGAGATACCCACCTTGCAAGCAGACCAAGATGAATTCAGGATGAAATGCTCATAGTCATATAAACTTCCTGAAAACATATCGGAATGAATCCTCAATAAAGACTGTGCATAGGCTGTGAACGCATTACAACTTACTCCATAGAATCATAGAGTTGGGACCCCAAAGGCCATCTACTCCAACCCCATGCAATGCAGGAATCACAGCTAAAGATTTCCTGTCAGGTGGTCATCCAACCTCCAATGAGCTCCAGCTCCTGTGCATTCCCACTGCTGGTGTTTGAAGCAGAGTACACATGGCTTCTTGAGAAACGAAACCATTTGATGTGCTTTCCTTCAAAGCAGCTTTCATCTGATTAGAAAACGGAAGCTGCAGTTACGGTGAGGTGTATATACATATCAGACAGGCATTGCACACGCACAGATCATAGCTCAATTGCTGACAACGGCTTCAGTGGATTGGAGTTTGGTGCAAGGAAACAAATCAGGAAATGGGCATCGGATGGAGACATCACTCCTCTCTCTCTCTCTGGCGTGACTAGCAACATAAAGAAAACTATTTGAAACACAGCAGGGGGAAAGATTTTGCTGTGTTTCAAGCCAGTAATGCACATAGCCATAGTCTAACCTTCATTGAAGCTTTGTGCAGGCAAGCCAGGATGACTGATCAATAAATAGGTTAGGTAAAGGAGCCCTGAAACAGCAGCAGATGGTCTTCTTCTTCTTCTTTGGTGATCACTCGTAGCCGAGTAAGATTGTCTTCCATAAACACGGTTTTAACAATGAGTCCGTAAGTGACTGTGGAGGCCAATTCTTGAACCACGTGTCCTTCCACAGTGGGGACATTGGTTTCTGGGTGGGAGTTGATCACGGTGTGGATTTGCCAAGCGTGCCGTCCTCTTAGCACATATCTCCCTTGTGTACTGAGTTCAAGCAGAGCAAACATAGTGGGAAGTGCCAGCCATGAATTCTGTCTGCAAGCCTAAATTTAAGGGTATGAGGGGTCTAAGTTGTATGTATGCACTAAGTATCACAAAAGAATTGAAATGAAATACAGTGGACGCTCAGGTTGCGAACGTGATCCATGCGGGATGCAGGTTCGCAACCCGCAGCGGTGCGTCTGCGCACATGCGGGTTGCGATTCGGTGCTTCTGCGTATGCACAACCTCCGAAAGCTGGAAGTAACCTGTTCTGGTTCTTCCAGGTTTCAGCAGGTGTAACCCCAAAAAAATGCAACCTGAAGTGGCTGTAACCCAAGGTATGACTATAAATGCTAGTCAAGCAAATGATCAGCTAACAAATATGTTCCAATGAAAGAGAAAATTATCAGACATAAATGAATTCACTACACTAATTTCTCCCCCCAATAATAATAATAATAATAACAAATGTATTTAATTTGCTTGGCTTTCCCTGGAAGACAGAAAAAGCAAAGGGATGTTTTGTAGTTCCTGAGATGGGGAACTGATACCACTGTGCACTTCTTCTTCCCCGAACGCAACATGGTATCTGCTGAGAACCTCATTTGGATGTCTGCTACTTGCGGGTCCAGGAAAAGCGAAACCACAAGGGGAGGGAGGCTAAAACACAGTTAAGACAAAAAGTAAGACACAAAACACTGTGCTGAGCTCAAATGATCTTCATCAGCCTCTCCCATCAGTCAAGGAGGATTCAGAAAAGGTATGCCACCTTCTTCAAACTTCTGATGGTTTCCCCACTGCCGTAACATTCCAAAATGTTCTAAAAGCTGGTGGTAGTATTTTAACGCTTTTAACAAAAACGGCATGTTTTATGTTTTACTGAATTTTCACTTGAACGACTGCTAGGCATTAGCAATGACCAAATAAAAATGCATGCATATACAGTACATAAACAGCCTTGGCCCTTATGGCAGCAACCCTGCATTTGTCTTAAAAAAAAACAGTCCCAGCTTCTCTCTTTCTGCACCAGAAAAGGGAACTTGACCACAGGTACATCAAGCTCATTAGGAGCTATGCTGCTGCGCAGAGTTAAACCATGATGCAGAGAGAAAGCAAGCTCTTACCAAAAATACCTTCCTGTAGCTGAGCATGCCCATTTAAAAAATAACAATAATAATGAAAAGGATTGTGGAAGACAGAAGAACTTGTGTGGGACTAAGTGCTTTCTGAGCTGAGCTGCGCCTGTTCACTTAGTGCTAGCACTTTGCCAAATAAATGTAAAAAAATAAATAAATGGTGCAGCTCATTTCCTGCAGGTTAAGTGCTACATGAGCTGTCCTCTCTGTGGAACATTGCTTTGAATCTCATCCCCAGATCATTAACGGAACTGGAAGTGGGCTCTTTGAAAACACACACAAATTAATGGAGATGGAATGGGAGGGGCTATTTTGTACATCAAAAAAGCCCCTAACTACCCACCACAGCACATTTGGAAGAGAACCCATCCAAAGAGGAAGAGGGTTAGCAAAGTATGTGGAAACTTACTTCCGTTGTATTAAAGCTCAGGTGTAGCTAAAAAGTTGCTTTGGTCTCCAATGGCCCTGCCTTCTTCAATGTATGGTTCTCATTGAAAGGGCATTTTGGTAGGGATATCAGAGCAGCAAAAAAACATCTAGACCATACCTGAGTGGTTTTATGGTGGATATTGGTTGTGTATGTGTGTGCGCACACAAGCCGCATTCACACCATACATTTACAGTAAAGCACTATGATATCTCTTTAAATAGCCATGGCTTCTCCTGGCATTTAAGGCTGCTCTGTCCTCTACCTTTGTAGCACCCTCCCTTCCTCTCTTTAAGATATGGGTTTCGGCTAGCCACCTTTTCTGAGGCTGAGTAGGAATTTTAGGGGAGGCCCTGGTTGGCACCTGGGACTCCCACTTGTTGACTTGGAATAATTTGGTTGTTTGGGCTGTGCAGGCAGGTAAGGAAAGGCAAGAACTCCGTTCACTGCTACCTTGAGGCATTATGGAGGTAAGGGGTACTCTTGAGTCATCATCACACCTAGCCTGAGCCTTGCACTGCATGATGAACTCTATAGACAGCAGGGCCCAGATGCACAGGGTAGACTTCACTTATCCAAGGCTCATTTAGCAAGGAGGGAGATGCTTCTTCCAATCCTTGTTGAGGAGCAAAAAATGTGTTCGCTTACATCCCCAGGGCGACAAGGGATGCAACAAGAGTGAAAAGTTTTTGAAGAAAAGCTTCAGGAATGCAAACAACTAATGACCTCAGTAACCGTGTGCTTTGTTCACCTACTGTGATGCCATGGATGTTGTCTCTCCATGAGCTGTGTATTACCATAAATAAAGGTACAGCTCATAGAGACAAGATACGGAATTATTGAGTCTCTTTACCCGGAATAAACCCTAGATTTGGTATTTCCAAGCACGTACTCATTTAAACAAGGCATATTTGTATTCATTAGTGCCCTCTGCTGGTAAGAAAAAAAGCCAGTTCCTTGCCTGATTGGTAGATGTATGCTCAAAGCTATTAAGTTTGTTAGAACGGACTTCGTTTCATGAAGCATATGTTTGACAAAGTCTGGAAGTTTCTACATTTCGGATTTTGCTTTGAATAAAGCATATTATTTATTTGTTACGGTGGTATCAAGCTAAGTTATATTCACTGCAATCAATAGATTTAAAGGTGTTTCAAAGTGATGTTACATAATTAAATAAACATAAATTGTTGCTCTTTTTATAGCTGGTTTCAAACTAAAATGAAAATATATTATTCCAAGGAACCTAAAGAGGTGCATATACCAATATTTCAAGCAATAAATCTTACCCACTTTAAGGATACAGCAGAAGACATTGACCTGGCTAACTACCCTCTCAATTAACACAAAAACCCACTCTTTAAAGCTCAGTTGGAAGAAACATTGATTCAGAGGAAACCCAAATTGCCATTTGCTCCCGTCCAGCTTAAAAGAGCAGTTTTTCACAAGGAAAGCTCAGAGTGCAAAAAAAAAAAAAGCAAAAGCAAGCTTGGATATTGAGCATTGGAGTGTGAACCTCTGCCTGGAAAAAGCAGGCCAAAAGGTGTGGAGAAACTCAAGTTCTACTAAGGGCTCAGGCACACTTTCGTTTGGCCCATGACTTCCAGGCACGAGTTCAAGAGGTTTTTCTTTTATCTCACCGTTTGCTGCTAAATCGAAGCAGGCATCAGTCAGGTTTGCTGCTGATTGATGTTTGTTCCACTTCAGTGGTAAATGGTTGGTTTTTGCAGGGAAAGTGGCAGGACAAAAGAAAAAGCCCTCAGACCCAAGCCTAGAAGAAGAAGAAGAAGAGTTTGAATTTGATATCCTGCTTTATCACTACCCAAAGGAGTCTCAAAGTGGCTAACATTCTCCTTTCCCTTCCTCCCCCACAACAAACACTCTGTGAGGTGAGTGGGGCTGAGAGACTTCAGAGAAGTGTGACTAGTCCAAGGTCACCCAGCAGCTGCATGTGGAGGAGCGGGGAATCGAACCCAGTTCACCAGATTACAAGACTGCCGCTCTTAACCACTACACCACACTGGCTCTAGAAGTCACAGACCAAATGAACCAAGGAAAGTTTGGGTGAGCCCTCAAAGCAGACCCACTGAAATGAATTGATTTGTTAGTCACGTCCATGGATTTCAATGGGTTTACTTGAGTAGAGCAAAATTGACTACTGCCCACATTTGGAAGCCCCCTTCAGACCTTCCTCCTCAATGCAGGAAGTTGTGGGGTGGGGTGGAGTTTTACACATGTCCCTACTCCCCCTCCCCAATTTAAGCTTTGAATAGGACGGCACACATAAGTAAAGGAAAATATAGGCAAGTGAGCATTAAGGCCAAGTGCAAATGCAGTCTGTATTTGGGAGAAAGAAAAGTTAGGGGAGAAAATGTATGGATAGGACAGCTAATTGTTTGTTCCGTGCATTTGTTGTTGATTCTGAGATTATCGCAATTAAGACTCTTGGGGTCTCCAGAGACTCCTGCTGGGAAGCTTTCCACAGAACATCTGTTGACAGCTTAGGCTACCACCTGACTGCTTTAAAAACATACTTACCTTAAATTCAGAAGCTTTCAGGCTGTTGCATGGTGTTTCCAGTTGCAGTCATGAATGGGATACAAATTTGGACCCCTGTGCCATTCTATCATATTCTCCTAGAGTTGCTATTTTTATAGTGATTAGTATCCCTTACCAGCAGCACAAGAGACGGAGATTTAACTTGTGAAGCTGTTTTTAGCATAGAAAGAAACTGATTGGAGGTGGCGGATGGGAGCTGCAACTACTTAATAGCTAAGACAGGCCCAAGACATTTCACTGCCTGAAATGAAGGTCAAGGTAGTGCCTCTCTTGTACCCATTCAGTGTTCAAAAACCACCCCAAGAGTGTCCTCTTCTCCCCCTAAGTGCAGCAAGGTAACTTAAGGGACATAGGTCAGTCAACGCAGCATGCCCTGTTCTGCCCATTACCCACCCTTCAGCATTTGCCATCTGAGGTGACTGGCTCAATTTGTCTCATAGCAGGACTGGGCCTGTTAATTGTACCATGCTAGGCTCCTGTTGACAGACAGAAACAGTGTGTTAAAAGAAAAGAAGACCATTCATAACCCTTTTTCTCAATATTAAGACAAAAGACTGGCCAGCATAGGAACTTTCTGCCTTCCTGAATTGATGAACTCCATCCATATCCCTGTAGAAGACTACGAAGATATGAAATATCCCACACAAATTAAACACAGCAAACAATGTTTGCCTATAACTTTACACCATTTCAGTGGAGGACAGCCACTTGCAAATGGTTTGTGTGTGTTAATGTGCTTTAGGCATAAGAACTAGCAAAGATGGATCTCTGTCAAATTTATGGGGTGGAGTTAGAATGAATGGGGAGGCAGAGAAAGGGAAGAAAGAACTCATTTTTATTCAATGGCCCCCCCCTCTTTCTTTCCCCTGAGGCAACATAATAAAGAAAGCCTTTAGCCCAGGCTTCCTCAACCTTGCCCCTCCAGATGTTTTGGCCTACAACTCCCATGATCCCTAGCTAGCAGGACCAGTGGTCAGGGATGACTGGAATTGTAGTCTCAAAACATCTGGAGGGCCGAGGTTGAGGAAGCCTGCTTTAGCCTCATACCTCGGACCCATGGGTTGTATTCAACAGAAAATAATTGACATGACCAGCTTAGGTCCATTCATTTCAATGAGTCTACTCTGAGTAGGACTTAGCTGGATAAACCCCAATGACTACTGTAGGGACAGAGGGACTGTTAAGAGTGGAGATATGTGAGTTTTGAGATAGTTCCCCAACACTCATGTCTATGAGCCCAAGTTCCCCTTCCCCACAATCACCTAAGAGAGGAAAGGATGGCTCCACCTAGTGTGTCTTCTTTGTAACAGTATTCACTGGCACAGAGTACCATCACAATTTCTTTTCTTTTTGCTACCATGGCAGCCGTTTTGTGCTGGCAACCACCACACTTTTTTTTCAAGATAGAAGTACTGGCTCCTCATTTCTTATCCAAAAAGAGAGCACCGGTTTCACCTGCCATCAGTCCCAATGTGACTGATAGCATGCACTCGTAGCTCCTTGTGTGGCTCCGCTATACTAAGGCAACACAACTGTCTTCCTAGCTCCTTACTCATAGATACAAGTAGGACCCAAAACAAATGTTGCAGTGAGGAAAACTCCTGTTTGGTTCTGCCCATGTCCTTGACAGTCCAATCCATTCGCCCTCCCTCCTGGTTTTCTGTCGGTTTTCATTACTGCACAACTTTAAAAAACCAACCCCAAAGACTTTGCGGGGGGGGGGGAAACGTTAGGAAAACTGTATTAAGGACAGGGGAAACCCCAAATATAGCTCAATTAGGATGAAGAATACTCAGTAGCCACAGAATAGTAACTTTATTTTTATTTATTTATTTTTTTGCTTCTTTTGTACCTAAACTAAATCCATATGGTCCTTGGCATGTTAGCAAACCCCTCCTGAGAGCCAGTGTGGTGTAGTGGTTAAGAGCGGTGGACTCGTAATCTGGTGAGCCGGGTTCGCTTCCCCGCTCCTCCACATGCAGCTGCTGGGTGAACTTGGGCTAGTCACACTTCTTTGAAGTCTCTCAGCCCCACTCACCTCACAGAGTGTTTGTTGTGGGGGAGGAAGGGAAAGGAGATTGTTAGCCGCTTTGAGACTCCTTTGGGTAGTGATAAAGTGGGATATCAAATCCAAACTCCTCTTCTTCTTCTCCTCCTCCTTACAGTTGTTTAGGGCAAAAGAGAGGAAGCATTATGCACATTAAAGGTGGCAGAAATTTTTAAAGACAGCAATGTACATCTCAAAAAGGACAAGTAAGCTGTCAACATCCAAAAGCTTGCTATTAAATGTTTGAGATTTCATTTTGCAAAGTAAACATATTTTCTTCCTGGTAGCACAACCTAAGCAATTGCTGGCACCTTTCTTCCCCACCCTTCTCCCGAGGTACTTTTTTTCTCCTGAGAAGGGGGAGGGTGAGAACAAGTGTGTCATTTTTTAGCCCCTATGTAAACATGACGGTTGCCATAGGAACCAGAACGCAACTATGATTACTGCCTGTAGCTGTCACATTTGCAGGAGCCCAATTACTTTGCCCATTACTTTAACTCCAAGGGAGAACAAGCACAATACGCATTATTAAAGCGACCGTTTTTTTCTTGTTGGCAAGCAGAGGGCTGGGCTGGAGATTCTGTGACTGACAGCACGCAGCTGTTCCTGTCCTATTGGGTTCCATAATTGCAAATCATACACAAAGAACCAGTGGGTGCAAAGGGAAAAGGAGTTGAAGGGATGAAGCAAAACTAATGTGCAAGTTTCCAGTGGGCAGCATTTGTCTGCCGTATTTGGGATAGCAAATGCACTCTTCCCCCAGCTTTGATTGGCTAAAAGATCCAAGAAGAAGAGAATTCCATTTTCTTTTGAATGCGTCCCTTGTCTCACTTGCTTGAATCAGATAATCAACTATCAAGTGTGAAACAGTAATGTAAAATGCAACTTGAAATACGGAAGGGGGGATTTTCAACTGCATTTTCAGCAGCTAAGTTGTTTCTTGCAGAACTCATAGGAATATGATGACAGGAAATATTATACTTTATCGTTTTTAACATGTCACTTTCAATATGTCGAGAAAATGAAGTTATACTATTGAGAGGAGCTTATATCATTTCAGTTTTTGAATGTGGATCAAATATAAACAAAGCATACTGTATATCTAGCATTAGTGTGAAATTCCACAAGAGTGCAGGCAAAGAGTCTCACCACATACTGTAGTGGGCCTGCACTATACTTTCTTTCTTCTGGGGCAATCTGGGGGAAATTGGCTTCTTGACCCTAGCCAAAGAAAAGATCAACAGGAACAGAAGACAGTCAGTCTGCTGAACCCTCTTAATTTACAGGGTCTTGATTAGAATGATATTACACATTATTTTCCTCTGCATATGGGCCACAAACGGACAGTGAGGCCAAAGGTTTATTACACATTACGAGATTTCTATACCAATAATCAACCCATATTGTTTAGCCAAATAAAATTAACACTTTCAAGCCTTAACACAAACTGGATTTTAATTAAATTCATGGTCCCCAAGTTCAGGGGATTCGGCCATGGATTCAAGTGAAATGTAAAGAGTAAGAAAGGGAATCACCTACAATGCTGACCTCAGGTGACATTCCACCCCCGCCCCAAAGTCTCTCCTGTCCTTGCCTCCCAAGAGGTTAGACTGCCGTATGTCCCATGAACTGGCCTGAAACCCCAGCAGAATGACAGTCTCTTCTACATTGTCCAAGCCAATGGCTGCTGAAGTAGGTGAAGCCACTTTAATGTGAAATGGCTTCTGCCAGCAGAGATGGAGCAAACCATCTATTTAGGAGTAAAGCCCTATTTAGTTCTCAGTCTGGGTTTGTCTATGGCTGAAGCAACGTTTGAATCTGTGCATATGAATAGCAGGACTGTGCTCCACATGGAGCTATCCAGGGTGCTGAATCTTTTTCTTTTTTCTTTTCTTTTTCCCTTTGCCTTATTGGAAACTGAAGTTTCACTGGCTTTGCTTGCCTGGCTGGAATATGAATTCTTGCTTAGGAGCCTCTGCTTGGGCTTGAACCCCCATGTGGCTGAGACCATCACCTAGGACAAAACACTTACAAACAAAACAAAACTACATCTATTAATACCAGGTTTATAAACAAACTTCAGATAAAATAAATCTGGACACTTTATACTCTAATTCAGTTATTTTTTCCCTCCAATAATAGGAAATGGGATGGATTAATCTGATGAGCCACATGAAACACAGCTGAAGCCTTGTTTAATTAAATGAGCAGAGAAGAATTTAAATGAGCAAAGGCTGAGCCGACAATGTGATAGTCTGATGTTGACACCCCTTGACAATTGGAGAAGCTGTGGTAATCTTGTATAAAAGGCATCTACCTACTTCCACTGGAAACTGGACCTGAACTAGATGGCCAAACCAGATGTGAGGAGGCCAGTTAGGTTTGCTCATATGACTGCCCCATTTTATGTATATGTGTGAGGTTGATCAGAGTTGGTGCCAAGTCTAGGAGGACCCTGGGCAAACTGTCCTTGATGGGCACTTTTCCTTAATCGTGAAGAGTTTGCAAGTGGTTGCAATCTTTTTGCGCCCTCCCATCAGATGTCAGGGAGATAAATTACTATTCATCTGTAAAAAGACATCTGAAGGCAGCCCTGTATAGGGAAGTTTTTAAGGTTTTATGTTTTTATTATGTTTTTATATCTGTTAGAAGCTCCCCAGAGTGGCCGGGGCAACCCAATCAGGAGCAATAATAATGACTCCAGAACAAGAAATGTTGGAATTGCTATTCTTTGACCAAAACAGGGAATCTGAGGGCAGAATGATTTGCTAAGGTTCTCTCAACTATAGTCAACATGATAGTGTATGGCGCTTCCGACAGAGTTGTAGAGATAAATCACAGAATAGATGTTTTATATGAGTGTATGTAAATATGGACAGTGTGCCCCTACAACTTGAAAGACTTTCTATGCAGTATTTCTCTGTGGCATACTCCCCAGAGAGAGATTACCACAAAGACCTGTGGGGTTGGAAGTCAATATCTAGCTGCACAACCAACCCAGGGAATGCTGGCTATCCATCTGCTTGTCAGAAGGAAAAAGACTACTTAAATTCCCGGTTTTTTAAAAAATTCCTGTTGGCATTCTACAGAACACCTGCTGATTCCCAAGGCCATCATGAAATTTCAAAGTAAACAATGCCAACAATGCCTTTCACCCTAGACAACTACAAGTCCTAGACTCTGTGGTCTGTAGCTACCTACCATTGCATAGTTATTCTACAGCAGTGCCGTAATGGCCTAGGGCTTAAACAGGTTCAAGAACTGTATTCTTATTACTTAGAAATAAATGATCCAGGAGGGGAACAAATTGTAAACAAAAAGAAGAGTATGTCCAGACATTTCTCAGATATGTTTCAACCAACACAGAGCTGCATATCCTGCAACCGTTTTCATAGCTCTGTTTCCCAAGAAAGCACCCTCTGGGGGATTAAATAATTTTTGTCCTGCTGCTGCTGCTGTTGTTTTCTTTTGAACCTATAAAGCAATCGCATGCAGTCAGTATATTGAGCTAAGGACATTTTTGAAATTTTATTGTTACAGCTGCAGTGGGAAGCAATACACAGCAGAAATATCATAAGCTGATGCAGGCAAGAGCGCAATCTGCCTTTGCAGATCATCTTGGCTGTGAGTCCTGAAAGATGTGTTCCCTGCCTTGCATACCTTTTCCCATCTGGGAGGACAGGGCCCTGACTGACTCCAACTACAATAGCTGGCGCTGCTGGATAGACTCTTGCTCAGCCCTTATTAGATTGGGGAATTTTCCCCCACAGGGTTTTTTTATTTTATTTAAGAACAAGAAGGATTGTATCTCTACAAACCTTAAAGTTCTCCCAAGGCAGCCAATGTATCCCTCTTCTGTATGGTGCTGCTAAGCAATGGCATCGCAGCCTGAACATCAAGAATAGAAATATTGATAGCTCAGGGGTTGAGTTATGACAGCCGTGTAGCCAAAATGAAGCTGTTGAGGTGCAGAAGGGAATACTCAGGTTTGCAGGAGTGGATAAAAACCAAGGAGAAAAGATATAAAAACTGCAAAGAACATTGGTGATGGAATGGTGGGTGTCTGTTTGGGCTGGAGTACCTGAAAACCAGGCAGGAAAGGGAAGGGAAGGGAATAGAATGGAATGGAGTGTTGTTGGAGAGGGCATGGCTGAATGGCTGAAACACTGAAATACTCTGAGCTGCAGCAACTAGTTGCAGGTCCCATTTACAATTAACTGGTTTCTCAAGTAGTCATCCATCTTGAATCCTATCAGAAAAAAGAGCAGCTCTTCCCCAAGGGGTTGTCATCCTGCATCTGACTTCTAAAGCTTCATATAAAAGTGATACAGGGCTACAAAAAAAGAAACAGAAAAGAAGTCAAACTGCCATTTACACATTTTGCTCTTGCAGTTTGCAACTCAGAATCACTCCTAAAAGTGCCAAGAACAGATGGAAGGAGCCATCTAAGTGCTGCAAAGGGATTTGAGAAAAAGGACAGGAAGAAAAATGGAGATTAAAAAACGAATAGACTCCGATTAAAGGGGAAAGCTACCTTCAAAGACAGAGGAGTTTTTTAAAAAGTGGATCTGCTGGGTCATATTCTTTTGTTCAGAGGGAGAAATGTCTAATGCTGCCTCAACATTCCAACCCTCCGAGAATTGTAGTTCTGTGAGGGGATAAGGGCCTCCTGACAGCTCTCGGCAACCTTAACAAACTAGCATCCTTTGGGGGAAGCCATGGCTGCTTAAAGTGGTATCTTTAAATGTATGGTGTGGATGTGGCCTACATCCCATTCACAGATACCCCATGCTGATGTGGATTTAGCTGAGTAACAGCAAGTTAAGGAGGAACAAGGAACAAGTGCAAGGTTTTAAACAGCGGTGGGGAACCTCAAGCAAACTTCCAGGCCTCTCCTTCTGGCCCAGGCTGTGCCCTTCACTGGCCTCACTTTGTCCATCCCCCAAAAGTGTTTTTGCCTTGCTGAAATGCATATTTGAACTCTACTAATGCTCTATCTAAGGGACGCAGGTGGCATTGTGGGTTAAACCACAGAGCCTAGGACTTGCCAATCAGAAGGTCGGCGGTTCAAATCCCCGTGACGGGGTGAGCTCCTGTTGCTCGGTCCCTGCTCCTGCCAACCTAGCAGTTCGAAAGCACGTCAAAGTGCAAGTAGATAAATAGGTAGTGCTCTGGCGGGAAGGTAAACGGCATTTCCGTGCGCTGCTCTGGTTCGCCAGAAGTGGCTTAGTCATGCTGGCCACATGACCCGGAAGCTGTACGCCGGCTCCCTCGGCCAATAAAGCGAGATGAGCGCTGCAACCCCAGAGTTGGTCATGACTGGACCTAATGGTCAGGGGTCCCTTTACCTTTTAATGCTCTATCTGGTCTGGATGAGGAGAGGGAGAGGTGAGTGAGTGTTTGTAGGAACCAGTCTGCTATATATAGGTAAAACCTGAATTTGTTGCTCACTTTTGCCTCTGGCCCCACTGGCATGTGGCCCTCAAAAGCTTGCCTGGAAGGGAAGGTGGCCCTTGTGTCATGGCAGAATACACTCAAGAAGGGTGCAAAGCAACGCCAGTGAGGGGTGTCACCTGAAACAGTGCTGTGGTCTGGGGCGAGGCCCAAGGACCAGATAGGGGCCTGGGTAGGGGTACATTTGGATGCCAGACCTGAGGTTCCCCATTCCTTCTGTAATGTATTCCATTAAATCCTATGTGCAACCCTAATGAAAAATTTTGAAGTAGTTTATCTAGTTGGGTCTGACACTTGTTTGCCTGTCTTTTTTGGTGTCTTCTCGAGGATTTTAATATTATTATTTAGCATTGTAATTTATTAAATTTGTATACCGCCCTTCATCCAAAGATCACAAGGTGGTTCACAACATAAAAAAAAAATAAGAATACAAAATACATATTAAACAAACAAACAAACCAATAACCATACTCCCAAAAACACATTTAATGGCCAAAGAACATTAATCAGCCAAAGGCCTGGTTACAGAGAAACGTCATTGCCTGGAGCCTAAAGATATGTAATGAAGGTGCCAGACAAGCCTCCTTGGTATTGCAAAGGTTACTGGTATTTTAAGAAAATAATGAAAAATAGTGACAGTAAATGACATGACATTTCAGTAATCAGCTTCCAGATTTTCACCTCTATGGCTTCATGCTTTGGTGACACAAGTATTTTCTTTTAAGGATTACTTTTGTCTAGTAAATTTCAATTGGAGGTGAAGTGTGACCTTATAAAATATTGCAGATTTCTGCGAACATGGAAAATGTTCCCTAAATACCTTGCATTACATACAGACATATATCTATATATTGTCACAGGTTTGGGGGTACTAAATGCCTGGGCTCAGTAAAAGTTAGAATTTAATTAGAGTTTATGTGTTAAAATGGAGTATCAGGCCTGTCTTAAGATGTGTGTTAGATGCCTTAATCCTTTGATTAGCAAGTGTGCAAGACTAATTATATTAGGCAAACTTCCTAAATTGTGTATTAGGTACTTCTTAATCCTAGGAAATCAACATGAGTTGAAAGGTAATTGATTCAGCCAGGGAGGTACTACCCCTCCTTTAATACCCCTTATATACCGTATTTTTCGTCCCATAGGACGCACCGGCCCATAGGATGCACCTAGTTTTGGGGGGGGGAAATAAAGGGGGGGAATTTTCCTTTATTTCCCCCCAAAACCAGGTTGGGGAATCCAAACCAGGTCGGGGAACAGCGGGATGGCGGCACTGCACTTCCCCGCTGTCCCCCGAGCTTGTGGGGCTGGCGCTGGGGAGAAGCGCGCTTCTCCCCAGCGCCAGCCTCCAAACCAGGTCGAGGAACAGCGGGATGGCGGCACTGCGCCTCCCCGCTGTCCCCCGAGCTTGTGTTGCTGCCCGATGTCTGCCCGAAGTGCGGGGCGCTCTGCTTCAGCGCTCCCCGCGCTCTGTGCAGCAGGCTGCTATCCGCAGCCTAGGGAGCCCTGCGGGAACTCCCGCGGGCTCCCCAGGCTTGCTGATAGCTTCCTGAAGCCTGGAGAGCGAGAGGGGTCAGTGCGCACCGACCCCTCTCGCTCTCCAAGCTTCAGCGAAAGCCTGCATTCGCCCCATAGGACGCACACAGATTTCCCCTTCATTTTTGGAGGGGGAAAAGTGCGTCCTATAGGGCGAAAAATACGGTCACTAATGCAATACACACATGTGGTAGTAACCAAGTAATAACGATGGCTAAATAAAATGCTTTGCTGAGTATTGCAATGAACTATAGAAACTTCAGGATCAACAAGTAGCTTGTTAAGTACTGAAACGTGTGCTGTAGAATTTGCCCATATGAATCATTGTTCCTATCTCAATAAAACAAAAAAAATTGACTTTACCTTACAAGTTAGTAGGGCCTCATCTGTCAAAGTTTAAAACAAGTGAACTCCTAATTTAATTGTCACAAAATTAGATTCAGGGATTAGGCTATTGTTAATGTGATTATGTTGATTATTGGTTGTGATCTCATTAGAAAGCATCCTAGATGTCTGCAGGCTCCTTCTTCTTCCAACGTGAGGTTTTTTTTAGCATCAAGTTCTTTGAATCACAGTCTTTAAGAATAATGTTGGTATTGTGACACTGAATTAAAAAATGTTCGTCAATTTCAATCCCAGGTTCTATTGATGGGATTCCAGAGTCTTTTTTGCTTTTGTTCTGTGGTTTATGATCATTTTAAACTATGTAACCTCGCATGAAACTGGATTTGTTTAATCCAGGACTGGTCCTACCATTCAGTCTAATTTAAGGAGTTTGGTTTAAGGGCAATAATTTGTCAATTATTTTATTATCATTTTACCATCGTAGGGAAAATTTAGATTTTCTTTCTTAGGCACCCAAATGTCCACTCACCTTCAAACAGAGACATAGTCACTTGAGATGATTGGCAGGTGGGTGGCTCCAGTGCATGCAAAACAGTGGTCAAGTCATCTCTGTCCAGAAGGGGCTTTAGCTGGTGAACTTTCAAAACTGGAAACAGGCATTTCAAATCATCAAGGCTACCTGTGCCTCCAGTGTCAATGCAGATCCACTATACCTGAAAGCTACTGACCTGCTCCTTCCAGGTGGTACAACCCCATTCAAAACAGGCCACCTTCCTACCCCATGGACACAAGAAGATGGATCACATAGCACCTCTTTCATATCAGAGTTCAGCTTCTATTTATTCAACCACATCCAGCCCATCTCCACCTGGTCCAGCATTTGAACTTCCTCTCCTGATTCAGATGGAACAGACAGATAGAGCTGGGTGACGTCCACATATTGATTCCACTTCAATCCAAAACTCCTGTAGATTATTCCCGGCAGCTACCAAACAATGTTAAATGGCCATGAGGGACAAATGAATCTCTATGGGAAACACCAGTTGCTTCTCCAGAGGGGATAGAGCTAGAAGCTCTGCCTTTTGCCTGTTTAAACCACAGGTAGCTCAATGATTATTATTATTTATTTATTTATTTATTTATTTATTTATACCCCACCCATCTGGCTGGGTTTCCCCAGCCACTCTGGGCGGCTTCCAACAAAGTATTAAAATACAGTAGTCAAACATTAAAAGCTTCCCTAAAGAGGGCTGCCTTCAGATGTCTTCTAAAAGTCTGGTAGTTATTCTTCTCTTTGACATCTGGTGGGAGGGCATTCCACAGGGTGGGTGCCACTACTGAGAAGGCCCTCTGCCTGGTTCCCTGTAACTTGGCTTCTCGCAGTGAGGGAACCCCCAGAAGGCCCTCTGAGCTGGACCTCAATGTCCGGGCTGAACGATGCGGGTAGAGACGCTCCTTCAGGTATACTGGGTGAGGCCGTTTAGGGCTTTAAAGGTCAGCACCAACACTTTGAATTGTGCTCGGAAATGTACTGGGAGCCAATGTAGGTCTTTCAAGACCAGTGTTATGTGGTCTTGACGGCCGCTCCCAGTCACCAGTCTAGCTGCCACATTCTGGATTAGTTGTAGTTTCCAGGTCACCTTCAAAGGTAGCCCCACGTAGAGCGCATTGCAGTAGTCCAAGCGGGAGATAACTAACTAGAGCTTAAACTAAACACCCTGCTCTTGAGCTTCCAGCTGTTTCAGGCTTCACTCAGAACTGTCCATACTCCTGGCTCCTTGCTTGAACTTTTGCCCCATTTTCCTGGTTTCCCCCTGCAACACAAGGCGTGGCCCTCTGGGTGTTATTGAGCTCCAATTCCCATCATCCCCAACCAGCATGACCAATGGTAAGGCATGATGGGAGTTGTGGTCCAGAAATATCTGGAAGACCATAGTTGTGTCCCATCCCATCCCCACACTTTTGTAAGAAATTGAGAGTAGCAAGTGGCTGTGCTAAGCCCTTAAAGTTCAGGGTGAGTTTATGTAATAGGTTTTGTGAGGAAATGTGCCTTTATCCATTCTCCCCTTTTCATGCCTTCATTTTTTTATTATTGTGGCAATTTTTAAAAGGAGGGACAGTGAAGGACTAGTGTCCTCTTGACCATAGAAGTCGAGATTTAGGAGAAAATTATTATTTAGTGCTTTGAGGGAAAGGAGTCGCTGATTCAGTTTCCTAAGGTCCTTTAATATAAGCCCAAGAACTCATTCTGTCACAAATGCAGATTCCTGGGCTTTAATTTGGCCCTTAATTATATCCAGTTCCATTTCTGAAGAGTAAAATGTGGCCTCCCCCCTCTGCTAACATAAAGAGGCCAGTCTCTGGTTCCAGACTAATGAGGCTACCCTGTGCAATCGTCTCTACAGCTACGATTTATCACTTCTGTAGCTCCATCAGGGAGCAAGTGCTACTTTTATAGAGGAAAAATTAAGCCTCTCTATCAAGCATCCTGATAATGGCTGTCTGAGTAGCTCAAGTCACCCAGGGTCTTTCTAAGCCCTGTATAAAGTGTTGACTATGGGAACATAGCTGGTGCTAAATGTGAAGATACATTAGTTTAAGGTACGTAGTTGAAGAGTTATCACTCAACTTTCTTTTCTCACAAGAAGCATGCTTAAGGATATGGTTGTGACATCTGGGGCCAGGATTTCCTTCTACATTAAGTGTGGGGAACTTTTGGGCCTCCATACATTGCTCCCATCATCCCTGATACATGTCAAGAATCCTAATATCAGAGGTTGTCTTTATAAAAAAAATAAAATTGGCAGGATTCTGCAAAAACATTAAATAAACTCTCAGGTTTTTTTGTTTTTTTATAGCATTCATACTGGGATGGGGGTGGTGCTGTGGGTTAAACCACAGAGCCTAGGGCTTGCTGATCAGAAGGTCGACGGTTCGAATCCCCGCAATGGGATGAGCTCCCGTTTCTCGGTCCCAGCTCCTGCCAACCTAGCAGTTCGAAAGCACAAAGTGCAAGTAGATAAATAGGTACCGCTCCGGCGCGAAGGTAAATGGTGTTTCCATGCGCTGCTCTGGTTCGCCAGAAGCGGCCTAGTCATGCTGGCCACATGACCCGGAAGCTGTACGCCGGCTCCCTCGGCCAGTAAAGCGAGATGAGCGTCGCAACCCCAGAGTCGGCCACAACTGGACCTAAGGTCAGGGGTCCCTTTACCTTTATAGCATTCATATCCCATCTTTTCCTCCAATGAGCTCAAGGTGGAATACGTAGTTCTTCCTCTCCTTGTTTAATGTCCACAACAACCCTGTGAGGTAGGTTGTGATGCAAGATAGTGACAGATCCAAGGTCGCCCAGTGAGCTTCACGGATGAGTGAGGATTTGAACCCTTGTCTCCCAGGTCCTCTAACCACTGCAACACACTGGCACACACACTTTTTTAAACATTGGTATTTGCTCAGCATTTCCATGGAGAATGTGATGAAAGAAATATTTAACCTGGAAGGCTGCTATCATACATCTCTCTAACGAATATTTTAAAAACCCTTCTCAGTGCCACTTCATAGTTCCTGCAGCTGCATAGATTTTATTTTTATTTTTAACAGCACTTAAGTTACAGGCAGACAGAGGACAAGTTCTTGACATTTTATCTCACTGTTTGTATCATTCGAAGAAAAAGAAGCAAAGCTCTCCAAATGTCTAGACTCCTCTAATTTCTAATGAGACATTTTATGGCATTTTGAATACAGAGCTCATTTATGTGGTGCCTTCAATAATTTATTCCCCCTCCCCTTTAGGTCTTTGTTTTGTTGTTGTTTTTTACATTTTTATTACAACCGCTTGGTATTTATATTCACATATAAATGTATTTGTACACAATAAACACAGAACATTTCACCAACATCTTTCCTCCGGATGCGCAAAGAGGAGACCAAGGAACCTCACAATGTTAACCTTCCCCTGCTTAATCTGTGCAAATCCCTGAAACCATTTCCATCCTCATTAGAAGTTTCTTCTTCAAATGATCTAAAGCTGCCTGGTTAAAGAGTTTTTGCTTTTCTCCTTGAGGTAGGGACAAGGGGAAATTTTAAAGGCAGATTTGTCTCATTTGACTTTCCAAAGCAATAGGGGAGCCGAAACCCCAGCCATCCTTCGAAATTCTCACTTATCCGAATATTGTGATGCATATATTGGAATTGTGCATAAAAATAAATATATTACTGAAAATGACACACAAAAGACACAGTTTATTTGGGGGAATGGCCTTCAGAAATGTGAACATCAGTCCAAACAGCATACAAAAATGTGTTTATTATTAGGAGAAATTCACACTAACATGCTGGTGAATTTTCATGAGGTTTTTTTAAAAAAAGAAAAAAGAAAAAGAAAGAAAAGCTAATTGCTGCAGAAATGTGGAGAACTAAATTTAAGAGTGGAACAATGAGAGAACAGAAATTGAGAGATCCTTCCATGCCTGTAATCTCTGGTCGCCTGGGAAAGGATAAGGTGGAATGCTGGAAGACAATTGCTATCCTGCCCTTGCAAGGAGATGCCTGCCCAGTGTTCTGGGAGTCAACTGAAGAAAATTAAAAGTAAGGATCAAATGTGCCTTCCATATTTAATCCAGACGGGACACCTAGCCTGTGCCCCAGTTATCAAAATTTAGGAAACAACTGCTATAACCTAACTCTTGAACATCTATTAGGCAGAATCCAAAGAACTGCACAACTATTTCCTTGTGCCCAAGGTGAATTTTGGCTTGTGCTTCTGCACCAGCAGACTAGAGATGGTGAGTAGCCTAGGGAAGGTCCCAAGGGCCAGATAAAGAGTCCTGGGGGCCACATTCAGCCCCCACCCTCCTTTAAAGCCATAAATACAACTCATGAAAATGACAAAGTCAAGATATCTAGAGACGGATATAATAGCAACTTGCTATTATATCTATAATGTGTCGTCTATATTCAATTTCTTCTCTTCAGATGGATGCACATATATAAGCAATCATTTTGCACTAAGCAGGAATTGTGAGGAACATTTCCCCATCCACAGTTAGCAGCGATATTGGCTGCTATGAATCAGTACATGGCAAGCCTCTCTAAGTCATCATTAAAAGATGCTTTAAGGATGTGCTCTGCCAACACAAATTAGAATGATTCAATATGGGCATCACGGTTCACATTAGGGACTAGTGAATCATCACCATTATCAATGGTGCCACACAAGAGGGATGATGATGGGTCCATAGTTCCAGGAACTGCTTTACAAAATTTCATCCATTGCTTATCAAGTGGAAAGAACCTTAGCACCGCGGAGTCCAGATGGTCTAAATAAAAAATGACCTACAGTGTGGAAAAGGGTGCCATAACCGAAAGAGAACTTAGTGTAGTTATTGGAAGATTTTTAAAAATAATTGGCAGTGGAAGGAAGATGTTCCAAGAATCTAGATGAGAGTAAACTGGCTTGAAATTGGTCACCTGGGTAAAAGCAACTCTGGAGAACGTGGGTTAGCGGGGTGAACACCTGGGCTAACAGATGGCAAATGCAAGATGCCCAATGAATAAGCCACACAACAGAGAAAGAAACAGAAGAAATGGGAGGGAGCAGTTTGACCAAGCAGCAGCCAAAGGAACACAGGAAGCCGTCTCATACAGACTCAGTATTGTCTACACTGATGGGCAACAGCTCTCTGGGGTTTCAGGCTGGAAACATCCCCAGTCTGGAGTGCCAGGGTACCTGCCACATGCAAAGCAGATGTTCCAGCACTGAGCTACAGTCCTTCCTGAGCTACTGGGGACCTGGCCTCAGACTTTGGGGGCCCTGGGAAGACTGCCGTCAGCAGCCACCATACTGACCGATGCTCTCTCTCAAACTTCTTGCTTCTTGTTTTCAATGAACATCTAAGGGAAATACAGTGGTGGAGTAAATATGGGCAGGTAGATGTCTGTGCCATTTGAAGCCCAGTACAATGAAGGATGGGACGCGGGTGGCGCTGTGGGTTAAACCACAGAGCCTAGGACTTGCTGATCAGAAGGTCAGCAGTTTGAATCCCTGCGACGGGGTGAGCTCCCGTTGCTCAGTCCCAGCTCCTGCCAACCTAGCAGTTTGAAAGCACGTCAAAGTGCAAGTAGATAAATAGGTACTGCTCCAGCGGGAAGGTAAACGGCATTTCCGTGCGCTGCTCTGTTTCGCCAGAAGCGGCTTAGTCATGCTGGCCACATGACCCGGAAACTGTACGCCGGCTTCCTTCCAAAGCGAGATGAGTGCCGCAACCCCAGAGTCGGTCGCGACTGGACCTAATGGTCAGGAGTCCCTTTACCTTTTACCTTACAATGAAGGATACTTGAAGTAAGTCCCACTAAATTAAATAAGACCTACTTTCATGTAAATTCTATACCCAGCTTACTTAGGCATTATCCCTATTGAGTCTTGTGAGACTTCCAAGTATACATACGCAGCTCTGGGTTGGAAGGGTACAGAAAATTTCATGTCCATTCGTTATCCTTCCAGAAATCCCATCATGTAGGCCAACATACTTATTCCTGTATTCCAGATTGGGGCTTGGCCACCCAATGGATTCATGGAGAAGGCGAGATCTCAACCAGGGATTTGGCATTTTGTAGCACGTGCTGTTAACCAGTAAGTTGAAAACAGTGCATTTGAAACACCACAAGATTGTGTTGAATGTGGATCCAGTACAGTGGTACCTCTGGTTAAGAACTTAATTCGTTCTGGAGGTCCGTTCTTAACCTGAAACTGTTCTTAACCTGAGGTACCACTTTAGCTAATGGGGCCTCCCACTGCTGCCACGCTGCCAGTGCGTGATTTCTGTTCTCATCATGAGGTAAATTCTTAACCCAAGGTACTACATCCAGGTTAGCGGAGTCTGTAACCTGAAGTGTTTGTAACCCAAAGCATTTGTAGCCCGAGGTACCACTGTACTGATTTTGTCCAGGGGATCCAGTACTGGTTTTGTTCAGGTATCATAGTGGTGGTTCATTTAATAACAGCAGCCAGAAGGTTAATCTGCCAAAATGGGGAAAATTCCAAACCACCATCTATGAAGACATGGTTTTCCAAGGTGTGGGAAATGGTTAATCTGACAGGTTTAATAAGAGTAAGAAAAGGTATAGTAAAATACCATAGGTTTGTGAGAAAATGGAGTTTTGCCAATTATTGGAATGATAAAATGCATTATTCCATCAACCCATGCATATCATCATATATGAAGTATATATGAAGTGGTTCAAATCTGTGCAATGGGGTGAGCTCCTGTTGCTCTGGCCCAGTTCCTGCCAATGTAGCAGTTCGAAAGCACACCAGTGCAAGTAGATAAATAGGTACTGCTGCGGTGGGAAGGTAAACAGTGTTTCCATGCGCTCTGCATGGTGTCCCGATGCACCAGAAGACTTTTAGTCATGCTGGCCACATGACCCAGAAAGCTGTCTGAGGACTAATGCCGGCCCCCTTGGCCTGAAGCCAGATGAGCACTGCAACCCCATAGTCACCTTTGACTGGACTTAACCATCTAGGGGTCCTTTATCTTTTTACCTTTATATAAAGTGCACAAATAACTGATCATTTGGACTAACCTGGGTATAAAAAATAAATTGTAGTTGGAAAAAGCTGCCAAACATTGTAATAGTGTGTGTAAGAGACAGAGACAGAGAACCAGAGACAAATGTGCATGTTATGCAACGGCTGGGTTTCCCTAATTTTTGCATAAGAACTTAAAGTTAACTCAATAGCCTTTTTGTGATAACTGGCAGACATTTCTTAATGGGTGTTGTTCCTCAAATTAGCCACAAGGTGACACTGCAGCATCTTTTCTGCTATTGAGTTCATTTATATGGGCAAAAAAGAAAAGTTGCTACTAGGTCAGCGGTTCAAATCACAGGCATGTTGGCAAAGTGCGTATTAGTGTTTAATTGCAAAACACTTGAGGTTGTATTCTGCCCAGAATAGACCCTCTGAAATTACTGAACTTAAGTCAGTCATGGGAATTAGCTTCAGTGGGTCTATGTGGTCCCCGGCATCACCAGGTAGGACAGGGGTTGTCTTGATAGCCAGGAGAGCCAATGAGCCAGAAGGAGCAGTGGCCTGATAAAGCAGCTTCATGGGAGCCTAAGAATTTGCTATCAACACGATTTGTAGGGTGGGGAAACTGATGGCAGACGATCCAGTAAGATAGCCAATGCTCTGCTGGGCTTGCTTTGGCAGAGCAGAAGAAATGAGGAAAGAGCAATGTTTGTTTGCTAGTTTCCCTGGATTTTTTAAAATTCTTATTTGCAATTTCCCTTCCATTGTTTCCAATGGAAGGGAAAATACATTTGATAGTACTGGGGCTGGGATATACAGTGGTACCTCGGGTTAAGTACTTAATTTGTTCCGGAGCTCCGTTCTTAACCTGAAACTGTACTTAACCTGAAGCACCACTTTAGTTAATGGGGCCTCCCGTTGCCACCGTGCCGCCGGAGCATGATTTCTGTTCTCATCCTGAAGCAAAGTTCTTAACCTGAAGGACTATTTCTGGGTTAGCGGAGTCTGTAACCTGAAGCGTATGTAACCTGAAGCGTATGTAACCTGAGGTACCACTGTATTACCCTGCTGCCCATTTCAGGGGTGGGTTGGGAGGCTGGGAAATATTGGGTGTCGTCGTTTTCTCTCCCTTGCACCCCCACTTTTCCCTTTTCTGATGTTGGAGCTCAGCCATCAGTAAGCCAAGAGCTATGGAGGTTTCCACAGTGGCAGTGAGGCCTCACAGAGTCATAGCTTCCTCTCCAAGAGCAGACATTCCCTCTCTCTCTCTCCCTCTCTCTCTCTCTCTCTCCATTCCTTGATAGGGAAATCCAAAACATTCCATGGACCTAGGAAGCTCTCCTAGGGGCCATGGGATTTGTCTTACCTTTAGATTTTAATGATAACTGAATATTTAATATTTTGTAATAGAGTCCTGCTATAGATGGGAGGTGTTTTCTATTCCAGTATACCTGAAGGAGCGTCTCCACCCCCATCGTTCTGCCCGGACGCTGAGGTCCAGCACCGAGGGCCTTCTGGCGGTTCCCTCATTGCGAGAAGCAAAGCTACAGGGAACCAGGCAGAGGGCCTTCTCGGTAGTGGCGCCCGCCCTGTGGAACGCCCTTCCAGCAGATGTCAAAGCGATAAACAACCACGTGACATTTAGAAGACATCTTAAGGCAGCCCTGTTCAGGGAAGTTTTTAACGTGTGATATTTTACTGTATTTTTGGTTTCTATGGAAGCCGCCCAGAGTGGCTGGGGAGGCCCAGCCAGATGGGCGGGGTATAAATAATAAATTGTTGTTGTTGTTGTTGTTGTTGTTGTTGTTGTTGCATTTCACAGCTCTTGAAGGTTGTTTGCTTTTCTTTGCTTTGCTTACTGTGGAAAAAAGTTACAGTGAGGAGGGGAAAGTATTTGATCCCCTGCTAAATTTGCCCGTTTGCCCTCTGGCGAAGAAATGACCAGTCCATAATTTTAATGGCAGGTTTATTGTAGCCGTGAGACAGATTAACAACAGGAAAAACCCCAGAAACCCCAGAAGACAAAAGTCAAGAGATTGATGTGCATTATAATGCGTGAAATAAGTATTTGATCCCCTATCAACCAGCCAGGTGTCAGGCTACCTGGTATCTCCACTGTATGTAACGAGCTGAGATTAGAAGCACCTGGAACATATACCTGGTTTGAAAAGGTAGGTTTTCTCTCGTGTATGCATGATCACTCGGCTTCTGTCTGCAAAAGGTGAATCGATAACATATTCCTCCTCACAATTTTTTAAACCCCCATTTCCTGCAAAACGTGAAGAACAACTTTGCAACAGGGCAACTACTGCTGCTGTTTGGAGAATGCGTTCCACAAAAAGGTTGTCCCCGCCACCTGTGCAAAATGCCCAAAGGTGCATATTTTACTTAGCTCAGGATGCCAACGTGCTTTGCTCACGTGAGGACCTTACAGGCCTGATGGAGTGCACAAGAAAAGCCTGCCGGATTAGGCCAATGGCCCATCTAGTCCACCATCCTGTTCTCACAGTGGCCAGCCAAATGCCTGCAGGAAACTGGCAAGCAGGGCCCATGCATGAGAGCATGAGAGCACTTTCCTCTCCAGAAACTGGTATTCAGAAGCATTAGTGACTCCAGCCATGGAGGCAGAGAGTAACCATTATGGCTCGTATCCATTGACAGCATTATCCTCCATGAATTTGCCAATCCTCTTTTAAAGCTGCCCAAGTATGTCTTTCCCCCAGACTTTCTACAGTGGTACCTCCAGATGCAACGGGATCCATTCCGGAGCTCCGGTCAGATTCCGAGGTTTCCGCAACCAGAGGCACCTGTTCTGCGCATTCGCACGGCGGGTGAAGCCAAGGTTCTACTGCAGGGTTCAACAAACTTTTTCAGCAGGGGGCTGGTCCACTGTCCCGCAGACTTTGTTGGGGGCCAGACTATATTTTGAAGGGGGGGAAATGAACGAATTCCTATGCCCCACAAATAACCCAGAGATGCATTTTAATTAAAGGACACATTCTACTCATGTAAAAACACGCTGATTCCTGGCCCATCCGTGGCCTGGATTTAGAAGGCGATTGGGACGCATCCAGCCCCTGGGCCTTAGTTTGTCTACCCATGTTTCTTATTTTGGTTTTTTAATATGTTTCTATCCTGCCTTTCCTTTCTTCTGTTTAACTAACGGGTTAGGAAGCATTAGAAGCCGCTAACAAGCAAAAAAAAAAAAAAAAGACTGATGATGATGATGATAAACAATTCTAAAGTGCCTTAAAGGGTTCAAATAATTTCTCATCCTGTTATAACCCTTACATTGGCCCTGTAAAGCAAGGGTAGGGAACCTGCAGGTTAGAGCTGATGGGGTTGGCCCATTACTGCTGTCATAAGTCTGTATTATCAAACATGCACACCCCATATTGTAGATGGGATGGGGGTGGACTGAGACTGGCTTGCCAAACCCTACCTTGGTGAAGTGAGCTAAAGTGAGGTGCAGAGGTGAGATTTGAACTGGGGAACCTCCTCATTTGAAGCTGAGTCACTTAGCCACTGCACAGCACCAAGTAAACCGCAGCAGGAAAACCAAAATATAATAGCCAAAAAAGCGGCAAGCTCTCTTGAAATAAAGTCAGCAAGAAAGACAGAAACTATAGCAAGGTCAGACAAGGCTGATTCTAAAGCAGGCTTCCTCAACCTCGGCCCTCCAGATGTTTTGGGCCTACAACTCCCATGATCCCTAGCTAGCAGGACCAGTGGTCAGGGATGCTGGGAATTGTAGTCTCAAAACATCTGGGCCGAGGTTGAGGAAGCCTGTTCTAAAGCGTTGACCCACATGCCTTCTGAAACAGAAAGGAAAGCCAAGATTAAGGGGTGGGGTCTGATGAACTTCTTAAGTTAGAGGTTTCAAGAGTCTGGATGCAATGACAATGGATGCTGGTTAGGGAGACAGTTAATGATTAAATCTGTGAGTCAGGAATGGGGCCAGCTCTGCCATGAAGCAGGGTAAAGTGACCTGCTTTGAGTGGCACCATGAAGGATGTGGAAGATAAAGGCAGGAGCTGGTGATGTCTGAATGGGGCAGCAAGAGGTTTTGTTGTTTTTTAAAGCCTTAGCCTTCGTGGGCTGGGACATCAATTGGGATCTGCTTCAGGCAGCAAAATGCCACAGGTTTGTGTATTTATTAAATTTATATCCTGCCCTTCCTCCCGAAGGAGCTGAGGGCAGCACACAAGTGATAAAACAAAAAAAACCATTTTAAAAACAACTCCAATATAGACAGTCTGCAAACCACCATGTGGCCTGATAAAGCTACCTAATTTATAGTACCCTGAGAATTAAACACTTTCAAGTAGCAACTAGTGTGAGGCTGCCTTAACAGGTCCAGTTTCAACAACTGCTCATAAAACCTATTTTTCCTTTGAAGCTTAGTCTTTGCCCCGAAGGTGCTTCAAATTATCCAGTGATAGGTCATCTCCTTGGTTGCCTACAGTAAGTGAAAGACACTTAAAAAACCTGACAGCAATTGCAAGATTCTGACAACACGGTATGCAGAAGCAGAAAACTGTAATGTGGTTTTGCATCTGCTTAGCCAAACGTTTTGCTTAATAATATTTTGGACCTGAATCATGTGCTACCCCTCTCTATATTTAATGTTGTTTAGGTACAAATGAACAGAAAGGCATGCAGCACTTTCCCAAACAGTGAGAAATTCATTCATTCATTCATACATAATGCCCTCTCATAAAATATCAAGCAGTGTGTGGTAATGTAAAAACTTTTTAATTAAAATAAAACCCATTAAAAGCAGTACAAAACTATCATTAAAACAACTGGCTACTCAATAAGATTTTAAACAACTGTATAGGTCTGTCGGCATAAGAAAGTCTTCAAGAGACACCTAAAAGTCAACATTTTAGGAAACGCATTGCAGAGCAATGTGCCACGTCTATGAGACAGCATTGGAGACACTGGGTATCTTCGTCAAAATATTTCTCAATGTGATGTTACAATTAGAGCATGTTGAAGACACTCCTATTTCTCAAAGGAGAGAGGGTACCCCAAGCTGCTTTATTGTCAGACCGCTGTTCTCTCTTAGTTCAAACAGAAAAATAGGTTCCAAACTGGTTCTTCAGTCCTCCATTTGCCCTGAAGGAGTCACCTCCTGAAAGCTCAATTCAGCCCTCAGGAAAACCATGTGCCCTTTCCTGAAGGTCTTCAAGCAAAGACTGTTGTGGGCGGACTAAGCCCTTGATTTCCTGCACTGATTAGTAATTCTCCGCTTGTATCTTTAAGGATCCTGGTAAGCTTTTGTTCAAGTCTGTGACCACTCATTCACAATTCCATGATAAGGAATCTTCAAGAAAGGTTAGAATCTCAGGCATGGCTAATGGAATGTAGAAGTTAAGTGCTCTTAGAATGCTAACTGGAGAAGATAATAGGGGAGAGCCCTGGCCAAATTCAGCAGACATTCCTTCTGGGGTAGGGAAGGGGTGGGGGCTGGGGAAGCAAGCTTTGAAGATTTCCAAACATGGATTGACTTCTACCTGAAATTCCCTGAGACTGACAAAACCAGGATACCAATGTGCAAAGCATTGCATCACAGCTGAAAATAGTAATTCTGTGGAGGAAAGATAATTTGTTATCTGCACAGACGTTATCTGTCTCTGATATTTAGGAAAGTTTAGGTTTATGTGAAGTTTTCTGAAAGTTTAAGAATGAAATTGGCATGAGACTAAAATGTACATAAAAATGTTCACAAGTCTGTCAATGAACCTACTTTTTTACCTTGTTTATCTAGAAAAAGAATCACCACTTATTCTGTGCTCAACTGACAGAATCAGGTTGGGGGGTGAAGGGAATTGCTATTAAAAGTCACTGAGTTTTGTTTTGTTTTTAATGAGCCTCTTTATACCACCCTTTGATTCAAAAATTCCCAGGGCTTTTTGCTATGAACCAAGGCTGATCGCCAAAGAATTGATGCTTTTGAATTATGGTGCTGGAGGAGACTCCTGAGAGTCCCATGGACTGCAAGAAGATCAAACCTCTCCATTCTTAAGGAAATCAGCCCTGAGGGCTCACTGGAAGGACAGATCGTGAAGCTGAGGCTCCAATACTTTGGCCACCTCATGAGAAGAGAAGACTCCCTGGAAAAGACCCTGATGTTGGGAAAGATTGAGGGTACAAGGAGAAGGGGATGAAAGAGGATGAGATGGTTGGACAGTGTTCTCGAAGCTACCAGCATGAGTTTGACCAAACTGCGGGAGGCAGTGGAAGAAAGGATTGCCTGGCGTGCTCTGGTCCATGGGGTCACAAAGAGTCGGACACGACTAAACAGCAGCAGCAATACAAATCCCAGGGGAAATGACTCAGACTGAAATCCTATTCACCTCACTAGAAGTCCCACTTAAATCAATAGGACTTGCTTCTGAGTTGGCATGAGTCAATCACAACCAGCTAAAGCTGATCACCCCTACTTGCGAGCAGAAAAGACGGAATAATCTACTCTTCACAAACTGTTAAAGCAGGAGTGGCTAAAACACTTTGGGCCTCGGGGCCCAAATTCACCATTAGCTCATCCATTTTGTTTCATTTTCATCTTCCACTGCATAGAAATAGAGAGAGCAAAACTTTAATAATAATAATAATAATAATAATAATAATAATAATAATATCTTTATTGTCATTACGAAGAACATCTGGCGCACAACCAGCGTTGGATTACAAAAAGTGGCATGCATTGGCAGCACTTAAACCCTGTGCTTTTTTTCTGTGAGGGGACACAGGGGTACGCATACCCCTAAATTTCACTAAAGATTTCACTAAAGAGTGGATCTTTGCACTTTTGTCCATTTACTGTATTTGTTTTTCCTGATTTGAACTATAAAATGTGGTTTTCTTGAGTCAAAATGAGAGTACCCCTAAACATTCTTTTAAAGAAAGAAAGTACTGCTTAAACCTATGAGTTGTCAAAAATTAAACGGTGTCCGTGACCAACGTTACCAGGAAGGCCGCAGGCTTCCCACCACCAGCAGCCGCGTGTAAATGAAACACCGGACGGGCGCGGCGCGCTTTCCCGCCTGCACCTGTGTGAGGCCTGGCTCGCTGCCCAATAAACATTCAAGCCGATCGCGTCCGCCCCACCCGACGCCGGTTCTTGAATCCGGAGTCAGCCGAGCTGTGCGCCGTCGATTGGGACTTGCTCCCACGGAAGTGCCTGCAATAAAGTTCGCTTTATTATTCTCGGAGGGAAGTCAAGCTGCTGCTGCTGCACCGCTCACGACGGTTTCAAATTTGGTTAGCGAAACGTTACTGAACCAGGCCGGTTAAAGGTGAAGAGCGGCGCGCCCAGCCCAGGCAGGCGGGCGAGGGAGGGCCGGCAGGTCTGTCCTTTTGGCCCCGTCGGGCGTGGCGCTCCGAGGGGCGGGCGGAGGGAGGGGCCCGAGCTGCGCGGCCTCATGCTCTCCGCCAGGGGGTGGAGGCTTCGTCGCGGCCGCTGCAAACTGCGCTGGGCAGGTCCCTCAGGCACCGACGGCCGCCCGTCCTCTTGGCCGGCTTTTCCGACCTGCCTGCTCGCCTGCCCCTCTCCGGCCATGGCAGGTCCCGGCGTCGGCGTCGATTCTCCCGGCTACATCCGCACCGTCCTGGGCCAGGAGTTCCTGGGCGGGCTGGACAGCTCCACGCTGGCTTTGCCCCCGCAGCTGTCGGGCGGCCGGGCCGAGGCGCAGAAGTCGCTGCGCATCCAGCGGCAGGTCCAGCAGACCCTGGCGAGGAAAAGCAGAGGCTCCATGGTCAACGGTGAGTGGCCCTTTCCGGCCTCCCTCCAACTTTCTTTTTAATGAACAACCCCAAACTTTGGACGGTTTCTGTAGTCTCACCCCACCCGCAGTACGCAGCGTCCTTTAACTTCCCCCTCCCGCGGGGAAGTTTGATCTAGCCAAAGTTTTCAGAAATTAAATCTCATGGGTGAGGGCGTGAGAACCGCACTTTCCCCGTTGTAAAGCTGACCTAGAGTCGGAGCGTTGCTTCCGTCAAGCCTAGTATTGTCGGCACTGACCGGCAGCGGCCCTCAAGGGTTTCCAGACAAGAAGCCGGGAGTCATTGAACCCGCGACTTTCTCCGTGTAAATGTTTTCTTTGAGACTTTTTTTTTAAAGTGCTTAACTTGTGACTTTGTGGTGTGCATGCGTTTGACCAAGGCACAGTCTGACCCCCTCCTTTGGTAATCATAGAATTTTAGCCCAGTGGTTGCCATTAATTTTATTTTGATTTTATTTTAGAATGATATGATTTTAGAATGATGTGTTACTTTAATTGTTGTTAGCGGCTCTGAGCCCGGTTTCGGCTGGGAAGGGTGGGATATAAATAAAATTTTATTATTATTATGTAAACCTGTCTGGATTGCATTCTGTTGTGGATAATGGGGTGCGTGCCTTGGTGAATATTTAGGATTGCAGCTGGCCAGGTACTTTCCAGGTAATGAGGTCTTCCCACCATTCCTTCTTTGGCACCTTTCTTCAGCTTGTTATCTCCTTTGTCTCTCCTGCCCAATCTTTCTTCTTTCAAATACTTTTGGCTCTCCTCCCTCCCCCCCCCCCCCCGCCCCTCTTATCAGAAACTTGAGAAGGGGAGAGGGGTCTGTTTTGATTTTCCTCCAGATCTAGTACAGACGCTTTAAGATTTATAATCTGCATGGTTTTTACTGTGTAGCGGAGTCGGTAATTCAGATGTTTCTTCCATACCTGGTGGGGTGGGACTTAATGTTGTAAATATTGTAAAAACCGTGAATGAATAGTTGGTGGCAGGTTTGTTTTTAAAAAAACATACCAGATTTTCCCTGGAAAAGGTAAATCTGGATTAAATGAGGCAGAGTGTTTCAATGACAACCATATTGTGTAGATGCTGCCCCCATATTTATAAATGGAGAAGATTTAGAGAGGGAGAGAGAGGTGTTTTTCTCAGAGTAGACTCCCTGAAATGAATTAACCTGACCAAGTTAGGTCCATTAATTTCAGTGACTCTATTCAAAGTAAAACTTGAATACTACCCAGTGATTTTTAATGCATTAAGTACAATAATATGTATTAAATTGCTTATACTGTATTTCACACAGAAATACTCGTGTTACAACAAATTCTGTACCTGAACTCAAACATTTTGTGGCTTAGGTGTGCCATTCCAATATAATATGAAAGGGTTCCAGCCTAGATCATAATGAAGTTGTTGGTAGTATTCACATTTCCTACCTTATTATGTGTAATTGCAGTTATTTCCTCCATAAACATAATGCCCCATGTTTTATAGAGCTAGTAACATAAGGAAGGTAGTTAGTTATGTGCCAGCTTTGCAACAATAAAAATGCCCAATATGGTGGATGCAGTGGGACAACAACAGTGAAATCACAGTACGTAGAATTGTTTCTTTAAAAACAACAACACACAGTTGTCAATTTACAACATTGCAAGAGTGGTGTGGTTGCTGCTGGCATGTGATTCATTCCACGCTGCTTCTTGACTTTAGGATGTTGAGATCATGCGAGAAGAAACTGCAGCTGCTTTTTGCTTCTCTCTGTTTCCCAACCCTCCAAGAAGAGGCAACATTGGTGTGAGAAGTAGTTGCATCATCAGCTCCTCCCATGTGACCTCCAAGTTGAATCATTGCCATAGCATCCTGCAAAGTGACCACAGGGGAATGGGACTGACACTCCAATAGTGTAAGAGCTAGTCATGTGGGGCTGGGCTCTACAAATAACCTGCTTTGCACACGGTTGCTGTCTGTCCTGTTGTGGCTGTGCAAATTATTTCCGCTCAGTAAATAATCGTCTGTATCTCTGTCCAGAGTTTTATCTCTCAGTGGCGAATCTGCTGCCTTTTGTGCGTAACTCATTCGGCACTTCTTAGTGTGAAATCATGTTGCCACATTACCTCATTCATCAACCCGTGAGCTACATGTTATCTGCTCACTCACATAAAAGTTCATACATTTGGCCTTTCCATTTTAGGTCTTATCTGTTTGGGCTGTGTTTGCATGCGGCCCGTCTTGGCTTTCGTACAATTTCCCCCCTGCCCTGCAGGGCTGGTGACTCAAGGCTGAATGGTTCACCAGATAGTCAGTCTGAATTCTCAACCCAGTGTTTGACTCATGTATTTATTACCCCTTGCCCTGAAGGCACCTTTCCTAAATTGGTCTGCCTTCATCTGACTGCCTGTCCGCACATGGTAGGCAGTGTTAGAAACTCGGATATACGGTATATAAGCTAGGTGCCAAATGGTTCCTTAAACCAGGGTTACAGTTGCCAAAACAATGCCTAGTTGCCAGTATGGGGCCAGGCAGCTCAAAAGTCGTATTTTTCAAAACAACTTTTTGATTCCTGAAATACATCCTGCTTGCGCAGATAAAATATAACAGAATTCTACAGGATTTGTTGCTAGTGTGTGAAACAGTCAAGGTCCAAGGAACCCCCAGATGGTGGAGACGCCATCCTGGCACCTCAACATCTTCACTTGGTCACAAGTGGCTGATAACAACGTGCATAATGCGCCTGGTGAACTTTGAGCACTGACTGTAGGCATGTCATTAGGATTCTGCATTTGGATGGTGTGGACCAAGGGTAGAGAATGCAGTGTCCTGCAGATGTAGTTCAGCTTTTGTCAATCTCAGTTAGCATGACCATTGGTCATGACTGATGGGAGTTGTAGTCCCAACAATACCTGGAGTGCACTATTCTAACACAGGTATATACTACTACAGGAAATTGACAGGATAAGATCAGGTGGCCTTTGGCTATTCTGAGCTTCTGGTACATTGTGTTCTGGATCTGTAGTGCCAATGTTGTTCTGTGGGTGAATGGGTGGTCCAGCCTCACAGCAGTCTAGTAGACCAGATATGGGATGTCCTCAATTCTCTCCTAGCTCTGCTGAACACAGAGTGAGAACAATGTGATGTATTAGTTTGAGTGTCCAGGACTGGGGAGATCCAAGTTGAAATCCATGCTCAGCTATGAAGCTCACCGGGTTACTTGGCATCACTCATACACTCTCTCTTTCACACACACACACACACACACACACACACACACACCCTTGGTCCACATCAGAGGGTTGTTTTGAGAATAAAATGTGGGGCAGAAGGAAAACTTGGGACTCTTCAGAAGAAAGGTGGCCTATCAAGTGAAATAAACGAAACAGGACAATTTAAGGGCCAGTTCCCACATGATTTAATGATCCACCCAATGTTACTGGAAGCTGCACATGGCTGTTAAATGAATCTGATGTGTGGTTTCGAACTCCACCTATTCAGTAGGGAAGACTGAACCAAATGCATTTGCTTAAGATCACATGAGTGTATCCCACTGACATCTGACTTGTGTTTGGCTGGGATATGGGGGATGCCATGCCTAGACTGTGGAATTCCCTTCTGAGGACTTCCAACAGCTCACACAAGTTTTCTCTCTTAGCAGGCATTTCACTTGCCAACAGAATAAAAACTCAGAAGTCAAGAGAGTTTGCCTGCTGTTTCCCGATCTTTTAAAAATCCTTTAACAATTCTATTTCCTGATAGATTACTTACCTTGGAACCTAACTCCTCACTCCTTTCTTGGTGCAAAGAAGATAAATCAGGAAACCTTGGCTTTCCATTCTGTCTGAACCTAGGATCATGGTTTGTTGCTCCATAACAAGCCACAGTTAACCTGAAGCCACGGTTTGTTGTTGCATCGCCTATCATGACTGGTTGCAAAGCAACAAACCACAGTCCCACATCCAGATGTACTGGGAAGCCAAGGCTTCATGGTTAGTTTATCCTGTGTGCACCAGAGGAGAGAAGCAGGAACAATCGGGCAGCATCCTGCTCATTCCTGAGAAGCCATAAAAACTTTGGGTCATCCCAGGTGTGTAATTTGTAATTATAAAAAGAGAACTGAGAGAGAAAAGCTTCTGGGTGTTGAACAATGTCTCTGGTTTTACGGTGAATGCCACCCAATTGTTTACTCAGAGTGTATCAAAAGAGCTCTGTAAAATACTTATTTATCTGAAACCAGCCAATGAGGAGGCAAGGCAAGCTGGAACAATGCCTATGCATGCAAAGCTACCAAAATATACCTACAAAAGGGAAAGCTCCAGAAGCACTTAACTTTCTTACAAAGCATTTGCACTTGACCTGCTGGGACATTGTTATGTTACTTGGAGTTGTTTTGTTGCTTTTGGCCAACTTTGTTTTTTTCCAAGATGCTGGTATTTGGGGCATCTTGCATTTTTGAAATGTCAGGGATTTTGAGAGTATAATGTTCATAAACAAAAGCACGAGATGAAAAACTGAGAGAGCTTGCACACTCATTAACGTAAGCTAGATTTTCTACATAGAAGATTCTTCTGTGTAGGAAAGGCTATGTATTGCATGTGGTGACTCTACTTGTGTGCGCTTTGTTGGGTGTATGTCTGCTGGAAAGGCACAGAGCTGTGGCTACAGAGTTCTACCCTGCCTGCATGTTTGCGTGCATGCACTTATCAGATGTGACAGTCTGCACAGCAGACCATTTTAAGAATTTCCCTACATGGAAATGGATTGTCACTCATTCAAAACAAATAAGGACTTTGCACCTGACAGTTTCCTCCGCTGCATTGCTTCCTAGGGCCAACTGTATTCTGCACCTTTGAGCTTTATTATTTTCCGCAAGGTAGAGCAAGAAGAACAAATTGGTCTTGTTTCTGCTTCATAGTAAACTTAGACTTTAATGAATACAAGCAAATGCCTGTGTTCTTCTGTCATTTATAAATACTTTGAGCATACGTCATTGCAATTTGGATATTAATAGTAATCATGAGGACTACTCAGTTGAGGGCCTAATGACATCAATGGCTTCCTCTTCTCCTTCCAGATTCATACACCTTTAAAAACAATGTAGCATTAGATGTTTAAAGGGGGTGTAGGTGATCTTGCATCTTTATCGACTTTATGTGAATTACTGCTGGGATAGCTCAGTTGGTAGAGTGTGAGACTTAATCTCAGGGCCCTGGGTTCAAGCCCCACGTTGTGGGGGGAAATTCCCGCATTGCAGGGGGTGGCCTAGATGACACCCATGGTTTTTTCCTACTCTACAATATTGTGATTCCATGAAATATATCCTAAATGAGGGATTGCTCTGTAAATAAATTATTGCAGTCATGCTTATCTTGGAATACTTGGGGCAGGGCCCAATTTTGCACTGTGGTTTCCCTTTTGCCCTCCCTCAGTTAGACCGTGCTCTGGGAACATAAAACCAGCCGTTTATTCACAATTGCTGCAACGTTTGCCAAACAATAAACATCACTGAACAAATAGGCGTGTACGCAACAGACTCACATATTTTGAGGGTACCGGTCAGTTTCTTTCCTGCAATACTGTGTATCAGCATAAGGGGAATTATCGCCCTGATTACAAATTAGCCACAACCCCAGGGAGGGAGGAACAGGGAAATCTTTTCACTTTGAGGGCCACTTTTCTTTCTGCGCAGCCTTTTGAGGGCCATATGCCAGTGGGTGGGCAGGACCACAGGCAAAAGTGGGCGAAGCAACAGATGTAAAAGTAACCTTTGTACAGGAGGCTTGTTTCTACACATACTCTGACACACCCCTCTCTATCCCCGTTCAGACAATCAGCAGGCATTATCTGAGTTCAAGGATGAATTCCTGCCAGGCAAAAATATTTGCAGTGCAAATTGGGACAATGAGAGGTTTGGCCTTGGGCGAGAGAGTTTTGAAGGCCAGTGAGAGAGGCTTGGAGATCTGCTTTTTGTCCCTGGAATTGTGGTTTCCTACCCCTGAAATAACAGTGTTTATTTAGGACCACTCTGAAGGCATCCAAAGGCTATTGACAAACCCCATTGTTTATTTACTTCAGATACTTTTATTGTGGTAGGTTCCAAAATGTGTTGCATCTTAATTCTTCAGTGTTATGAGCTACACTTTCTCCTTGTGTGTGCAGCTTAGGGATAGGCCTGCCAACTCTCCAGCTTTGAAGAAGAGACATCTAGTGTTAAGGCTGTAAAGCCTCTCTTCCTTCTCGCATTGAAATCTAATCTCCCTGCTTAGCCTTTGTTCTCCATAATTGCTTCTGCTTTGAACAAACCTGGGAGAGTTTTCTGGCACCTTAAAACACCTAAATCATTTATTGTGGTGTAGCACCCTGCTTGTGGTTAACGCTTAGCTGGAATGAAATATTCAACGCAGCAATAGAGAAATTAAAATAATAATTTATTTGTCGGACAAATAAATAAGAGGCACAGTGGTATATGGTTACCAAGCTCTGGCCTGGCCTCCTGCCATTATGGCCAGCACTTATATTCCCTCAGCTCAGCCCCCTTGCTCCTCCTTTGGCTGCCTCTGTCCAATCAGCCTGGTTAAAATTCCTATTGGCTGTTTGCTAGAACCAATCATAAAAGATACACCCATTTCCTATTACCTTTTATGGGAGACAAAGAGCTATATATTCTTCTATTTATAATTGGCAAATAAGTAGTCATATATCTTACATTTACCTCGACCAGGCACCTTAATTACCAAATAACCTTTTGCCCTAGACTAGGCGCCTTAACTAACATTTCATCTTTTGCCCTATTGCCCTATTCACTCCAAAACAGATGGTGGCTAATGGTTCTAATTTTTATCTTAAACAGATATTTTGGGTTCACCTCCTCACACATTATCAATGAAAGATCTCCTTCTTTGGAGGTCATTAAGCAGAGGCCCGACAACCATATGTCAGGAGTGCTCCGATGGCGTCTCTCTGTCTGGCAGGGGTCCGGACCCAATGGCCCTCATGGTCTATTCCAACTCTTCTATGATTCTATAATTTCTTACTTTCTAAATCCTTTGCATAATTACATTTAAGCCAATATATTTCATAACATATATAGATTTTTAGAAGAAAGGGAACTTAGTAAAAGCTAAGCTAAATTCTAAATTCTCTGAAGCTTCAAAGCAGCTTCAGAGAGAAGCCTCTTCCCTAGCCAGCTGCTGTTTGTATTAGCTCTTGCCCTTTTAACCTTAGGAAGATGTGGCTCAAGTTTAATGGGAGGCACAATAATTATTACTATTTTTGCAACCTTGATTGTATTCTATAATTTGTATGGTCAGTGTGACCTTTTGCTCCCAGCCTGTTTTATGACCGCAATAAACCAAAGGGGCCTCTGACAAAGACCTTGCCTGCGACAAAGACCTTGCCTGCTGGTTTCCTGTCTCGAAAAGAAACATTTGTGAATTTAAGCTCATTTTTAGAATACAGGAATCTGATCAAAATATAAGCCTTGATTAAAATGCAGGCTATGATCAGATGCCGCATTCCCCCCTTTCAAGCTCAAGGACCTTCCCAAGTGTCCTTGATAGCTTGACCTTCATCATATTCCTGAGGTAAAGCTCTGTATAGGGCCATGATATGAGATAAAGTTTCATTTGAAATCATCTTGCTAATTGTACTTCTAAAACATGAAATGATACATGGCACCATACATAAAACCATTACTACTACCGTCAAGAAAAACAAGCAAGACAATAGTATCACCAATTGGTGAGCCATCCCATATCCCATCCTTCCCATGTTTGTACTGGGACATGTGCTATATTCTCCATCTTTGTGGCCAACACACGGATTGCCTCACCATTATCAGAAATGTTAAAGCAACAGGCATTCCCTGTCAAGTTCAAGACTCCACATAGGCCTCCCTGCCTGGCAAGTACATAATCCATTCCCATTTTCAGCTGCAAAATGGCGGCTCTACTTTCATCCAACTGTTGTGCAATAAGTCTCAAACTCTGGGCCGTTGCATTGGTTACAAGTTCCACTACTGCTTGCAATCGAATTATTCTGTTTAGATTATAAATAGGATCCCGAGCCCCTTGTATGAGCTCATCAGGATTCCAGGAGGCAGGTTCATAATAGGCTATAATGCGCTCTGGTGGCCAATCATCAGTATCGCTCCAACTTTGGGTACTTCCTCCTGCTATATGAGGAATATCAGCGTTTCTTCGTGTACGCTTGGCTGAACTAGTGGGCATAATCCACATTGGTGGTAATACCCATCCCAGGAAACAAGTCCCACTCCATTTGGAAGGGAGTTTCTTGTATGCCCATTCTCCACATATCCACCACAACCATCGGGTCTGAGGTTTTTGGTATGTGGAGTGCATAAGGCGAAATATCAAAAGGGGTACAGAGTTCACAGTGCAGTATGTTAGATTGCCTTTTTCTGTCACAGTTATGTTCCACACCATTTTCCATGCATGAATAAAAGGAGGTGCACAGGGCAAGGTATTCCGAGTTCGATAGGTAGTACCGTTTGCCCAGGTTTGACTATTCTTAATATAATCCCAAGTATAGTGGCAATGAGAAGAGCCTATCATGGTAGAATCAGCTGCCTCTGATGATTTATGTACACAGAATTCCCCTTGTACAGGTATAACTCGTATTGGTTTAGTTGAGTTCCATCCGGGGAAATTCTGTACTTCTGTTTGGTGTGGCATTTCGCTTACCATACCAATGGCATTTAATGGTATTGGTAATAAGGGCATACCTCCCTCTGAATCATCTGGCCCAAGAGAGCAAACAAGACAATTGGTCCTATTTGTAACATTGTAACATCTCAGCTAAGCCTACCCACATATTGTGGTCATGGCGGAATCCATATTTAGCAAATTTGCTCAAATTCAAGGACCCTTCCCCTTCCCAAGGGATCAGGATTAATAATAAAATCATGTTGATGTCTAGTATATGCATTCCTTCCACAAAAGATTACCTTATTGTGATAACAAAAAAATATTAGTCCCAATATAATTCCTCCAGTGACAGAAATGGGGAACCACCAAGACCAAAACATATATCCCAAGGATCCCCAATGAGTAATATCTCTGATAATTGTTCCACAGGGGGGGGCAGTCAATCAATTGTATAAGAGAATCTTCCCGTTCACAATCGCTGGTTCAGACGCTCCTCAAGCTTCAGGCGTGCGCAGGTCAGCCAGCTTCCAGGTTGTGGCTGCAGCAGGCCAGTCGTCTAATGTTGCCCGTGACCTAGCCCGTTCCCCGTAGGGCTAGATACAGGGGTTTTTTGGAGAGAGTCAGTTTAAAAAAGGATTAGAGGGGTCACCTTTGCACGTCCAACTGCCTTCGGATTTCTTCAAACGGGAGTGATGAATCCAGGGGGTCACCTCAGCTACCTTCACCGCTATTGGAGTATAGAGCAAGATGGTGTAAGGTCCACGCCACTTAGGTGCAAGTGGATCATGTTTCCACTCTTTCACCCATAGGCTATGCCAGCCTGGAACTGATGAATCGGCTCGGCAATGCTGCACGGCGTGTGCTTGAGGGCCCACCTGTTAAGATAAACAACAACAACAAAAACACGGGAGAGAGACAAAAACACAGGAGAGAGATTGCACTTGTCCCTGTGTCACATGGTCTCCTATTTGTTTGAGGTCAGCTGGAATATCCTGAACAAAGGAGGGTGGCCTCCCATACAGGAGCTCAAAAGGTGACAACTTAAGTCTTTTTGTGGGTGCGCACCGAACACGAAACAGTGTTATGGGTAACACATCATTGCTGTGGCCAGCATTACCATCTTTTCTTTCTGCCACTTCTTCTTCTCTTGTTTCTCAGCCTCATCCCTATTCCGATAAACTCGGCGTGCAATGGCCATAATTTGGCTCATCAGCATCCCTTCCCATCCTTCTGATTTCTGAATTTTCTTACGAATGTCAGAAGCACACTGGGCCACAAAAGTAGCAGTAATCATTCTGCTGTTTTCAGGGGCTTCAGGGTCAAAAGGAGTCCATATACGATAGGCTTCCTGCAGCCTCTCTAAAAAGTCTCCCGGACTCTCATTAGGTTTCTGTTCTACTTCTGAGACTTTAGACATATTAGTGGGCTTCTGGCATGCCCTGCGGATACCTTGCACAAGCGTCTGGCGGTAGGTGGTAAGCCTGGCCAGGTGAATTGCATTGTTTGGATCCCAATTAGGATCTTCCAAAGGAAAGTTATCCTGGAGATGACGGTCAATATTAAAAATATTTCCCATTCTGGCCTGCTCACGCAAATATATCTGTGCCTTTTCAATTATGGAAGCCGCCCAGAGTGGCTGGGGAGGCCCAGCCAGATGGGCGGGGTATAAATAATAAATTATTATTATTATTATTATAATTATGTCTCTTCTTTCCTCAGTGGTGAACAGAGTATTCAAGAGTTGGCGGCAATCTGTCCAAGTAGGACTATGAGTATTTACTATTGAAGTCACCAAGTCCATCATAGCCTGAGGTTTTTCTGCGAAAGATGGGGTGTGTGTTTTCCAATTCATCAGATCCGTAGTTGTGAATGGAAAGTACTGGAGGGTCGAAGTTCGAGGTGGCCGTGGTCTGGGTTACCCGTTAACCAGCACAGGCTCCTCAAGTGCATCAAATACTCTTCTAAGAGGGGCTACTACGTGACCTTTCTCTTCGCTTTGCTCTAGGGGCCTCAAATCATAGGGGATGGTATCTGCCCCAAGGCGTTCTTTTAGCAGCTTTATACGCCTGGCTCTATTGCTTGCTGACCGATCAAGGTCTCCCTGTAACTTCTGTAATAGTTCTCTAGGATTTGGATGTACAGGGGTTTGGGGTGGGCAATTGGTTGTTCCACTAAAGGAGACTGTAGATGGAGTTCTACTGGGACTCACAGGTGGAATAACCACTTCTGCTTGGGCTTTATTATAGGACTCCAAGGCCTCCTGAAGATATTTATCATAATCTATCAAGGAATCAAGTTCTGTGACTCCACCCCCATTATTCATTCCACTTTCTTGCCTTGGGGTTACAACTGGTGGAGTATTTGGATTAGGCTCCCTTCGATGTGGAGCATAGGGTGGAGGTGGAAGCACCTCTTCCTCTGGTCCCTCAAAAATGGGTTTGAGTTTATTTGGCAAGATTCCTTTCCTAGCTTCGGCTTTTACAGCCAATAATTTGCATCGTTGGACTTTGCATTCCCTTATCCATGGAGGATTATTATTTAATGTGCTCAGCCAAGAATCTATATATGAAAATTGTTCTGGGCACCCTCCAGTTTCTTTGGCGATATTAGACCAAAGTTTGCTTACTAAATTTATATCAAAGGTTCCCTGAGATGGCCATTCAGTATTTTGTTTCGGCCACTCTAATTCACATAACGTTCTCAAGCGCTCTGGCGTCATTTTGACTCCATATGCCCCTGAGAAGGCTTTCTTAAAATTATTTAACATACATTCAAGAGGTGTATTTCCCCCCTTTGAACCTCCAACTCCCATTATATGGGCCTGTGAAGTATCCACTCAGTCACTCACACACTCGCCTTACTGGGAAACGAAGTAGTACCCACTCCACACTTACAGATTGTACTTTCTCACACATACAATGCGCTGGATACTTCACCACACTCTACCTCCCAACCTTTCCCTTTTCCCTACATCAGATCACCATCTGATGTACCCAGCCATGTAGCGTACTCAGTTTCCCCTTACTGAGACGCAGAAGTTTGATCAGGACTTCTCTTCCTCCTAATTAATTGGAGGGCCAAACCCTTTGTGCACTTACCCTTAGCTGGTTCCCAGTTTATTTCTCTGGTTACCCCCGGTCCGTCGCCGTTGGTGGGCAGGGTATCAGACAGACGAGACTTCTGCGTTCCCCTGGAAAAATGTTCCAGTGCGCGCTGGGTAAGCAGTCAGTGGTCCTCCCTCTTGTACCCTGCCCAGTAAGGCGATGGGGCTGCGTTCCAGCAGACCACTTATCCGAGTCACAGAGGCACCATAAAATGTAGCACCCTGCTTGTGGTTAACGCTTAGCTGGAATGAAATATTCAACGCAGCAATAGAGAAATTAAAATAATAATTTATTTGTCGGACAAATAAATAAGAGGCACAGTGGTATATGGTTACCAAGCTCTGGCCTGGCCTCCTGCCATTATGGCCAGCACTTATATTCCCTCAGCTCAGCCCCCTTGCTCCTCCTTTGGCTGCCTCTGTCCAATCAGCCTGGTTAAAATTCCTATTGGCTGTTTGCTAGAACCAATCATAAAAGATACACCCATTTCCTATTACCTTTTATGGGAGACAAAGAGCTATATATTCTTCTATTTATAATTGGCAAATAAGTAGTCATATATCTTACATTTACCTCGACCAGGCACCTTAATTACCAAATAACCTTTTGCCCTAGACTAGGCGCCTTAACTAACATTTCATCTTTTGCCCTATTGCCCTATTCACTCCAAAACAGATGGTGGCTAATGGTTCTAATTTTTATCTTAAACAGATATTTTGGGTTCACCTCCTCACACATTATCAATGAAAGATCTCCTTCTTTGGAGGTCATTAAGCAGAGGCCCGACAACCATATGTCAGGAGTGCTCCGATGGCGTCTCTCTGTCTGGCAGGGGTCCGGACCCAATGGCCCTCATGGTCTATTCCAACTCTTCTATGATTCTATAATTTCTTACTTTCTAAATCCTTTGCATAATTACATTTAAGCCAATATATTTCATAACATATATAGATTTTTAGAAGAAAGGGAACTTAGTAAAAGCTAAGCTAAATTCTAAATTCTCTGAAGCTTCAAAGCAGCTTCAGAGAGAAGCCTCTTCCCTAGCCAGCTGCTGTTTGTATTAGCTCTTGCCCTTTTAACCTTAGGAAGATGTGGCTCAAGTTTAATGGGAGGCACAATAATTATTACTATTTTTGCAACCTTGATTGTATTCTATAATTTGTATGGTCAGTGTGACCTTTTGCTCCCAGCCTGTTTTATGACCGCAATAAACCAAAGGGGCCTCTGACAAAGACCTTGCCTGCGACAAAGACCTTGCCTGCTGGTTTCCTGTCTCGAAAAGAAACATTTGTGAATTTAAGCTCATTTTTAGAATACAGGAATCTGATCAAAATATAAGCCTTGATTAAAATGCAGGCTATGATCAGATGCCGCAGTGGCATACACATTCATAGAGTAGAGCCCACCAGCTGGTTAAGCATACTGTAGTCAACAAAATATTAAATCTTAATATATAATAGAATCATAGTTGGAATATTCACAATATTCTCTTCCACATTTGCAGACAGGCATGGAGCTATCTCTCTGAAACTGGTCCGCCAGCCTTCTAGGAAACCTTAAAAATGATGTTCCTGGCAATTAAAGAAAGTTGCCCAAGAGCTCAGCTAGCCTGATAGAATTGCCGGAGCCTGCAAGCTAACCAAAATGAACTTTGTGTAACCCAATTGCTAGATCAGAGCAGAGCCCTTACAAGCCCAGTTTGCTAATTAAATGAGATAAAGCTGCTGAAGGAAAGCCACTAAATCTATCTCTAGACAGACATGGTATTCATGTATTTCTGGCAAAAAAAATTAGCAGGAGATGCCTAAATTAGATTAGTTACATACCGAATAGAATAATAAGGAATTGTGTTAATGTTTAAAACTCTGCTTTAAGGATTCTGATGCTATGTTTATCTGTAAAGCAGGGTAAATGTAAGACATCTTGATTTTAAGGCTGAAGTCTTATTTGAATGTTATTTGAATGTTTTTAAACAAAATTTATACACTACTCATTTGTAATAAAACCTTTAGGTGTTTTACAAAAAACAAAGCAATTGTCCAGTAGCACCTTAGAGACCAACTAAGTTTGTTCTTGGTATGAGCTTGTGTGCATGCACACTTCTTCAGATACACTGAAACAGAAGTCACCAGACCTTTATATTATAATAATAATTATAATAATAATAATAATAATAATAATAATAATAAGGGAGGGGTATTACTCAGAAGGGTGGTGGGAATGGGTGATTGGCTGATAGGTGTGGTAAACCTGTTGACGACTGTTAACGACTGCAGTTGGTCTTACAGGAAAAAGCAAGGGATGAGATGGCCAAAAATAGCTTTATCATGTATGAGATAAGAAAGCTCATACCAAGAACAAACTTAGTTGGTCTCTAAGGAGCTACTGGACAATTCTTTATTTATATATATATATTTCTACTGCGTCAGACCAACAGAGCTACCTACCTGAACAAAAAACAAAGCATTCAGATTATCGATACAAGACTGTTAAAAACAGGTATTAAAGACATTCAAAAGATAATCAACACAGGCTTTCGGAAATCTGCATGGGTTTTTGAAAACAAAAGAAAATCTGCATAGGGCTTTCAAAAACAAAAATTGTTTAAGCATGCCTGACCACAATATGCTTTTTGCATATTGCTGGCAAGATGCCCAACATCCTGTTAATTTGGGGACCAGGAGGCTGTGTGAAGGAGCTGTATAAGATAAGGGTCCCTGGGGAGGAAACAGAACAGATTGCAGACACTGCAGGATCCCTGCGAATGTGTTGCTGGGCTATTCAGCATCAGTTGTGAAGTGAATCTTTGCACAGCCAGTGTTGCAAATGCATTGGTTCCCTATCCCACGCGAGTGGATGGCAACCATTCACTCATGTGAGAGAAAGTCAAAACAGGTGCTCTCTAAGGCACCAGAGATGTGAGCCAATCTACCTTGTCTCTGCTAGCAATTCCTGAACCATGCCTGCTTTAATCTACATTGGAACGGGATGGATGTTGATAACTGGCTTCTGGATGTAAAGGACCTGGAGCAAAACGTTGCAGTGTGTTCTCCTTCCTAACAGGATCCTTTCTGTTCAGGCTTGCGGCCAGCAATTCCCTCCGAACAGGGCATTCAGCTCCTCCCATTGGACTCCTCTCGCCTCCTCTCCCAATGCTTGAATATCTGCAGGGAGGATTCTAATGGTATTCTGCTGAACAGGGTTAGAGTCTCCAGACTTTCATGCTGAATGTATAAAGGTTGGGACAGGAAGGGGTGGGGCTGATTTGTGCAAAAGCAGCACCTGAACACATACACACCCTTACCTGATTTGAGCTGCACAATGAAGGCTTGTCTTTCTTTTCCAACTGACTTGGCATTCCATGGTGACTGAGTGTTCACTGTACTCATTTGGTTATTGGGCTGGTTGTCTGTAAAAAGCGTTATTGTGCCTCTGCAAACATCAGTGTTCGTCTGAGCATGCTGATAATCTCCTCCTTTCTCAGTGGCCCTGTTTTAGATCCACTTCTGTCAGCACGCACCACCTGAGTTCAGTATTAGATGTGAATCCCACCCTGCACAGGTGGAAGAACAGCATCCATTTTTTAATCCACATCCTTACAACTTTCCTGTGAGTTAGCTGCAGAGCCGGCCCATCTATTAGACCAGGGACATCCAGCTCTCAAGAGACTGCGATCTACTCACAGAATAAAAAACTGGCAGTGATCTACCCCTTTTGGGGGTGGGGTTCAGGTCAAAGCTGTTGGCCTTTTTTTAGAGGGGCAGGTCTTTAGGGGGGAAAGGAAAAAGTCGCTCACCAAAAGTTTGCTCAGGAAACAATCAGCCTTTGGCAGAGCAGCCAAGCAAATACATCGTACCTCGGGTTACATACCCTTCAGGTTACAGACTCCGCTAACCCAGAAATATTACCTCAAGTTAAGAACTTTGCTTCAGGATGAGAACAGAAATCATGCTCTGGCGGCGCGGCAGCAGCAGGAGGCCCCATTAGCTAAAGTGGTGCTTCAGGTTAAGAACAGTTTCAGGTTAAGAACGGACCTCCGGAACGAATTAAGTACTTAACCTGGGGTACCACTGTACTTTATGCAACAGAAAATTTAATAAATGATAATACTGGGGGTGGTATTGTCTGTTTGTTATTATGGTATGTATTTTTGTCTTTTTATATTGTAAACTGCCCTGTGATCTTCGGATAAAGGGAAGTACAGAAATTTAATAAATAATAGTAATAGCCAAAAACAAAAAAAGGAAACAATCAACCTCACAGCGAAAACTCCATCTTTCGTTCTAGCGATCATGCGCGAATGAAGGACAGAGCGAGGGGGTGGTGCCGGGTGCTCTTTTTCCCCCCCACAAAGGAAAAGTGTGGGCACTTAGAGAGCCCACAATCGACTGCAATCGACTAAAACCTTCCGGGGATCGACCAGTCGATCACGGTCGACCAGTTGGACATCCCTGTATTAGACGAATGGGTTGAGTATGAATTATACGAAGGCTGTGTGTGTGTGTGATTTATTTGTTTTTGTTACATATTTTGTGTTTTTTATGCTGTGAACCACCCGTGATGAAGATGAAGGGTGGTATGCAAATTTAATAAATAAAAATAATAAGCAGTCAGAGACACGTGTACACACCTAGGAAGATTTCCAAAAAGGATTGGGAATTTTTCTGGCTTATCTTTCCCCCAGCCTCAAGGGCCACCTTTGGCAGGTGGATGGGGCTACACTTTACAGAGTACCTATGTAAACTACCATTGTATTGTCAGACGATGGCAGGTGATTGACAGGTGGGTTGTCCCACCCATCTGTCAAAGTCCCTTGTGCAGCACTTGCCAAGCATCTATAACAGCCAGTTGAACCAACAGCCAGTTGAACCACAGTGCAAGGAACTTTTCCAGCCCTATGCTTAACACTTGGGGAAATGCTGAGTGAAAGACTTACTGTGGTTCCTGGCTTTCAGGTGTTTAGGAGCCCCCATACATAGTACTTTGCAAGCCAGCAAAAAGCAGGATTTATTCCTTCTGCCTGTCAGCTGACAGTGGGACATACAATGTCAGGTGTGGGGCAGGTGGCCATCATTTGAGTAAAACGGCCTCGTGGGTTAGCTCAGTTGGTTAGAGCATGGTGCTGATAATGCCAAAGTCACAAGTTTGATCCCTGTATGGGTCTAGATGGCTAGATGATTCATGGGGTCCCTTCCAACTCTATGATTCTATCATTTGGCCAGGTTTGGCCCAAAGGCTGGTGATTCCCCACCTGTGGTTTTATAGCACCATCACTGGAACTGCAGCCTGCTCCATTGGAGTGGATATCTGTGAAGTTGGTTTACAGTACCAGCCTAGCTGAACGTTGCTTCTGAGGGCACAGCTCTGATTTAGTCCAATTAGAGATAGGGCAGTGGTTGATTTATCGCCCTGATTAAGATGGCAAATGCTTTAAGCCCTAATCTGTAGAAACTTAAATTGAAATCTCGGTTAACAACTGATCATCCACAAAACCGTTCCTTGAGGATTATCACTTTCTAATCTGATGCTGGACGTTGCACGAATGCCATCACAGCAAATGTACAGTATCTGTGTCAGTGGTGGATATGGACAAGCATCTTCTGTTTGCTGATCTTTGGCTATATGTGAAACAGGCAAGCTATAAACTGTTTCATTTTCCGTGTGAAATTTTTCCCATCTCAAGATCATTTGCATCTTTACTCTAACTGATCTTGCACCTTCTCCCTCTGCTCTGTTTGCATGACGTTTAGTCTGTTGTTTAGAAGCCAACCCTGAGGCCAGGGCCTGCGTATTCTGAATCGAAATCAAAACAATACTTTATAGAGCACCTGTATAAACTATCATAGGACTTGCCTGATCTTCTATGGAGTGACGCACAAGGCATGGGGTCAGTTGAAAAGACAGCACTGCAGTATACAAAACTGGGAAGGGTAGAGGTGTTCTGTGCAGTGCCTAGTAGCAATCGGAGTGGACTGAGAGGAGTAGGACAGAGGAACAGCAACCCAGGTCACAAACTTCTGTCTGTCAACAGGATTGACTTATCCCATCACATCAGTTCACTGTGGTAGCTACCAAGCACTTCAAAACCACAAACACTGAGTTTCAGTGCTTATACACACCATCCCCTAAGGAGCCAGCTAGGATCGGCTTGTGACAGAGGAGTGGGAGCCCAGTTTGTACACTAGAAGTACCACCACTCTTTGCCTGAACAGGGGGCTAACAGCTGGCACTGTCATTGGACAAACTGACTGCACAGGTTATTATAAGCTTCTGCATTAGGTGCAGGTAGCAGGACCTACAACATATGAACCAGACACACCTCATCAGTTACAACCGGTCCATCCATCAGCTCTCCTCATCTACCTGTGGGTGGTAGCTAGTGGCTGTGTTTTCAACATGCATTCCCTGTGCTTTGCATAGGAATGTATAAACCAGCCTGGTGCACTCCAGATATTTTGATCTACCGCAGCTCCCATCAGCCCCAGCCAGGACATAAGAGTTGTGGTCCAAACCTTCTGGAGGGCACGAGGCTGGCGAGGGCCGGGATGGAGTGCTACACTAAAAGATGTTTCTCTAGCCTTTTCTCTGAAAATATCCAATGAGGGAAATCCCACAGTGTTCTCGGCTAGGTCTCCTCTTAAGGTTTTGACCAAGTAACCTCTTTCACCGCTTTTTAAAACCTGCTGCCATCTAGAGTAATCGCTCCCAGCTTTTCTGACCTCAAAAGAGTCCCGCAGCCCCATCATTGCATAGACAAATAATCCATTTTAATCAGCAGACTTGATTTGCTGGGGGACCGTATGTTGAGACATACAGCCTGGGAGAAATTTTTGTTTAAAATTAGGGCAGAAACCAGATTGTGGCTGAGGAAACAGAGCAACAGTTCAAATAGCATGACCTTGTGCTCTCTGCCTCTCCCATTTTCAATTGAACTACTTAACCTTCCAGGTATGGATGTGAGAGTTTCATTAACTCTCATTTCTTCCCTGCACACCATGTGCCATATGTCTCCTCTAAATTTGCAGAATTTTGCTGGTTGCCTTTAAAGTAATGTGAGGATAGGGATTAGAACAGTATTGCTTGCTGTGTTTGTAATTGAGTGATTAAAGAGATGTCAAAGCAGGGAGATCGGCTGTAGAGGTAGAGGAATGAGAAGAAGCACAGCGCTTTATGGACACACCCACAGCATGAAAGTGTGTAGTTGTCATCTTGCATGAACAGTTTAATCACCTATGGCAAGGATAGACTTGCAAACTGTTGTGCACTTCTAAGATATTGTTGGTATTGTTGCTCTTATTATTACTGACCTCACTAATGTAACACATTTATTTATTTATTTTATTTTATTCATATTCCTTCCATCATGGAAGCCATGATATGTGAGTCGCCCATCCAAAGCACTAACCAAACCCAGAGTTGCTGAGCTTCAGCCAGGTAGTTGGCTCAACATTTTGATCCTGTTAAAATTATCCATCCCACTTTTGCAAAATTTGCAGGGTTCTCTTGAGCATGTTGATGCGCCTCTCTTAATTTTCAGTGAGTCCTACTTTGACAGTAAAGCCATTGTAACTCAGCACCTGAGTTCACTATTAATGTGCGCACTGTGCTGTGAACGTATTTCTCATGCCTTTGTACAGGGAGTCTGCATCGGACTGCCAGCGTTCCAGAATATGTGTTCATATCAGATGAAACAGACTTTGCTTCAAGACCTCCTCATGGAACTTCATACTATCCATCATATCAGGTAAGAAACACTGAAGGAATATGCACACACACGGTGGATGTATATATGAATTCAGATGCCTATCCTCCTTGCTTTGCTGCGATGGATAGTGGCTGGATCATAGTCAGATTCATCCATTTTATACTCTTGAGAATGCCTGCTGAGTTTTCCTCTCATGCTTGAAGGCCACCCATATCTTAAGCGTTGCTATAATTCCACAAACAAAAGTAATCTCCTAAATAGAAGATTTGCTGAGGAAAATTGGCTTAGTCACCCAGTCCCATTGTGTGACAAATGGGCTCTATTTTATGTTATCGATAATGTGATAATCGAAGGACGGAAAAAAGATTGTTGCTACAAAAGCGATGTGTTTGAGGTTGAGGAAGGAATGGTGCATTTAGTTTTACAAAGCAGGATCAAAAATGTTTAAGGGAGCTAACTATTCTTGCGTACAATATTAGATTCCAGGAAGGAAACTAATCCTCATTTCAGACACTAGAGCTTTTGATTGTACATGAGCCAAGAGGAATTCTGCCTTTGTTTATATTTGTCAGACAGGTTGTGGACCCTGTGTAGACTAAATCATCTTGTGTGGCTTAACTTAAGTACATCTCCCAGCTTTTAATTACAGTGTCTGAATTTATCTAATTACTTGCTTTCTCCATTATCAATAGTCTCCTTTGCACCTGCATCAGAGTTCTCTGTGTTTTCAGTCTTTGATTCTGTTGTAGTTGCATGTAGTTTTCTTGCTAGATTACAAAAAAAGTAACTGCTCTGGAAAGGAGGTAGAATGGGAAAGTCGTGCAAGCCTTTGAGGAAATACCGAAGTTTTTATATGTTGTATAGGGCAATGGAAATGCTTTGGAAACTGCACAACTGTAACTTAACCTCCTGTGAAGGACTCTTGTTGCTAAAAACATCCCAGACATCTATTGGACAGATGGGACATTTGGCCCAGGAACTCATAATGCAAAGAATACTGAACAGCTAAGTGCTAGGAAAGAAGGAGCGGGGAATTATGCTAGCCAGGGTGATGAAACAGGTAGAGCATTCTACTTCAGATCCCCACTCATTCAAGAAAATCACTGGATAATATTGGGCCAACCAATATATCGTAGCCTAACCTGCCTCACAGGCTTATCATGATGGTAAAATGCAGCTTCCCTGAGCTTCCTGGAGGAATGAGCAGCTGTAAATGTAATAAATACAAAGGGCTCAGGACATATTTCCTCACAAAGTGCATAGCTAAACTACAGGCTCAGTTTCCAGAAGATGTGGCTATGGCCACATTTTTCCATGGGATCATATACCAAAGGAATTTCCCCCCAGAAAACATTCCACCCCATATCACTGCCTTATCATGATGTTCTTTTCATTGACTGTATTGTCCCTTTTTTGTGTGTTTAACAGATAGGATCGCAAAGCAGTTATGAAAATGGCTGGGAGCCTAGAATCCTTTCCTATAGCTCCTACAGGGGCATGGAAGAGACATCTCAAAGGCAGCCTTTGAAGAGATTAGAAGTTTCCCCCAATGGCAGCCCTGGCAAGCTGGCACACTACCCAAACGACTTCCATTACCACAGGGCTCTAACTGTGAGGCATGGCGAAAGCAAGAGATCCGGTGCCGTGCCTCCAAGGTACGCTCGCTCCGAAATCCTTGGCTACGGAGGCCAGAATGCTGCAAGCAGAAGGTATGCTGTGCAGAGGCAGTTCTACATTGGGTCTGGTAACGACACGGAGGTTGACAGCGTCCCAAACAGCCCACGGGTACCAGTCTATCAGCGTATTGGGACCAGTCGGAGCATGAACAACCTTTTGGAGAAAGAGAGTTACCCGACTTCTGGTTATGCCACGGGACAAGTCAGGACTCCTGTCGCTTCCCAAAATTGGTCTCAGAACAGGCAGTCTCAGAACAGGTCCAGCTGGCACCAGACGACGGTCAGGTCGCAGAGCACAAGGGAGGCCTCTCAACCAGCTTCAATCACCAGCACCACCGCCGAGACAGGGAGGAGGATGGCAATGACAGCAGCTATGGCAGCTGCAGCAGGAAGTGGACACATGCTTCAAGAACGGGCCAGCGCCGTTGGATCCCAAGCAGGGTATGGTTTAACTCCACCCTTTTTTAGACACACCAGGCACCAGTGCTTTACATCTTGCTCTTATCTAGTTTTCATGAGCAGTGCACCCAGTTCATGAGACTTTGCAAATCCAGCAAAGATCCTGACCAGGCTTAGCAATGTAAGAAAGCATCCGGCTCAACTTGTCTCTGCGCATACTCAGCAAATAAGCACTCATGGAGCTTATTTTATTTTAACCTTCCCATGTTGACACAGAGCTTACTGCACATGTATCTTACATAACATAGGCTGCAGTCCACTGCACATTTCCCTCCCATTGAACTAAATGGGGCTTCTGAGCAGACATGCTCAGGATTGTGTTGTTGGAATAAACTATCTTCCAAACGCAGCAGATCATTTTTATTTCGACTGCTATGTATTGTTTTCGTAACAATATCTTGCCTTACTCATTGCTGGAATTCCTACTCCAGTCTACTGAGTTATAAGAACATGATTTTCTGTACTCGGAAATTAACTTTGCAGCTGTTAAGGTATACAATGTCAGGAGGACAGAAAGGGTTTGTTCAAGATGTCAGGTCAGAACAAGAACTGAACTTCTGGTTAGGATAACAACTGGATTGAACAGAACAGCTGAAATTCCCCAGGTGACTGTGATGTTTGCTGTCAATTCCAGGTTGGCTCAGTAGTGCAGATATAAGCAGCTGACATTTTGATTTCGTCATCACTTGAGAAGTGTAGGAGAAAATGGATAGAGCTCAAAACACATTGCTTGAAACAGGCATTGAAAGGGGCAGGGCATAATGAGTTGACTAGAACCGTTTAAACATTTTCAGTCAATTAAATTTAATCTGGTTGCTCTTTTCTAATGTTTAATATTACTTAATTTAAGGCTATTTTGAGGGGGCTTAAGTACATGCAAAAATGTGGGTAAAGACTACTCCCTCCTAGAGTCACATGTTGGCTTCTCTGTCATGCTAGTTTGATGCATTAACACAGTGGGGTCAACACAACAGGCTAACTGGGACTGTAGTCCAACATCTAAGGTAGAACCTTGGAAAGGAGGAATCCTGTTGTGTACGGTGATGTACAACAGTAGCGGCAAGACCCAGTTTTCCGAGTGCATGTTCTGGAAGTTGGGCAATAGGGGCAGTACAGGATTCCTTTTGGTGTACCGACCTCCCCGCTGCACCAAGGATTCCCTGCCCGAGCTGCTTCAGGTCGTGGCGGATGTTCTCCTGGAGACACCTAGCTTGGTCGTCCTAGGGGATTTTAACATCCATGCCGACACGACCTTACAAGGGGCTGCTCGGGACTTCGTGGAAAGCATGGCCTCCATGGGGCTGTCCCTGAATAAGTCTGGCCCAACCCATAGCCGCGGACATGCCTTGGACCTGGTGTTTACCTCTATGGATGTTGGTGATCTGACACTAAGTAAAAGCGAAACGAAAGAAGTGCCATGGTCAGATCACTTCCTGGTGCAACTGGACTTCTCTGCGACCCATCCCCTCTGCAGGGAGGTGGGACCAATTCGGATGGTCCGCCCCCACCACTTAATGGATCCAAATGGTTTCCAGAGAGTGGTAGGGGATGCTTTATCCCATGTTGATGGCCTTTCAGCTGATTCCCTGGTGGCCCGCTGGAATGCGGAGTTAACCAGGGCTATTGACTGTTTGGCTCCGAAGCGCCCTCTCCGATTGCATGGAGCCCGGACAGCCCCGTGGTTTTCCACGGATCTGAGGGCAATGAAACAATCGTTGAGACGGCTAGAGCGCCGGTGGCGGATAACTCATTCCGAATCTGACCGGACACAGGTTAGAGCTCAACGTCGAGCCTACCAAGTGGCGATAGCGACGGCGAAGAAGAATTTCTTCACTGCCTCTATTGCATCTGCAGAAAACAGCAGCAGGAGACTTTTTCAGGTGGTTCACAATTTAGCGGAACCACCTGCAACATCGGGGCCCAGTATGGGCCACATGTTCTCCTGCAATGATTTTGCAAAGTTTTTTGCAGATAAAATCGCTCAGATTCGGGAAGAAGTAGACTCCACCGTGGGAGCAGGGCCGGGGCGGGAGAGTGCTAGAGTTCTGTCTAGTCAAGTTGAGTGGGATCAATTCCAATCTGTTACCTCCGAGGATGTGGACAGGCTGCTTGGACGAGTGAGACCAACCACCTGTCTCCTGGATCCTTGCCCATCCTGGCTTATAAAAGCTAGCCGGGAAGGACTGGGCGATGGGCTTCGTGGGGTGGTGAATGCTTCCCTCCGTGAGGGAGCCTTCCCAGACCCGCTGAAAGAGGCGGTTATTAAACCGCTTCTTAAAAAACCATCTTTAGATGCGGCCACGATGGCCAACTATCGCCCAGTCTCAAATCTTCCATTCTTGGGCAAGGTGATTGAGCGAGCGGTTGCCGAACAACTCCAGGCACGCCTGGAAGAAGCGGACCATTTGGATCCCTTCCAGTCGGGATTCAGGCCTCATCATGGGACTGAAACTGCCTTGGTCGCACTGGTTGATGATCTCCGGCGGGCTAGAGACAAAGGTGAGAGCTGTTTCCTAGTTCTGCTGGATCTCTCAGCGGCGTTTGATACCATCGACCATAACATCCTTCTGGACCGTCTTGAGGGGCTGGGAGCTGGGGGCACTGTCATACAGTGGTTCCGCTCCTTCCTCCTGGGCCGTGTTCAGAAAGTGGTGGTGGGGGATGAGTGTTCAGACCCCTGGGCTCTCACTTGTGGGGTGCCTCAGGGTTCTGTCCTCTCCCCCATGCTTTTCAACATTTACATGCAGCCGCTGGGAGAGATCATCAGGAGGTTTGGGCTGGGTGTTCATCAGTATGCGGATGATACCCAGCTCTACCTCTCTTTTAAATCAGAACCAGTGAGGGCGGTGAAGGTCCTGTGTGAGTGTCTGGAGGCGGTTGGAGGATGGATGGCGGCTAACAGATTGAGGTTGAATCCTGACAAGACAGAAGTACTGTTTTTGGGGGACAGGAGGCGGGCAGGTGTGGAGGATTCCCTGGTCCTGAATGGGGTAACTGTGCCCCTGAAGGACCAGGTGCGCAGCCTGGGAGTCATTTTGGACTCACAGCTGTCCATGGAGGCACAGGTCAAATCTGTGTCCAGGGCAGCTGTTTACCAGCTCCATCTGGTACGTAGGCTGAGACCCTATCTGCCTGCGGACTGTCTCGCCAGAGTGGTGCATGCTCTGGTTATCTCCCGCTTGGATTACTGCAATGCGCTCTACGTGGGGCTACCTTTGAAGGTGACTCGGAAACTACAACTAATCCAGAATGCAGCAGCTAGACTGGTGACTGGGGGCAGCCGCCGAGACCATATAACACCGGTCTTGAAAGACCTACATTGGCTCCCAGTACGTTTCCGAGCACAATTCAAAGTGTTGGTGCTGACCTTTAAAGCCCTAAACGGCCTCGGTCCAGTATACCTGAAGGAGCGTCTCCACCCCCATCATTCTGCCCGGACGCTGAGGTCTAGCTCCGAGGGCCTTCTGGCGGTTCCCTCATTGCGAGAAGCAAAGCTACAGGGAACCAGGCAGAGGGCCTTCTCGGTAGTGGCGCCCGCCCTGTGGAATGCCCTTCCAGCAGATGTCAAAGAGATAAACAACTACCTGACATTCAGAAGACATCTTAAGGCAGCCCTGTTCAGGGAAGTTTTTAACGCGTGATATTTTACTGTATTTTTGGTTTTTATGGAAGCCGCCCAGAGTGGCTGGGGAGGCCCAGCCAGATGGGCGGGGTATAAATAATAAATTATTATTATTATTATTATTATTATTATTATTATTATTATTATTATTATTTGCAGCTGTACCGCAAGTGACATCTGAAGCATGTGATGGTGCCACTCTTACCTATTACATTCTACATAGTGTGCTGAGATCAAGCTGGGCCAGCCCTACTGTTGGGTAAAGCGAGTCGGCCGTCTCAGGCAGCTGATTCTTAGCATCATGAAAGGACAGCCGAACATTGGCTATTTAATTTATTGTTGCATTGTTTCTGTTGAGAAAGAAGAGGAGCTTGCCTGCTCCCAGAGCTACCATTCCCAGAGCAGCTTAATCTCTCTTCCCAAGGACCTCTGTGAGGAAAAGAGAGTTCTCCTAACAAGTCTCAGCAACTTTAGCCAACTACAGCTCCCAGAATTCTTTGGGGGAAGCCATGACTGTTTAAAATGGGCTCATGGTGCTTTAAATGTAGGGTGTGGGTGTGTGCTTTTCCTGATATTTTATACCCACTGTTTACTTTTTACTCCTCTGTACCCATCTCTTTACTTACCTCTGCCAACTGCAGTAAGTTCATGTATTTCACAAAACAGGATATGGCCCATAAAAGCTTATAGCACAGAAGGTATGTTAATCCAGCTTTCCCCAACCTAGTGCTCTTCAGCAGTTGTTGGACCACAACGCCCATCAGTCCCAGCCAGCATGGCCAGCAGTCACCATAGGCCAGGCTTCCTCAAACTCGGCCCTCCAGATGTTTTGAGACTACACTTCCCATCATCCCTGACCACTGGTCCTGCTAGCTAGGGATCATGGGAGTTGTAGGCCAAAACATCTGGAGGGACGAGTTTGAGGAAGCCTGCCATAGGCGATGGGTGTTGCAGTCTAGCAGCAACATCTGGAGGGCACCAGATCTATTACTTATTTACAGTGTTGTTTTTAAGCAGGCTTGTTGCTTGACGTTCACAGCCTGCTGAAGGACATCCATTAGTTCCACTGGTCCTCATTTTGCAGTCTGGGCTTACAAAGTGTTAATGTTTAAATCACCCAGGAATCCAGAAGGAGAGATGACTCTGGAGCGTGCGGTAAATATATTGCAGACTGAAAATGCTTCGTCCCCTCGAGTCCTTCCAGCAGTTGTCTTCATACAGCATGAGAGTTTCCAGAGAGCAGAAGCCAGGAGGAAAGTGAGTAAACCATTTTCTTACTTATTGTGGCTCTTTACAGAGGCTACTCTTCCACGCAGAGTATTGCGTCTGGAGCTGGTATGGGAGAATAATGGAACTAAGAGATACTAGGGTTGGAAGGACCTTCTGGATGAAATTCTCTTTGGATATTAGTGCATTACCTCTGGATGAACCCCCTCCATGCACTGAATATGCAGAGGGATCAGACTGGAGACAAATCAATCTACCTTTCAGCTTGAAATCCAATTTTATCTAGACTCCAAATCTTGGAGAATAGGCTACATAAGTGCCATATTGTTACTTGAAGTTGCCGCAAATAAAATACTTTTTGGAATCTGTAACTTTTTAAAAATCCTTTGGCAGCAGTACTTAGGTGAGACGGAGAAATAATAATCCAGTTGACATTTTCTTTACTTTTACTGTTAAGGCCTTGGTGCTCTCTTATTTCAAATATGCTTTTCAATATTGCATGTGACTGACTGTGTGATTGCGTATATGAGAGAGGTCCAGTGCTCAAAGTGGGCAGGGATGCCATCCCATTGCTTTTCAGTGGATGTAAGAACATAAAAGGAGCCTGCTGGATCAGGCCAATGGCCAATCTAGTCCAACATCCTGTTCTCACGGTGGCCAACGATATGCTTATAGGAAGCCTTCAATCAGGACTTGCACCAGAGCCCTCTCCCTTCTGGTTCCCAGCATCTGGTATTCAGAAGCATACTGCCTCTGACCATCCTGGGATGCTACAGAAAGCAAGATTACACTAGTGTCGCAAAAGTCACTTAACCTAGGCCCACAGTTGTTTCTGGACCTGAGGGAAGCAAATACTGCAGCAATAGGCCCTTGCCCCAACCTTGCTGGGAATTAGGCCTTGGATTGGAAAAAGAAGCTCTCTACTGCAGTGCCACTCCAGCTCCACTGTTTCTGAGTTTTAACAAACAAAGCTCACACAATGATGCAGATGGTCTTTAACTTCACATGTCTTTTAAGCGCTCCGAATGACTAGCTTATTGGCCGACAAATCTTGGTTCCTCCCAAAGAGGGTGGCCAAAAATAAAGGCTATAAGTTTGCATAAAATTTATTTGTGCACTTTTCAGTATAGATGGAGATTTAGAAAGAATGGGATGTGTCCAGTGCTGGCAATACTCTGAGTAGTCCCATTGAAATTTATAGACATGACAAATGGGTTCATGAATTTACACAGGTCTAATTCTCAGTAGAACACAACCCACCTACTGTAACATAGTCTATCTCACCACAGAATGGAAGTTTGTAGGGAAGTCTGTGTGCCTGCCAAGTCTACTGCCCTGGGGCTGCCTGTTGATGTGTAACTTTCAAGCCTGCCCTCCCTTTAAACTGGACTTGGACTAGTGAGCCTTGCAGATAGAGGATGTATAGGATGAAGCATGGTCACCCTTTTCCCAAATGGAGGTTCATAATTTTTTTAAACCATCAGTTAAATCAAGCTTGAGCCCATCATAGCACCAGATATCAGCATCTTGCTCAGTATGGGTGTTAGTCCCTATGAACAAGAATAGGGTTCTCCAAACATTGTGGACACATTTGGAAATTGTAAGAAACTGCCATGGGCACAACAAAATACCCATTTTACTGGGGGGGGGGAGAACTTGTGGTACACACACCCCTAGACAAAGCACCAACACACAC